>NW_022280093.1:635642-661613 GCF_004355925.1 Anarrhichthys ocellatus
CAGGGTGGCCTCAGAAACACTGTTTTGTCATCTGTACATGCCTCACAAGTACACACACTGAAAACACTTAAAAGCTGTGGATGGAAAGACCCGCACGCTGTACCTCTCAGCCCACAGTGACTTCACAACACACAAAAAGACACTTTCTACTGTATGTTGTTTGTCTTCGACGTTGCTGCCATTGACCCGGTTGCTGCTGTCACCGACCGATCCATACACCGAGCACCGCAGCAGCAAACACCGAGCTAATTTATTTTGGGGGAGGACAAACAACATATGAAAACAGTGCAATTGGCCTGTAATTACAGAGCTGTGATTATGGAGAATGGTGCATATTTTGTACTCAGGACCAATACGCTTCTGAGCACTGGCAGCAATTGAGAGACTAGATCGCAGAAAAGATGCCTTCACAGTCTTCAAATGTTCACAATTGGTTCAAACAAAAAAAACAAAAATAAAACATGAGATACAGCAGAGATGGATAACATCAAGGGCTTTGAAAAAGCTTTGAAAATATGGAAAAGGTGCTTATTCTTGACAAAGCACAAAGTCGGCCCTTATTAAAACATGGAGGGGAAACGTTGCATTTCTCTTGGCTGGGCTGCATGAGAATGGTCTGTCTCCAAGTACCTGGATCACGAGGTATTACAGCGGATCACTGCAGCGAGAGGTGAACGAGTGGAGGACAGAGGACAAGGAACCCGGGGAATATCAATAAAGGAAGAGGGACTTGCTGATGAAGCAAGATAGCGACCGAGGGAGAGATAGGTCAGCGGGGAGTTGTGGCCAGACGAGAATGTGAGGGTTTTGTTGGAACTGAAACCTGAAAATCTCATTTTGTCGTTTGTACTTTCTGGGTTATCATGTCCTCATCTCCCTCTCACACATGCACACACACACACACACGTTCCTCCCTTCTCCTGTCCAAGGATCATCAACAGAAGAAAATTGCTGAGAGTGAAGCCTATCTCTCTCTGTGGAATACACCTATTACAGACCAAACTGGAAAACTACAGGAAATTTCATAATCGGGCCCATATTAGCCCGGGGCATTGCAAACCCGGTACTGTCAGTGCGGGTCACGCTACATGGGAACATTTCTGGAAAACAAGGGATGAACAGAGCAAGACATTGGGGGGAGTAATTAGGCACTTATGGCAGCTCACGAAAACCCGAGCACGGGATCCAGGTCTTTGGAAAGTCCATGAGAGGCTTTGGCGAGGTTAGAGGTGACAAAGCAGAGCGGTAAAATCTCAGGGTGTGCTTTCTCCGACTCCGGAGGAAATGGGGAGTTTTGGCACTGGTCTGCAATGAAGCTAAATCCTGAACACTGTATCCTTGCGCAACCTTTTTTTTTCCAGTCTGACAATCACAGGGAATGAAATTCCAGTGGAAATGAAGGGGTGCAGATTTTCATTAGCTGGAGGGAACACTCGGAAACGTCCGTCGACTGTTGCGTTGCGGTCACGGTGTCGCAAAGAAGGGCTCGTTAAACCGGCAGCTCAGGTCTAGACAGTCGCTTCGCTGGGAAATGTGGCGTGGAGGGTTCAAGAGACTGGTTTTACCCACTGGGACGTCTGGTAGGGTGAAGGAGGTACGAGTTAAGTCAATCTCTTTGGTACCTTCGGACTAAGTGGAAACCAAGACAATTTGCCTTCTTTTGAATGATCTTAAGGCGACCAGTCATCTGGTCACGATCGAACCTCTCAAAAGCTCGCAGGGCCTTAGCTGTTTCTTTGGTTTACTTAAAGAGAGCACCTGGAGGCTGCGCGGCGAGGGAATCCAGATGCTCTTTAAATGCCTCATGAAACGCCAAGCCTCTGTCATCGTACTCACTGCCGGGCAAAACGCACTGGACCCGAGACACTAGACAGGTTCGGCGTAAACACATGCACAAATTAACCCACGCACCCACACACCAACACATGCACACGGTCTTTCTCTCCGCCGCGTGCTGAAGTACACACAAGTTTGGTTTCATTGTTTTATGACTCTGCTATTCCCCACTAATGTTTTACATATGAGATAGAGATTGCTCCCATTTGAAGAGAGAGAGAGAGAGAGAAAAAAAAGAAAAAAAGAAAGAGCAGACATCCATCTTCCTCTCACTGACTCACTTGCTGCCTTTTCATTCCCATTCAAATCTTTTACGCTCGGTCATTTTCAATCTGATTTCCTCAGACAACTCAATTACGTTGGCTGGGGCCCATTTGTTTTCGGACAAAATATTAGGGAATGGAGTTTATGAGTCATAAGAAACATCTTTCAACTCGATCCTATTAGTCAACTTGTTTCTTGACGGCTTCTTGCAAAACGTCCTTTTTGTCCAGCATCTGAGTGAAGAGAGAAAACAGAGCAACACATGCTTGCACTGGACAGAGTGTACACTTACAGTGCAGACCTCACACAGAACCATGCACACACACACACACACACACACACACACACACACACACACACACACACCTCCTGAGCCTGTACGTTCAGCTAGAGTTCAATAAATCATTGACCCCAGAGAACTCTGCAAAACCAACCTTTTTTTTCTTCTTCTTGTACTTTCAGAAACCACAGACCATGGATCAAGTAAATGTGACAAGTGAGTGGACTTTCTGTTACCTTGCCGCTCAGATCAAATCCTCTATTTTCCTTCATTACAAGCTGAACTTGACCTCTAACTCCCCGCTCTCTTGTTTTGTTCTTTCCTGCGCACGTTTGCGTGTTTCCTCCGATCATCAGTGGCGGTGTTGGCGTCGGAGCTACGCAAAAGGAGAGAGTGAAGGGCAAAGACGAGACGTACTGGAGAGAGATCAACGCCGCCATGGCCTTGACCAACTTGGCGCAGGGGAAGGACGGCGCCTCTGGGACCACCAGCTGCATCATCCAGAAGTCCTCCCATATAGCAGAGATCAAGACTGTTAAAGTGCCACTGATGCACAAGTATTAGCCCTGACGTCATCCTCCCATCTCTCTATGCAAACCAGCAAACATTCCTGTTTCAGCAAACTCGCCGGAGTCCACAAAAAACTCCCAAAGAAGTGAAAAGAGAACTGTGTGTAGGGAGGGGAGGGGGGCAAACAGAGAAACCATTCTTTTTGGTTGTTATTGGTGTATAAAATAGCGCAAAGGAGGCCTTGACCATCATTTTCTTTGCCGGGTTGACAGACAAACATCGAGGAGTTTTTTCTGCAGTATTTCCTAAATAAGACACTTTTGTAATGTTAACTTATTTTTGATGAGTCTCATTTATTTCTTTTTATTTCTCCTGTTTGTTTATGCTACGAAAATTTGTATTTTTGCCAAAAGTGCCTTTGTTTTTCAGACAAATAACTCGCCCACTGTGGTCAATGCAAAGTACAGATCCTGAGGTGCCTCTTTGGAATATTTTAACAAGTTTAGTGTCACAGTTGTGATTCAGGATTTTCTGAATGGAAACTCCCCATACATAGCAGCCTAGTGCCTTAAGGACTGAATGAGCTCACCATCTGAGGCACTGAACTCGAATAGCACACACACACACACACACACACACACACACACACACACACACACACAAACTGTCCTAAAAAAAATACCCAGCAGTAAATCCCTCAAGGAATTGTGCTTATTTTGACTGGAGTCTTCATTTTGACTGTACCGAACACTGTTTTGTCTCAGTCGGCCTCGCGCTGCTGGCGGGCCAACAATAACCGTCGGATACGTAGATGCGTCGCCCTGACGTGAGCAGCAGATCGATAAGCAGACCCAACGCGCTCCCCCTTGTCCACGTGTCGGCCTTGGATTTCATTACCCAGCTAAGGATTGCGCTCTTATCTGGGTTGCTGAAACGTGCCCAAGTGCTCAGCTGGGCCCGAATGAAGTCACGTCCACCCACGCAGTGGCAGAGATGTACGTAGACCTACGGGGCACGCTTTAAGGTTCATTACACTATCTGTTCTGACGAACCAATGCCATGACCTAAAAGGGATGTTTTTGCTTTGCGTTATCAGTGTTTTATGAGGACAGTGCCGCCTTTTCACATGTTTGTGCTCAGAACAAGATAGTCCGGTGTGAATGAAAAGAAGAAAACGAAAGAAAAAAAAGCCTCCACCAGCTCCCCCCAGCCTTTTGATCCTCAGCCCTCTCAGCTGTTTAGCATTACATCCAAATTGCTGTTTACAAGAAGCCAGAGGACAGACTTAAAAGTTTGACTTTCTCCCCCCTCGCTTTTCTTTTTTTTTTTGTTTGTCTTCAAAAATACATTTCAGTATTATCTTTTTGTCGGCCAAGCAAGTGTTCGAAGTATTTGTTATTGTCAGTCTGTGTATGTGTGGTCGTTTTGTTTTTGATGAAAAGGTCGTACTTGGTTTCACTTAACCGTACCGCATTAAGAGCTTCTTTGTGTCATCCAATGGAAAGAATCTCTTCTCTATAAAGGACTTATGTACGGCGCAAATGTTGTAAACGTTTGAGTTGGATTCATGTGAGAAACTGAAGTTGGCTCTCTATGCTGACTTTTTAATTTTATGTATATCTTTAAGGTACTGTTTATGTGTGTCAAAATGTACACTCCTTTATAAATTGTGCAGTTTTGACAACCAATACTGCGCTTATGGTCAAGGACTTTGAGAAGGAGTGAAGCTGCACAAAGTGACTTTTTGACGTTTTCTTTAATGTCTTGAATGTGCAAACTGTTTAAAAACAAAAAAAAGAAGCTGCACTTACAGTTCTTGGTTTTCGATCAGAAAACACACAGCCTGAGAGAAGTTTTTACACAAAGGTGACGAGAAGTAAAAGAAACGAAGGACAACCCTGTATTATTCCTGTTAGCGTGTCTATGGAGGTATCATGAAATCGATCGCACTAGCCAATCCCCAGGCACTATTTTGCTTATGCAGTGGGGGTTGTGGGCTCCCACATGTGTTTTTTATACACCTGATCCAGGAAGGGTAGCTGCGGGGCAGTGCCGGGCCCGCTCCTTGTGTTTCTAATCGCACCTCTGAACCTCTGGACCACTCGCGACCCTCACACCTCACACGATACCTGCTCGCTGGGAAGAGAGAGAGCGAGGGAAGGAGGCTTCAGAGACAACAGAGCATTCTTTGTTGTTACCTATCTGCACTCACTCCTCAACAACGACAGCAGCTCTAACAAAAGGGGGGGGGGTTCCACGGCCAGGACTTTGGTACTGTTCATGCCTTTCTCCAGCTCGAGCCCTCGCTTTCACAACCACGCTGACAAATGGAAAAGCATCGGTATGTATTAAAGCCTATAAATTATTATTGCAGACTTTGTAAAAACAAAGTGGTGACCATAGTTTGTTTTTTTATTGTTAAGTTATATAAATTGAGAATTTTTCTTTTTTTGTTTGTTTTAATAGAGACTGGATTTTCAATCCAATGACCAAATGCATATCTCCTTGTATTGTCCGAGTTGCTCTCATGTAAAATTTCTTTTATAAAAAATGTTGTTACTTGGTCAAAGCAAATAATGAATGAATAAACCTCTGAATGAAATGCAAAGCATCTTGTGTTTGTTTATTCTATCATTTTCACAAGCTTTTGATAGTTCATTAATTTTTTGCATAGACAGTTGTTGTTGCCATAAACATAACATTGATATATCATCACCTTATAAATGGCTAACGTGTTAGCAAACAAATTCAGATTCCATACATCCTCTAGATTCGGAGCAACATAAGCATTTAATGTCGACGATATTCACTTTTCTTTTAGTTCTGTTTTGGTCTCCATCAGCTACTTAGCTGCTAAATGCTTCACTGTGTTCACTAGCTAACTTTGTCTAAAGTTTGGGGCTGAGCCTACAGTGACTTTTTATTTTTAGAGCTTTCTCTGAAAACAGCTGGTAAGGAGGTTGATGAGAGCGGTGAGACTCAACCTAAAGTAGTTAAAGTGCAGGTCGTACATCACAACAACTAGCATAAGATGCTAAAACACTTTGTAGAGCCAAGTTGGGAGACAATCCTCTCTATGAACCATCCCTCTCACATTACATTTAGTTATATATTGTATTTTTGATATAAAAAACTATCATCAGTGCAGCTATAAAGCAAAATATTAGATTCCCTTTATCTTCTCTAAAGAGCCTCACATTATCTGCAGGGGTGTCAGTGTGTTTACCATTTGAAAGGAGAGGGAAATAACAAATAGGAAAGACAAATACAAATTCTTTTGTTTTCTTTTGTTGATGTCACCAGGCTAACGTCTTAATTCTAACCATGGGCCACCTCTCGACACTGATCGCAATGTAGAAGATGTTTGTTTACGACACAAGGCGGGGTGGTTTTTTAAGAGCTAAACAAACTAATCACGACAAACCATTGGAAGAACTGAATGTATACAGCGTCAACCACACGCCACACATTAGTGGTTTGGGCCCCAGCGTTGGCTATCTCCTGTGTATTTTTGCTACCTTTAGAAGGATGTTGGGCGCTTCGCTTTATTTGTTTGACCTGGGATCAGATCGAAATTGGTCTCTCAGGAGTTCAAGCGGGCAGCAGCAGCAGGAAGAGACAAATGGCTTTAAATAAAGATCTCATAAAGTTTGGGTTTTCTATATCCGCTGTCGTGATGTGGATACCTAGAGAAGTGTGTACATATAATTTGAACCCTTGTGGTATTGTGGATCCAGTATGATAGCGTCAATGAACAACTGAGCCTTTGTGCAGTGTCTGAGTCTGAAGGCATCTCAAGGAGGACAGGGGAAGCCTGAATTTATGTCTCATGCTTCCTAGGTGTGTCCCTTGCCTCAGGGCTCAGTCTCCCTTCTCTTTCCTGTATATTAATGGCTCTACCATGCCACCGCTTGTCCTGAACATGAGCTCTGCCACAGAGCTGGGGCCGAGACCCGTCTTAACAGTGCGTCAGAGAAGACGGAGCGAGAAAGATCCTGAAGGAGAAAACAAGATTGCAAGAGCTGATTTTGAGAGACAGGAATAAAAGATGTTGACGGCAGCCGTTCCCGAGCTGGTTGCAGCGAACGCCACAAGCTGTAAATGCTGCTGAGTGTTGGACGGCCCTGTGTACTGTGGTTCCATTCGTCAGTTAGAACCAATCTGGCCTGTGGAGATGCTAAACCGCCCAACAAGATGCCCCGCTGGTTTCCTCGTGGATCAGCTGCCCCTAGACCTCAGCGTGGCCCTATGAGATTACTCACCCGGACACTTCCTGAAATAATCCTATCAGGTTTGTTGACCTCTCTCCCCTCACTGCTCTGAGCCGGCCAAACCCCACCTTCGCTGAGCAACACTTTCCATTGAAAAACTAAGTGATATTCCATGCTGCCTATAGCGTCTCCCTTCATTTTTTTGTTTTGTTTGACCTCTCTGTGCTGCTGACATATTCGAAAGGAGTCATGGAACTGCATGGTTATCTCTGCGCAGGAGACGGACAAGTGGAGATTCTCGCTTGGCGCGGCCTGTGACTTGACAGACTCCAGACTTCACCTTGGCCATTTAGTCGGCCAGAAACTCAACTTCACCGACGGCGGGCAAAACCACACGGAATGAAACCGGAGAACGCAGACGTCCTGAAAATCATTTCCTCATTTGATGAGGAAATATGACTCCCGTGGCATGCTGAAGTAATTAGTTACCTTGCTGTGAAGGATGCTCCAAGGAGCCCCTGTTCATTAGAGCCAGGACTTTGTCTACTGCTTGCCTCCTGCCCTTGGACTCAAATATGAGAAAAATCGCCGGGCCTAATTATTAGATTCCTGAAAGAATTGACTGATTAAAAACTTGGTCCGGCCTTGCAATCATTTTGGGACCGGGGGCTGTTTAGGATCAGCTGTAACTTCATGGATGTTTGAGGAGGTGATGCATGCAGGCCACTGCTCAGACCATGCACACTGTGTGAACCAGAGCTAATCACACAGGAGACAAAGGGTAAGCGAAGCAGACAAATTATACCACTGAAATTAGCATATTTTCCCAAAGTGCACATCTGTAGATGAATGCGGTCTGAGTTTGAGAACACTGAAGAGGGATTACACTGCACGGTGCTAACACCGATTACTGACTAAATGAATTACTGCAATGAAGCAGGTATGCGCTGGGAATGTGTTATTTCAGCATTAGTTCTGATTTCTGGCTTTCCTTCAAACATTTAATATTCTTTGAAATATTTACTCATACATATGGTCAGAATGGAGAGAAATTGTTGATCCAGGCCATTCTCCCCCAAGTAAGAATCAGATTCCTATGCCTTTCTTCTAGTTTGCAATTTTATTTGTGTCAGACAAGACTCAAATCATTCATTTTAAAGTGAGCAATACAGTCCATGTTTGTCTTCTTGATTCCATTATTGTATTAAAGACATTTTTCATCTCCATTGTGATGCGGTTTCTCAGTCTTCTCTGTGTTGAGCTAACCTAAGGCACTTGAAAAATATTTCCTGTCTTCATTTCTCATAATAAACGTCTTCAGAAAACCACCGGGAACAAGGGGGAGAGAGCTATGCTTACACGGAACCGCAAGCAAAATGCTGCATTTGGCCAAATGGGGACATGTTGGGTGTTATTCCAGGTGGACATCATCTCTATTTTGTTGTGGGAGAGAGTCTGGGTCTGAAACGGGCGGAAAAATTTGACACATGCCAGTGTTAAACAAAAAGGGTCAATTGCTCTCGTAAGAACAGGCTGTGGAGGCATGCACATTGTTCTGACCTGAGAGCATTGGGGAATGGATAAATGTAGATGGTTTAGAAACACTCTGCTCCGTTGCCAGAGTAAACTGCTCTCACAGAAAGGGAGATACCGCTTTCACGAAATGGAACAGAAATGGGTCTTTGGAGGCGAGCGAATGCAGGAAATCTCTGCTTTGATACCTGGTGTCAAGTTTTCATGATTACACAGACCGCAGTTGCTCAGTACATGCACCATGCTGTGTTGTTGGCGAGACGGCGCTTACACAAACTCCAACCACGCAAAAACTTTCTTCCTCCTCGCTGTAAACTGACATAATCCCAGTAACAGACTCACCGCAAAGCCCTGCAACACAGGTCTCGTGTTCAGTGCTGTTGTTCAGAGGTTAGTCTGATCCTTTTCCATTGTCCTCCAACAGCCAAACAGGCCCACCATGCACAGCCACATGCAGCGGATCTCCCTGTTTGTTTATTGGAGGATAATGCCTGTGAATTTCCTCCCTGGATCCCTTGTCTCAGATCATCCAAGAGTCACTCGCACACAGCAACAGGGCTGGACAAGCCGGCGGTGTAGCTGCATGCACCTAAGCTGTTTCCCAACAGCCTGAATCCTGGTAATTGGTTGCTCTCTGAGCTCCTGAGACAGACCGACTAGACAGCTGCTACAAACAATGAGAGGTGCCGTGGGTCCAAGCCAGTGCTCGCTGCCAACACGGGATCAAGACTAAGCAGAAGGACCTGCGGAGAGCGGAACGATGCGCGTGCTGTCGGGTGGGAACTGGTATGTTCTGTTTTGTTGGTGCAAACAAAAGTTAAGATGACGTATCTATTTTCATATACACATGAAATCCCCCGAGTTTCAGTTCAGATATATTCTCCTTCACATTATTTGGAGCACACAAACACACAAAACACATTGATGTCTTTGAGGGATGCTTCCCCATCAAAGAGCATGCATCGCATTTTCGGTCCACAGTGAAAGTCAATGCTACCTCAGATCTGTTCGTGCTTGGCTCCTTTTTTTCACTCACATTGGCCAATTACTAGTAAATAATGTTTTATATCTAGCCTGCCATGGTTGGCCACAGATGTAAATTAGCCACACCCTGACACATTGCTGTTGGTCTCAGCCAGGTGTAGGGTCTAGGGCAGTGGCTCTCAACTCGGTGGTCAGGACCCCATAAAAGGATAAAAAGATTTGAGGGATACAAATAAAAATCATAGATTTATGTTACAAAGAACTATGTTTTCAGCGTGAAAGTATGTTTTCAACCTTGGTAACAGAAGTTTGATAAAATAAAGGAGATAAATGTGATCATATTTGCTCAGTTTTTATTCCATGACAGAACTTTGGTCATGTGACATCAGGTGAGATGAGTTGAAAGACAAGAGAAAAACAAAGTCAAAATGGCCGAAAGCTCTGGAAAAGGCAAAGTAAGTGGACCTTGAGTTAAGAATATTTAATCAAAGTGCTATTTATTTCGGGCAAACAGGTGGCTGAGTGGTTCAGACACATGGTTGAATGTCATTCTACTCTATGTTCCTTCCCATATTTCTTGAACACCTCTACTGTTGCTACCAATAATATCTGAAAATGCTTTAAAAAAAAAAAAGATGATAAAAAACGTTTGTTTTGTTTTGTGAAATGCTGGATTTGTAATCTCTTGTGGGCCTCAGAAAATCCTACAAGTGAAACAAACTGTATGTCCACTCTGAATCTATAATGTGACCTGATGAGCGAAGAAGACGTTGCTTTAAGTCAGAAAGCTGGAACCCCTGGTCGAGGAAACCGAGGATCTACTGTTCTAGAAGACTTGGTGTACAAACAGTTCATGGTTATAATGTTTCAAATATATCAAAAAGGTATTATTTTTTGCATTGGAGGAACCCTTTCATTGCAGTCTTATTTCAGCTCCTGTGAATGAACTTTGGGTGTTGCCAGTAGCTGAGGCAGCATAATTCCAAAATACACTCACAGCACCACCATATACCATGATTGCATGATTGTTGTTTTCGCATTCTGTGGTGTCACCAGCGAGCCACTTTGCCCTCCAAAGTTCATCCTCCAAAGCAGATAGGACTGCCCGTTCCGTGTTGGGTTTTGCCCTCAACCAGGCACTGAACCGTTGGTTTCAGCCTGATGGATTGGGCTGTTAAGGAAAGCGGAATCTGTAATTGCAATTTATGCAGACAGTGCCTCATTGAGGTGGCTGTGTCATCCCTCCACATGCAGGGCCAGTTAAAAACACCAGAAAGCACTATCTCTTTAACCACCACAAAGGGCATTTATACGTTGTGTATAAATAGGCAATAGTGGCTTTAAAACATTACATACTCGGTCTGTGACAAATTATCTCAACTCATCGTCCACTTACTAGCTTTTTTGTCGCTTTCAACTTAATCTCATGTATCATGGTTACATATATACTTGTACACCAACCCAGTCGCCAGAATAAAATGTTGGCCATGTACGTTTCTGCAAACCTCGGATACTTTGAATCGCAACGTTTCTGAACCAAAAATACATTTCATATCAACATATCTAGATACGTGTTTATCAAGGTTAGTAGTTAGCAGTAGTATTTGTAGTAGTAGTATAGTATTTTAACTGGTCAAGAAACGTTTGCCGTTTCAAACAAAATTATGTTATAGGTTCAGGCATCAATACTGCTTGGTTAGGTTTGGTAAAACTTTTGGTCGAATCCATCTCCATAGATCAACAAGTTGAAATGCTCAACTTTACAGCAGAATTAAACATGTTTACAGCCTCGTTCAAAAACCGTTTCAGTCTCTATACCTAATATCCCATTCATGACAAGTGTGAACTCATATGTTTAAGTTATATCAAGGCTTTATCACTGTTTTCTTTTGGTCAATTAGAGGCAGCGTAACATACGCACCGACACACGGACCAACATTGGAATCAATTTGGAGTCGTGTTCCTGGCCATGAATCCTTATTCACTTTACTTTTAGCTCTGTGTTGGTCTCTACTGACTCCTGAGAAAAATATCTGGCTGCTAAATGCTTCATTATTTCATGCTCGCTCACTTGCTATTTGCTAACTTTGTCCACAGTTTGATGCTGGGCAGGAAGCGCACAGTAAATTTATCAGATATTTGTCAGTGAGAACAGCTTCCTGCTGCGTCTGAAAACGATGCTGAAGAGACTAACTAAAATATTCAAGTTTATAATAAACATATACAGATAAGCGCAGTTTTTTGGTTTCTGTTAATTCTATTTTGTTAATCTGTTGTCTGGTTTGTTCTTATACCTGTTACTTTCTTGCTGGTTTGATATTAATTTGTGCTTAGTTAAAATGATTTTAAAAATGTTAAGCTATATGTAAATTGAATTAATAGCCTCCGTATCGATAAATCGTACTTAACGTAACCACCAATGAATTATTTTGTTGGGGGTGAAAGTGGAGAGTTTTATTTCTGGGTTCTCTCTGATAAATCTGCTTTTACACAGTATTTTGGAGCCAATGTCTACATCATTACTCGGTTGGAAGTGTTTTGGGGGCAGAGAGTATTTCCACCAGCCGTCGTGAGCTGCAGCAGCAGCGGGCAGACAGCAGAGCAAAACAGAAGCCACAGCCACTCATAACATAATGACAGCCGGGGGATCACAAATAAGACATTGACGAGAGCGGGGCCTGGTGTCTCTGTGTAATATTTCATCACAGAAAAGCTAAATACATTCCTCACTACAGTCAAGTGTAACCACGTCAATGCAGCAGATGTAAGAAATGGCAGCTGCCGGAGGAATGCGGTTTGGCAGCGAGCGGAGCCCTGGAGAGAGACTGGAAGGTCCTCTCACGTTAACACTTTGTGTTTGGGAACACAAAGATACATTGTTGACGGCCAGAGTGGGATTCAAGAGCATGTGTGTGTGTGAAACTACATGGTGGTGGGTTCAATCGCCTTCATAGTCATATGGAAAAATCCCACACAAAGCGGGCCTCCATGTGTCCAGACCTAGTGAAACTCCCAGGACATATTTTACAGTAACAGGATGGTATTACGTAGCAGTCAGAGTGGTATTTGAGTGGCACACGTACACTTTTTTTTTAACCATTTTATAAGAGCATATTATGATATTTAAACACTCGGGGGGAGAGAGACATATAGAGACAGAGTGAGCGGCTGTAGACCTGGCAGGCAGCATGGCATGATTGTGGCAGCCAGTTTTGAAGGCCAGCAAATAAATAGAGCTCACATTTGCTCAAGCGTGCAGCCGGAGCCAAAACTGTAATGTTACCATAAATCTGGAATCGAATGGGCACACTCGGCCAATGCAGGAGTCCATTCCTCCAGATGTTAGTCTTATTTTCATTTTATTTTTTCCTCCCCCTCCCCCTGTGAAATAAACACATACATATGTTAGGCGTAAAACCGTGGAGCGGTGCTGTCTGGATTCACAATCTCGTCACGGATGATTCGCAGTTTGATGAATTCAGGTTCCGACTTCACTCACTGGAAGCATTCCGCTTTAGTGGACTGACATCTAATCCTGTCCAGGCAGCGTGGGTGTAGTGCTGCTGGGTAAAGACAAGTCAGGTGGGTTGGTTTGACTCCTTGCTGCATCAAACACTTCATCGTTCTTCACATGCAGCCCATTAAAGTTGGGAGGACGAACAATTTGTCTCAATTTATGCCTCTGCTGGAATACCAAACGCTAGAAATATGATCTGACTTATTTCATTTAAATTGATGCTGTCTCCATGTAACTAATTTATCTCATCTACTGGCTGTAATTTGAAAAATTACCAAATTTCATCCCTTTTTAATTCTGTTGGAGTGAACTATTAGTCACATTTTTTAGGCCATCTGTAATCAGAATGGTGTTGTGTTTTCACAGTGTGTAAACCATAATGAAAAGCAGCTGTTATAGATTAACAGCTGAGTCAGATGTTAGCGTTTAATACTGATGGTGTGTTTACTGTCCAACCCCTTTTGAGACATTTCTGATTTGGTGATAAATATAGAAGGGGGGCTTATAGAGAGTGTAGGAAAAAAGTTTGCAGTTTGTGATGCAGGTTTACTAAATAAGTACATATAGTCAATTATTGTACTTTCTTCTTCTTGTACTTTAATTGGGAATTTACATGTTATGCTACTTTCTGCTTCTAAGTTAACTTAAACACAACATTTAAAAAGAAAATATTGTTGCATTTATCTGAAAGTTAGTAGTAATAAAATATGATGCATTGCTAGATTCAACTACTCAACAGTACATAAAGTAGGCAAGATAAAATGCAACTCATACTGTAAGTTAACAGTAAAACTATGATTTAATACAAAATTATCAAAGTGACCAATTTCCATAACGAATAATTTTACTTTTGATACTTTTTGGCACACTTTGCTGGTACTGTGCAATATTGGGTCTCGCCAATGCTTATTGTGTTTCCAAAGCAACAATACCTGGATTTGAAAAGTAAGACACTGAAAAACATTACTTTTGCTGAGGGGGCAGTCCAATTGATCAAATGATGCAATTTTATTATGTCATTGGAAAGAGAACCAGTCACACATAACCAATCACTCAGGAACTTCAGCCCGTTGAGGTATATACATTTCTGGAAATGCTTTTTCATTGGATGTTTGGTACTGAAATTGATCAAAAAAATAGAATCACTTCCTCCCAAATCCTGGACGTATTTGACACTCATAGTAGATGGTTGCGAGCACATACTTCAAACCACATACTTCAAATCCAAGACCAAGTCCAATTTCAAGAGGGGACCTCTGCGTGGCATCCTCTTGGAGACACAAGAGCCTCATCTTCAGCCGTGGTTCATGTGCCTCGGCGGAGACCTCAGCGATGTGTACAGTAGCGCTTTATGGCCCACTGCGTGACTTTGGCACCATTCGGCAAGGACCGCACAAGACCTCCCGAGGCCTTTGGAAAATATGGTCCTTTCACTGCCTACAGAGCACGCACTGTGCAACCCTCTGAATTCTTCCTCTAAGTTTAATCATCACATTTTATACCATTTTTGGGAGCAGATGGCTGTGGGACGACCTCAAGAGGACATATATGGTCACATACAGTATCCTTTTCATTCAGAGTCGCCTGGCTGTGACCATTGTGGGCTTCATTTCAGGGCTGTTGGAAGGACGGAGAAGAGGCCATTCTGTGAATCAGCATTACTAGCAAGGGCCACGCAGAAATGACAAGGTGGGTTGTATTCACATGACAGCAGAAAGTGTCCAAAGGTCTGACTTCTCCCTCGCATGTGACACAAAATGTTTTTAAAGAAGTCTAAAAAAAACTGCATGGAGTTGCATTTTGTTCCAGTTGTAGCCGATCACTGCAACTTAGAACTTGTCAGTATTGCCACGACAGAAAGTAAATATTCCACTGGTCACGTGAGACAACTGTCATCATTTTTGCTCAGAATTATTTGATTCGAAGGAATAGTGCAGGCATTTTAGAAAACATGCTGATTTGGTTCTTGCCAAGAGAAAAAATGTATACAAATCACATTAATTATAAGGTTACAGCCATTAGCCGGTTAGCTCCTAGAACAAAGGTCATAAAAGTATGGTATGTCAAAGAATCTTCATAAAAGGTCATAAAAAGTAATGTCAAAAAAGAAATTGTAAAAAGTCATAGCATTAGAATATTCTAAAAAGACGATTAGGAATGTTGAGAAGTACAGTATGTTGAAAAATGTAAAACAAATGATAGTATTGTATGTCGGAAAAATCATTATATCATAGTGTCAGTTTCTACTGGTGGCAGTGTTGATTGTTAAGTGTGACAGCAGCAGGAAGAGCTTTGGTTTCTCTCCTTCACACCATGAGTGAAGCAGCCTCTCACAGAAGAAGCTCTTCATAAAGCCCTCCACCTCCTGAGTCTCGGTGCAGCAACAGTACAATCAAATAAAACTTAACACAATCTAATACAACTTAACACAATCAAATAAAACTTAACACAATACTTATAACAATAAATTATACACAAGCAGAAGCATAGAAGTGTGTGCAGTAAACACTAGAAAGGTGCAGATCTCTGCCAGGTGTGTGTGCAACTACCACTGCTGTCATTTTTTGATTGAATGAATACAACCCAAAATTGACGTATATAGCTTAAGTGTATCAGACGCGTTTTACACTCGTAATTAAATCTACACAGACGTGTGAATCAGCTCTGTGCTCATAACCGAGACTTGAAGCTTTTATTTAGGCTTCAAGTCTATTTCTTTTGACAATACGGAAGTAAACGTGATGTTGATGCCCGATAAAAAGGCTCAGAATAACTCTGTCTCTGCAGGCAGTTCAGCATGGAACAGGCAATAAAAGTTGACAATCCAAATATGACAATATCCCCAATTTAATGCGGTTCATTTAAACATATTCTGTTTGGACATTTTGAATTAGGCCTTATTCCGAACTGATCATTTTCAGATTAAAACGTGGGATATGCTGATATTATTTGGGTTTTAAGAGCATTCTTTGGACGTACACAGAATATGAGTCTCAATAGGTTTTTTTTACGGCACTGTCCTGTTTACGACCAGCTCTGTCCATTGAACACAAACCAACTAGCCAACAGTTTGCAAAGCTGGAGTGGATATGCCCAAAAGAAAAACGCACTTTTCTTTGTTAGGAGAGAAACACACCTACTTATAAGCATTATGAAGGACGTGGATATCAACCGGTTTTTGGATACACGCAAAAATCGCAGCGCCGCTGCTATCAAACCCATGAACACAATCACCACAATACAGTTTCATTGTACACAACACAGTTTACTGTCACATGATTAAAATGACACCTGACCTGCTCTGATATTCACAACACCATTTTGTTTTCATAATTCATGAGCACATGAAGGATTAGGCTGTGTATTGTACTGATTATTGTCAGCTGTTTATTGTAAACATAAATATGTGCGAGCACGAAAACATGTGTGTAGATAATTACTATCAGTCTGGAAGCTTTATTACAGTTTACACAGAGTACATCTACACTCAGATACATTTTACACAGCGAGGTTTACACCAGACTACATTCAAAAACAGGTCAATTTAAAGCTGTCTTTCTGATTGGCTAAAAATCTGAAACATATCAGCGCCTTTTCTATTAAAGATGATCTTTTAGTGGTTGTTTCACGCTCTGCAGCTCATCGTGCTAATATTCAGGGCACGACGACATAAAAGTGACACATTTATGAACAACTTTATGTGTAAAATAGCCTCATATATGAACAATATCACAAGTATGTAGGAAACGTGTGAATTGTGAGTTAATACGGATTAAATATATTATCATGCGTGAATCACTTATGATCTGTATCACCTAGAAGTTGAAATACTCCATCAAAATGTCCTGGTTCTCTCTGAGTGACACCTTGAGGTGGTCTTTTATTAACCTGAAGTGAAAAGATTTTAAAACTATGCACCATTTCCTCTAAGTAAAAAGTATCAAATATATACCCATAATTGACATTGTTATGGTAACGTCATATGTTGCAGCAAAATGCTGTCCCATTGGTATTTACACCATTTCAAGCCCTTACAATCTCTCACACTCAACCATTTAACAGGTGACGTCACTAAATCCCTTAGGATTCACGGTGGAACCATGTTCCAAGGAGCATCGTTGAATAGCGAACTCTTGAGAGTTGGAGGAAGGTTGAGCAGAGGAGCAATGCTTGATGAAGCCAAACATCCACTCATCCTCTGCAAGGATCAACAGGTGAACATTGATAGGCCAGTAACAAAACTCTCTTTGCTACAGGGAGTGTAAATTTATTTGCCTGTAATGCACTTGGTCATAACTTAACATTTTTGGCTCCTTTGTTGTATTTTGTTTAAATTGTTATGTCTGTCTGGGTTAACAATTAGGGGCCGGTGTGTTAGAGCCAAATATGGTGTTGTAAATACAACTGCATTTCTCCGTGTATACATTGGGTGGCTCTGTATTAATGTCCTGGGCTCAGGTGTATAGGTCCTGAGCTCCCCGTGGTTGTCAGGTGTTTGACCCCGGAAGAGCAAAGGGTTTTGACCGCTATACGCTATTGTGATGTGTAAATGCAACTGGTGCATTTACTGTCGGTGGAAAGAATTGGACCTTTTATACGTTGTTCCACAACAAAGAAAATAAACTAACTATCTATCATTAAACAAACTTGTCTGTGATGATGTACCTAATGCAACGCACATCACTGGTAATCTAGACGTACAACGAGCGTGTCAACCAGGTCACTCCAGAGGCCTTAGGGGGGACATTGGGATTGGGTCAATATCGCAAAAAATTCATAAAGTCATAGTGTAGTAAGTAAAAAAAAAAAGTCTTAAAAAGTCATAGTACAGTATGCCGAAAAAATTCTGAAAAAATTATTATAGTATGTCGAAAAAAGCAACAAAAAGTTGCAGTAATAAAAATGTTGCAAAAATTCTAATAAAGTCATAGTATAGTATGTTGAAAAAAATCCTAAAATGTGTATAAAAAAGTCATAGTAGTGTAGCATGTCGAATAGATGTTTCCCTATTTTTCCAGTCGCTATATGAAGCTAAGCTATTTGGTTATTGGCTGTGGCTTCATATTTATGTTACAGATATTGGTTATCTAACGCTCTATAAGACAGTGAGCAAGTCGGACCAGAAATGGATAGAAACAGAGGAACATCCTGAACAGTGTTTGCACCTCTAATCTGGTCTGTTCTGGAGGCAGGAGCTATCCCTTGATCTCCACACAGTGGAGGTGGTAATGGATGGCAGCTCATGACCTCACTGAAATATATATATATATACGTATATGTGCTACTGTCTGCTGCTCGATTGGATGAATGTAAATATTTGAGCGCAGCACTGCTGCATGCTGGGAGGCCGAGCCCAGGCATCCAGCACCATAAGTGAATTTGTGAGCTGCTCAAGGCCCTGGTAGCGATGAAGCAAAGGTTTGGAACTGTGGGGAAGCAGGATCACGCTACACCCACACACCACTGTTACAATGTCTGTCCACAGCCACAGGAGGCACACGAGGCAGCGGTGCGGTGAAGGTGGGGGTTGGTCTTCTATTACAAGCCCGCTCTGGGCACAGTGTTTGTGAAAGAGAGCTCTCCAGTCTGTGCCACTCGATGTTAAGACAAGCTGGAGCTCAGCAGGGTAACAAAATGAGCCATATTGCAACTGGAGGTGGCGAGGTGTAGACAAAACAGCCACCCCAGTACTGTAGCTATACACCCCGCTGCTCTCGCACACAGACAGTCACAAAGGCATTGCATGCAGGCAGCATAAGGGAACGCTCACATGCAGGCACATCTGTTTAGCAAGTCTGAGGTATCTGAAGGTGTCGGTTTTCTCCGACATCTACGTCTGAAACAAACAATCAAAAACTGTTCTGGGTTAAAACTGCAAGAACAGCATTGCCCCACAAAGCCAAAACAAAGTCACTGCATATTTAGTCAAAAGTGAGTTTATGCGAGAATCTGACTTTTTGGTATTTGTTTAACCATGTAAAAATGATTAGGCCATAGAAATGTGTTCTAACAACTCACCAGAGAGTCAAAACAAGAGAACTTGTTCAACCCCAAGGCCTGAAACCGTGTTCAAGAACTCTGTTAAGAAAGCTTGTGAGATGACTTCAATCCTCAGCTAGCCCCAACTAATACTAAATTGAACTACTTCTTCCTACCTATTTCCTGTGATTAATAAAAATAAATTTTGATGATCTGACATCAGTAAATTTGTTCGGTACCCCACATGGGGCAGGAGCTAACCCCGTCATAACGGAGGAACAAAGTTATAGCAGCTAAAGAAGTCCTTCTAAAGGGTAACCAGTCCAGCATAGCAGCAAGCAGCCTACCATCTACGCTTCTGACGAGGTTGGATGTCATCTATATTAGTGCAGTTACGTTAAAATAACTTAAATGTATTAAATTGTGAATTTGAGTATTAAACAAGAGAGCTGAAAATGCATTGCGTTTGTAGATACTGCGTAGCCGATGTCTTTGTAGCGCTGCATTAAACTGCAGATTTATATAAAGCCTACGATCAGCAGTAATATGGATGTGGAATATTTCATTCAAATTTCTTGTTCATCTGTTTGGCCCCGATTTGTAGTTTCTTTGTGATTTCTCTTCGGCGCACAACAACAAAGCTGCACTGCCGTGCTTTTTGGGCCATGCTGACATGGCCGACCCTGATAAATCTCCACTTAAAGATCTGCTTCCTCATTTCTTGATCTTTAAGTAGCTTTGAGTAACCAGAGATCAAACAATGTTCTCTCTCGGGCCATTAGACAGAGAGACGTACCTGAGCTTGAACCCTGCTAAATGACTTTTGCGAGCGATACTGATTACAAAACACTTGTCACGCCTCTGTTATTCCACATAATCTGATTGAAAGGGAATCCCGCGACAAAGTGGATATGGGATACACACAGCCCGCATTAAATGAAACCCACGTACATGTGAAGTGGTTTGCGTTTGTGTGACCTGGGTATGATTTCCTTGAAGAGAGCTTTATTTGACTTTAGCTTGGTGGTGGGAGGGTGGGAGAGGTAGAGGTTGGCTTTGTGTTCTCAAATTCAATTGTCCACGATACAGTCAAAGAGCATGAGCTGCCTGTGGTTTGCAGTAATAAACCTAAACTCGGGTTACATCCAAGGCGCAGAGGAGTGCAAATGGTCAGGAAACAAAACACAACGATGTGGACCTGTAATAAGGTTAAGGCCTCATACTACAAGAGCCTGCAAGACCTAAAGAAAGTGCTAAAAAATTCATCCTCTGAACTCTGTCCCGAAACTCCACAAGGCTGAGGTCTGGCCTGGTGGAAAAACAGCTTCGAAGAAGAAACAACGGATCTTGCAAGGCCTTCCAGACCCCCTTGTCTCTTCAAAGTCAGTGAAATTGGGGTCTTTAGACTTGGTGGTTTACAACAAATTCTCTGGTCCAACCCCAAAATCCAGATCGGCTTGGCAAAGAAAAATAAGCAGTGCAATTACAACACAGGGGCCAGATTATTTATACAAAATAATGAATTTGTTTCTATACATGCCAATCATCTCACCCAAAAGAGAGTTTATTAATGTGGATTTTTTTTCTTTTCACTGTGAGCAAAGCACTGCAGTTGGAGCATACGTCCAGTCCATGAAAGTGTTTGAGGCATGTGGAAAGCTTACACCCATCCCTTGTTGATACAAAGTGATTAGTTTATTATAGAAGCCGAAGGCCCGGGTACATGGGTATTTGCTTCCATGTTGTAGCGGTAGCATGAGTGAGATCCGGCTGGGCGTCCTGACACACTGAATGACGACGACGGGGCCGCAGAATCTGAGAAGGAGAGGCGGCGTGTGGCCAGAGATATGCCACACGGGACGGGAGCGCCGCGAACGAGGGGAATTACGGGTGTTGGGATGACGAGTGAAGTTACTCATCCTTCCATTTCGTTCCGACAGGGCAGCAGTGGCCCTGCCGCCGCTCTGTTTTTCGGCCCTTGACACAGTAACCTGAGGCCAGGGAGAACGCAACCCCCACTGCGAGGTGAGTTTTCTCTTCGAGGGTGAGGAGTCGCTGTCTCCTTGCTTTCTTTAGGGCCTGTACACAGGGCGCTGTGTTTTTGAAAATAACAAGAGTGGGTTACAATACAATCATTTAGGTTTAAATTAGATTGACAGAGTATCAACTATGAGGAAACTCAATTACAGCTCTATTACTAGCTGAATTGACTTACATGGATCCGAGGCCAGAGGTTCACACCAAACAAGGATCGAGGTTTCCTGCTTACCCGGGGCCTGTTCTTATTAAGTTATGGGGGTCTGGTGTGATTGATGGGTACACATACCGGCCCGCTGCTTCTGAGCATGTAGGTAAGCCTATGTGTTGACAGAATCCAGCGTCATTCTTGATAGGACTCTCCCCCCCCCGAAGATGTTTTTACTCTGTACATTTAACACTATGACCATTCAGGTAGTCTCCTAAGCTGAAATATTATTTCATATAAAAATACTGCCATGCCCACACAAGAAGGTTCAAGGATTGTCATAGTGAGTCAAGAGGAGGAGGGGGGGTGGGGGGGTTGACTGACTTCTCTGTAACCCAAAAGGCCTCCAGCAGGTCACACAGATCAAAACAGATCAGAGTCCTGAAACAGGACGCTCCCATTGCCTGATGAAATGTCAAAGGGTCTAAATGTAAACGGGTGCAACAATGTAAACACAAGGTTCCGAATAATCAAAGTGTTTCCACCTGCAGTGACAGAGCCATCAGTTCTGGGCATGCCGGTCATTACCTCACAGCCTTCTGATGCTCAGAGGGTAACCTAAGAGAGGCCAGAGCTCGGCTTTGGCTGACTTTTGGGGGAGGAAAGAGCGGGAGCAAAGGGGCATTTTCCTCTACCTCACCTCAGAACGTAAACAGTGAAACACTCTGCAGACCTACAGGTGCCTTGCAGTCTTTAAGCCCAGAACAAGGAAGGTCATTAGGGTAAGAAAGGAAAGAAAGGTTTGATCGTGTTTGCAAAGGTTCAACCCCAAAAGTCGAGGGCCCAAAGAACTCAGTTAAAGCGAACTCCGAGAAGGCCTGCTGCACACGAGTACCATCCAGACCTATCACGATCTCATTATCACGGGGCGGATCTCATGGGGAACATATTAGTCCTTCACCACAATATACACCTCAGGTGGTTGTGGCAGAGAATGATCTTTTCCAATCATCCTCTCACTCTCTTCTTCGCTCCTATAAGCCGGCATGAGAAAACAATTACCCGATAGCAAACCGGCAGCGAGCATGACAAAGTGAGTGACGTCTGGGAACCCAACACCTTATGAAATGATGCCCGACGTCTCGTAACGTTTTTACGCATGACAGCATGACTGCTCCCCCTGAGGGGCTCGTCTGAACGCTACGCCATACGGCCCGCCGCTACGACAGGCAGGAGAGGAGGAGCAGGGAGACAGGACTGTGCTAATGAGAGCCAGATCCGCTGTGTTAGCTTAGGGCCTGGCTGCATGCAAGACAGAAAAGCGGTCCATCAAGCTGCCCCTGCAGAGCTGCTCACAGGCTTCTGAGGCAACAAGGTGGGGCAGGACAGGTTTGGCATGTTACTAAGTCTGGATGTGCAAAAAGAAGAGTTTAGTTCTCCCTTTCCATTTCCACATCAGCCGAACTTCCTTGCTGTTGCTGTGCCGCCAGTGGTAGTCTATGACACCACAGTAGAGACACTTTTGACCCATTGCCAGTGATGGCGTATATCTATGGGCGACCAGGCCAACCAAAGAATGACATTTCTTCTCATTAGGTCCTGTTTGAGGGATAGCAAGGTCAGTCTGTCCACCACTGTCTATATTTGTGCACTTGTGACATTAGCATTGCTGTGCAGACGCACAAAGCCACTAGCCAGGGGACAGGCTGACCCGGCGATGGGACACCTCAGGTTGTTCTATATGTTACTTCTGCGATTAAATGCCTAATTAAACTTGTTACATTAACTTCTAGAGACGAGGTTAAATGTTAAAGCAAGACACCATTAATGTCAAGTACTTTCAATTACTTTTGCCATAGTTCCGGTAAAATGGCAAAAAATAATAATAAATCTGCAACATTTTTGAAAACTGATTAATCAATAAAACAATTTATCAAACAAAAATCTCCTCTCTCTCTCTTTTCTATGTTTGTGAATTAATATCTTTGAGTTTGGAACCGTTGGCTGGACAAATCAAGCAATTTGAGGACGTCCACTATGGTTTGTCGGGGAACTTGCAACAGCAATTTTTTTCTTCAATTTATTTGACAAAAAAAAAAAATTAAATGAACGGAAAAAAATGTATTTGCTGCCACATTTAGAATTAAATTCTGCACTAAATGACAATTCCAGTATAATAGAAGCATTGTTCAGCTTTCAAAGGGCAGTGAAGGGGGGGCTTTCAGGAAGGCCACCACACACACACACACACCTCATGATGTGGCTGTAAAAGTAATGCGAATCGACCCGACTTTGTAAAATATTCACAGGAAATATAGAATCTGTCAGCTCAGCCCCTTGAGTAGCTGACGTTTTTCCAGTGTAAGCATGAGGAAACAGCAGCGCTACAGATCAGCATATGGTTGGACCACATAAAGGCATTATTACACCGTATGCCTCCGTTGTTGTTTGACCGAGACATATTTCCAGGCTGCGGCAGGAGATGAGGGATATGCTAAAAGGGAAGAGTCCTCGCTCTCGCTGCCAGCCCCGACCCTTTCATAATCGCCCAGGAATTATGCACATCCCAGTTAAAGCACTGGTAGAGTGAGTTATGCCCGCGGTGGTGTTTCCCGAGTAGTCTGCCAAAAAGATGATTTAGGTAGATCACACGTCTGAGGGTCTGAGGGTTCCTCGGACACTGTTTGAACACGTCTTTATTCTGGGGACAGAGGAATGCGAAGGGCGTGGAGTGAAAAACCCATCACCTAACAGTGACATTTCCAACATGGCAACCATGACGGCAAAGTCATTAGTCATCTCTACTGAATACTCGGACATTTGAGCGAAGAAGTATTCCTAATAATTATACAACCTGCTCCTATGGCGGTAGAGATGTTGCGGCTCGGAGTTGCATTAACACCAACGCAGTTGAATTCGCTTAAAAAAGATCTTTATTTAGTTTAATACATAGGCCGGTTTGTAGTGAAATGTTTACATTCAGCTTTACAATTCATACAGGAATTCTCCCACCAAATCCCTAAAATACACACAATTTACAAGGTACACATGTTTATACATATTTCTGAAGATTAAATAAAAGAGAGCTATACCAGTTAAATAACTAAAAGCCTACTTCCTTTTTGTTTATTTATACCATTAAATTCAAATGGTAAGCATTGTTTTATTTTCAGCTAAGTATAAGTTAACGTGTTAAAAGTAAATACGCCTCTGAAGGCCATTCACTGGACAAACAAACACAAATAAATGGCACGCAGAGTTCCCCATGCAATTAAAGAGATTCAAAAAAAAGAAAAATTCAATTTGTGATAAGACATGCTTGAATCCATGTCGTTTTCACCATCCAGGTTACAAGATCAAACTCTCAGAACTACATTTCGCAGAAGACACACCAGCACTCGAATACTACAAACAGGGTCAGGGGTCAGGGGTACAGTACATTTAGAACTGCTTCTCGGATACAAACACAGAGATAGGAGTGCTGTGAAATCCATTAGCAATGTGGAGCACACAGCTTTTTCTTTGATTTTCCAAATTCAGTGGAAACACCATCATGACTCACTGCACTGTCTAATATTGCACACTTTTCCTTTGTCTCTGTCCAGTCAAAGGGATCTTTATGAAAAACCATGGTGGTGCTCGTGTTATTACTGATATTGTCTGTCTGAGTGAGGGACTGCCAGTAGGTCGCACTCCATTAAAGCAACTCGTTACTACAAAGGCGTGCAATTTTAAAGAGGCTCCCTCTTCTTCGGCACCCAGTGGAAAGCTTGCTAGTGCCAATCTATTGGATTTATGCACTCTTCAAAACACATCAAAAAGTTTGAAGTCCAAGTCAATAAAAGTAGTAAAACGTCATTCCAGACAGTTGGTAACTCTATTATACTCTGAAGAAATGAGGCAGTTGTGTGGACAACAGACACGTGATCCAAGCCTTTCAAGAGTGGTGAGATGGAAAACAAGACGGCTTGGCTTGATAAGCTTCTCCATCAGCAGCATGATGTTCATAGAGTCTGGGGGGCGGGGGGGGAAATCAGGATAAAACAAAAGACAGACAAAAGATGGAGAAACGGCGGCAGAAATTTTTAAACAAAATTTTGAACTGAGCCATGTTGGTTTTTAAAAAGCTGACTTTTCAAAATGAAACGGATTACTCACAAATCTAATGTGCACTTTCGTCAAACATTTATATGATCCTTCGTACAGCTGGATGTCGCTTTTATGGTTCTAAACTTTCTGTGTTTTACTGATATGATAGTTGATACGGCGGTTGATACAGATGTGCTCACTAAGGCGAGGTGCTCCGAGGACAATAAGCATGCTGGAGACAAGGGAGAACCCTCGGTCAAAAGGTTTTTTATCATTCTCGTTATCATACTTCAGACACTTAGCCGTGTGCCTGACGAGCTTTGGTTTGTACTTTTAGATTCCCTTCATATGTATGAAGTGAGAATGTTTAAAAAAAAATGTTGACCAAGGGACCCCAAACTGCAAAAAAACTGTAACTCAAAACAAAACAGAGGAGAGGAAAACTCACTCAAATTCCATTTAGAGGAAGGCTGAGCTGCATTGGCATTTAAGCGCAGCGTTGTTAAAGCGTTGTGTGCAAAAAAGTAGTGTGTGTGATCACAGGTTGTGTGTGTGTGTGTGTGTGTGTGTGTGTGTGTGTGTG
>NW_022280093.1:661623-663383 GCF_004355925.1 Anarrhichthys ocellatus
GTGTGTGTGTGTGTGTGTGTGTGTGTGTGTGTGTGTGTGTGTGAGAGAGAGAGAGAGAACGTATTAGCATGTGTTGTCTAGACCAGGGAGCAGTAGCCACTGCAGCTTCCGGCTCCCGCGTCCTCGTCGGTGAGCTGGACCCCTCGGCCGTGGGTCTCGGTCTGCCATAAACCGGGAGTCTGGATGATCTTCTCCACCAGCTCCTCGAACGCACACTGAACACCGTCCCTGGTCTTTGCACTCGCCTCTGGGAGAACAGAGTGTAGATGGGGAGGGAAAATAAAAAGGAGAAAGAAGGGGCAGGAGAAGAGAAAGAGGCAAAAAAAAAAAAAAAAAAAAAAAGGAGTGAAGGGGGAAAAAACAAGAGAAAAAAGTGAAGTGGATTAAAAGAGAACGCGGAAAAGAAGATGAGATACAGATCCGTTGTCTGCATCTTGATCTCATCATCCGTTTGGGCTCTCAGAGCAGAGGGGTGGAAAATGTCTCAACAATAACTGTCAACCCCGCTAATAGTGAACCCTTGGAGGTTAATAGGGGATATAGTCAACACCTGCTCCACAACACGACCATATCCAGAAACATTAGAATAGTAATAACCCCGGCATAAAGAAATCAATCTTATTTAATCAAGCCAAATCACAATTAATACTTTTTTGAAATGACTTGGAGAACTTTGAAAGATCTGAGTGAAATATTTCGATTTCCACAAACATTTCTTAAATGACATTTTTCGGTAGTTGGAAGATTAAAACGAGGCGTTTAAACTTTAAGTAAAAGTCACGACTAACAAATTTCAAAAAATTAAACTACAGGGGGAAAAGAGAGCGCGCAGAAAGTGATATACGACGCCCGTTTTATTAATAGAACTATGCAAGCATTCCTCAACAAGTATGATAGTTATTTCAAAAGGCTGTTTCCCCCGTGTAACAGCCTGCTGCAGATCATGCCCAGCAGGTCTTTGTAGAGCAGGGAATCCTCACGACTTACCTATAAAAAGCGTGGAATGTTTTCTTGCAAACTTCAGCCCTTCGGCCCTGTCTAGCTCGTGGTTTTCCTAAAACAAAAGGAGAGGTAATGGCTTATTTGAGGTCTGCCGGGCAGAGCTGTCAGCTACTGTGGTCGTCACAGGGCAGAGAGGAAAAGTGATTTTCACAGACAAAGAACAGGACACAATAAATTCATAATGCTCTACTTAGTGGCCATTATTATCCCCACTGACTGATTCTGGTATCCTGGTGAAGGACCAGCTGCCAAAAATATGAAAGTGGGTCTGCCACAGTTATTTAGTTCTGTAATCTGTCAACTGGCTGTAAGGTGATTCTACTTATTTTTGTCAATTTCGTTTTTACCGTTCTGTGGAATATGTCTATATGAAGTAACTGTTCTTTGCATATCTAGATACAGAAAAACAATTTTAAAATTTGTCAAAAAAGTGAACATCAAGTGAATGTTTTTGGTCATTAAAGCTCAACCCAAACCACACGGTACAAGTTGAATTAAATATCCTGATGTGCTGCTCCGCTCTAATCCAAAAACCTTGTCAACACAAACATTTGATGCAGAACCACATAAACACTCACCTTATCAATTTTATTTCCCACAAGCATTTTGACGAGGTCGTTCCGTGTGCAGTACGTCTCGAGCTCGTTGAGCCAGGTGTCGAGCTTGGTGAAGGTATCCTGACGTGTGACGTCATACACTGTGCCGAACCAAAGAGAACAAGACGTGGTCAGAATGAAGGCGAGTACGCACGCGCGCGC
>NW_022280093.1:663393-671311 GCF_004355925.1 Anarrhichthys ocellatus
CTTCCTGGAGGACTTGCTCATGCACAACTGGGGGAAAGGTATTGTTTCTGGATTTTTCCATCTCTGAATCCATCATACAGGACGATTTTGCAACATGGGGATTATTATATCAGAATAATCATGGTACTGTCTTGCATGACGAAGATTTGAATGTACACATACATGACCAAATAGAAAGACTGCGTGAGGTTAACTTCAGCAGTGATTCAGTCTGACTGGCCTTGAAATTAAACTTCTTGTAGGACTGCAGCTATTGATTCTTTTAGAAATCAAGTATTCTACCAATTATTATTATTACAAATTGAGTAATTAGATAAGAAATACTTTAGTAGTATTATTTGTTTTTTTTAATTTTTATTAAAGAGCAATAGTAAATATACAAAAGAAAAAATAAAACAGGTCTCTAAAATGTTTTAAGAAAAATCAACACTTTTTTCTTCTTTTTAATGAAAAGCACATCCCTAATAACACATTTCTTCTGAGTTATTTAAACTTTTGACACAAAAAAAAGATCATACCACTTATTAAGACAAAATAAATAACTAACGGCATCAACTAAAAACACATGGTTAATAAAACCAAAGGGACTGAAAGCCTGTGATAGTATCACATGGGATGCTCTCATAAGGCATCATTAGAGTGCTCAAAAACCATAGGCTGCAGAGGAAGTCTGTTTAAGAGGTTTAACTTAGTTCCTGTGTGTGTGTGTGTGTGTTCATATACATGGTGTACATGCTTGTCCATATGAGGAGTCTGACTAAAGGGTATAAACTAACTTCCAGAGAAAGAGGCAAGAGTGTGTGCGTGCCTGTGGGTCACAGGATGAAAAGCAATCACTGTAGTTTTTTACAAGCAGGGGTCTGACTCTGTAGTGAAGAGGGGGCACACACACTCACACACACAAACAAACACACATATATACACAGGTGCTTGAGCAGTGATGGCGTCAACAGCTTGGCTTACCCAGGATGACTCCCTGGGCACCGCGGTAGTAACTAGGCGTCAGGGTTCGGAAGCGCTCCTGTCCTGCAGTGTCCTGCAAAAGACAACCAGCTCAGCACTACGGGACACACTCACAGGGCAAAACTGGCGGCTCGAACAGAAGGGAAACCAGGGGCAGGCGGACATAACCAACAAGGAGGACTCCTCTGTGTCCCTCAACGAGCATGCAGGCAGAAACGGTGTTACGCAAGCGCCATCTTCTGGGCATTTGCGGGAACAGACGGACTGGGAGTCTGGAGCTCTGACTGACAGACGAGCCACAGTTTTGTTTGATGAATGTTGCCGACTCAGAGTTTGCCACTTACCCATATTGCCAGCTTTGCCCTGTTTCCGTCCACAGTGATGGTCTTCACTTTGAAGTCAACGCCTAGACAACGAGAAGCAGGTCAGTCACTCATGCCGTCGTGATTACCTCATCCTGCTCCAATCCCACTATGGGGACTCTTACAGATTTGGCCAATTACTGCCAAGAATATTATATCACTGCAACAGACTATAATTATCTATGATGGATTGTCATATGTATACCACACGTTGTCTCTGAACTTCTGCTAACCCCAGCTTTTCAGACTGGCATTATGCCCATCCCATGTCCTGTATTTAAATGATGTGTATTCATATCCACCACAAAGGGACGGTGTGTGGTTTATTGTCCTGAGCAGAAACTAATACAGGTCTGTATTAAAAGAAAAAGAAATAAAAAAAAAAAAAGAAAAAAAGTCCACCACCTGTGAAATGGCTCAGAGAGCCATGATTCACCCCTAAAAATCCCACCAGGTCCCAAAGCAACAGACATTTACATGAAAATGATAATGTTGTCCCCCATCCCCTCAACAAGTAAATCTCCTCTATTGCCTTTGTGCAGCGTCTCGGTGTGCAGAGCGTGCAGTGTCTGGATGACATATCTGCCTGAGTTTTAGCATCCACTGACAGATTTACCAGGGAAATGTACACTGGTGTTGGGCTTGTTTTTACATCTGGGACTAGAGAGGGGAGTTCAGCTCCGAGCCAAAACAGAGGAGGAGAAAAGGGGACATGAAGACAGGCCGAGGATATATGACATACAGTATGTGTACCGCACACGCACATTATATATATATATATATATATATACACACATATACACACACACAGTGTGTTCACACAGTCAAATCACAATCGCTCTTCCTCGAGTCCAGCTCGGTTGCTCAGATACTGGGGACAAGTCTCTCCTGCTTTCAGTCTGTATAAATTCAGACAGAGAAGAACATACAGAACAGCATCTGTTTGTAATATCACCACACAACAAGATGCCACTACTGCTGGAAGTTAAAGATGGGCCGATCTCCGAAGGCCACGGTGGACCAGAACGGCCCTTCATTGTATGATACACAGAGCGTTACCCTGAATTGTCTCTTCTTCACGTTTTGTAATGACTGCACCCAGAAGTAACTAGGTGGAAGCGTCGTGACAGCAGGCCTGCTCGGGACTGTCTGACAATCATCTGTGACCTCATCGAGACTGAAAGATGACTCTCGCCTATTTAATACCTTTCGGGTCAAAACACTGTGTGCCCTTGTGACAAAGCTATTGTCACAGGGTATGTATGCAACCCCAGCTGAACGGCTTTAGGTGGCAATGATGAAAGGCATTAATTGAGATTGAGTGATGCCGAATTAAATGTGATTTCTGTCTGAATGAGGGAACTCGAGTCAATGAGGGAGAATTTGCAGATCCACCAGACTTTGGAAAAACCTCCACATAATTATTAAATAATGTACCAAGTAGTTCATAAGTTCACTGGATACGATGCATAGACGTGTCTGCTACAGGAATGTTTTCCAAACACCTCATTGACTTTGCAATAAATCAAATAGATTCGTGGCGGTGAGGTTGTGTGGTGACTTTGCTCATACCTTCTCACAGCAGATCTCCTGACAGGCCACATTAGGAAACAGCTCGAGTCCAGTATTTCAAAAAATGTACTTAATTTCAGATTTTTAATTATTTACAATAAATACTGGGTGTGTAATGGACACACCCAGTAAAGTAAATGTTCAACATCACTGTAAACTACAACCTCAATAATAAACATATAGTGAAATGAATGACAACCAAAACTGAACATTATTGTTGTAACAATAGAATTTCTGGCTCAGATTTTGTATTCGTTCAAGTTGTATTTTACGAGTGTTCTCAATAAAGTGGCTACTCAGTGTACGTTAACACGCATTTCTACTTATCGGGTGAACTTGCACTTACAACAGTGGATACACTTTGTCCAATTCTTACATACAGTATGTGGGTAACGATATTTATCAATGAGCTAATATATTAAATGTGAATTATTTTGTTTCACCTGTCATGAGTAACCAAAGTGTAACCATTAACGTTTGTTGCTCATATCGACTCCACTGATAACAGTCTTGCAGTTACCACAAACCCAAACCGTACTTTTATTTGTCTATTTTATAAAGTGAGCTCATGGGTTACTCACCTATCGTTGCTGCTTGCTCTGGGTCAAATGTGTCATCTGTGAATCTCAAGAGGAGGCTGTTGACAGGAAAGAGCAAAATAATTAGATTAAGACTCATTATGAACCACTAACAAACACGGCAGACAGGCTTTTTTCCGTACTTCTATTCCACAGACTGAGCAAGCTTTTGGTCTGGAATCAGGTTTCCATTTGCTTTGTTCACATAACCCGTCTTTCGGCACCATGCGTATCGAATTCTGTATCTGTATCTCTTTCTATTGATCTCTCTGTCCTTAACTTGCATTACACATCCACGCTCCAGATGATATCACCGTTAAATTGCACTCAGGTGGACAGGGTTCACGCAGCTATGACTAATCAAGTGCAAAGGCCTTAATCACTGTGCTGATGATGGGGATAAGTAGACTCCTTTCACTTGAACCAAGCATAATTCTCTTATTTTTCCTCAAGGGCTATTAGGAGGGATGCAGCCGATGAGCTATGCTTGGAGACAGCCAAGTTAGAAATGTGTCCTGCATGGGTCAGTTGTTCAAATGAAACGTGTGTATTCCTCGCCAAGCAGACATCTCCCTGGTGATTTAAGGGCTTCTACAGACTGCAGGGAAACAAATTAAATATCTGTATGCTGTTCAAAACTTAGTCCGGGCAGTGTACCTACTTGACAATAGCTCAAGGCTGAGGATAATTTAAATGGCATTTGAAACTATTCATAGTCTGCATTTGTTTATTGCATTAAGCAAAACCCAATTTAATAATAATACAAAAGTATGTTCTGGAACAACGCTCTTGGCCTCAATTATGCACTAGCAGGCAGCGTACAGTACAACTGCCCACAAAACTCTTCTGTTTTCTGGAAATATAAGCAAACTTAGGTCTATGTTATGGCGTTGGCATAAACTCAGTCGATACAGAGCTGTAAGCAAACTACCAGCACGATTTTAGACAATGTGAAGAAGAAGAAAAAGGACATTTCTACCGTTAAACTAAAACAGACACGGACCCAAGTTTAAAATTACAATCGTGTGTTACAATAAAAAAAATGATCCAAATAGGATACTGCCAAACAAAATAGTGAATAGAGGAGGGAAGAACTGACAATAGAGAAACAATTGGATTGTTGACATTCTCGGATGTAAAAGTGCATTAATCAGTACAAAGATTTGAGATTATTTACAACCTTCTGGGCAAACACTTGGATCCAAAATGAAGGGTATTCTCACATCCCATAATATCTGATCCATTTGTAATAATGCTGAAGATCGCACTCTTGTGATTACTACACAAAAAAAGCACTACACACTTTGGAGGTTCGTGTAACGGTGTATTTTGAGAACCTGAGGCTTGGTCGTCAGTCTGAAAGTGAAAGATGATTTGTGGCCAGACAGTTTCCTTCAACAGAGCTTTGGGCAGCTCATTACCTATGTACCGTGTTATCACAATGGAAGGCATGCTGTACTCAGTACCATGGTTTGCAATGTGATGGTTGATGGCTCAGGCTGGTTATCAGGATTCCTTCCTGCAGTCTGAACCAGTCTTGGAGACCAGCAAACATGACCACGCTCTCTGCTGGCATGCTACACAATGTACACTGCCAGAATAGTGTTGGTAAAAACACTAGTCTGCTTTGAATATTAGGTTAATTTGTGGTTGCTAACAAGGACCTCTGATTACCACATGGCAAAATCCACTGTGTGGTATAAACTACACAGAGTTTTAGTCCTTCGAGAGAGGCCAAGTTTCACTCAAACATGACCTCTTAAATTACAGACATTGCCTGTTGAACCTCCTCATGCTGGAGAAGCTAGCGCTACAAATACAGTAAGAGTAGATAATGGTTCTTGCATAGCATCACAATAATTCACAACAGTGACTGCTCATCATGTCTTCACTTAAATCTCCTAACACACGGTAGGCTTAGATAACTGTCCTCGCCCATGACCGCATAGCCACGAGGACCAGGCTGAAAGGTCTAGATTATTGCAACATCTTCAGAAACCAGAACAAAGATGATGTCACACACAGCTCCTGTCAGCTAGCTACGTTAGCAGCTAGCACACCACAAGCATTATGTCATCTCATAACGTCATAGTGTTTTATTTATTAAAGAATAGGACAATCACAGCCGAGTCGTCTAAGTCATATTAGAAGTACGCATTATCTTTTAACCTCACATTTAGTTGGCCGCTGAGCTAATGCTAGCTATCTGACGTTAGCAGTGAGCCACGACATCATTTTCTTCGGAGATAACTAACGTTACAGCTTACCTGGACTTTCCCACGCCACTTTCTCCTATTATCAGTATTTTCAGCGTCGTTAGTGTATCGTCTTCCATCTTCCTTGAACAGTGAGTTGTGTTACTGTCGATAAACGGCTCCGACAGCCTGTTTAAAACGACGTTCCTGAGCAACTTGTGTTCCTGTTTACAGCTCGCAGCAGAGATAGTTTGTGTCTTGGTAAGAAGACTCACTTCGACCATATCCGGTATGAATTGCTGGCACTTCCGCTCGGTAGGCTGTACAATGAATATTATAAGACCTTTTCTTTATGACTACACAACAAAGCACACCCCATTCATACACTACCTATACACTACCTGTATAGTATAAGAGTTACTCAAATGTGTGTGAGTTACTTTGAAATGAGACAAAATTGGTATCCACCATGTTTCTGTCAGTGTTGCATCAGTAAAATGTCTAATGATTCTTATTTGCATTTTATAATTTTCACACGTCCAAATATTTGTCTTATTACCACTATAATCTGTTACATAATTACTGTGCATACAATTCATGCTTTATATCTATTTCTACAATAACATTTAATATAATTTTATCGGTGCCACTACCACAGAACCATGAGGAATGCCCTTTCCCTTATCAGACAGGGCTGAGACAAATACATCCATCTTACGCTTAGAAATCTCACAAAAATAAATAAATAAAATGGCCTGAGATTGACCACTACACATTTTCAATAGTTATTTGTGCTGAAAATGGCACCGATTCGGGGGAATGACCCACTCAGACCTCCTCTGTACTGTATGAACCCTGTCAATCTTTTAGTAGAAAAACACAACTTGTGACCCTTCATAAGTCTTACCATGGCACGATACATAATTGATGTCATGGTGCTTACTTGAATTATGTATGAACTCATTGTTCATGTGATCAAAGTGTTTCAGTAGAAATTATCTTTAAAGCAAATCTTCAGCTTTAATGTGTCACCAAAAATCTTGTTTCTGATTATTTTCTTTTCAGAGAACAGGGGCTTATCTTATTGTGATAGTTGGCAAGGGAGAGAGGCACAGACAGGTTTTTGTATTTTATTTAATAAATAACTCAAACCATATTGGGAGAGAACAAGGTATTAAAATAAAAGGCACTTTGAAAACAATACTGTAAAGGCTTGTGTGTGTGGTACTTCAGAGGCATTTGGGGTGTGAAACCATTTCAGGTGATTCATGTGACGTCTGAACAAATACTCCTGTTTCAGTCTTACCATCTTAAAATAAAATAAAATGTCACTAACAGAATTGACTCACACAAACAAGTTTACCAGTTCACTGAACAAGCTAACATAGAACATATTTTTGGCGTACTTGACGAGAACACAGGGAAGGACCTGAGAAAGTTACTGCAGTTGACAAGTACAACAATATTTCATTAGTTATTTGCAACTTGGATCATAACTAAACAAATGCTTTGATTGTTCAACATCACCACAACTTCTGAATTTTAACAAGTGGTATACAGTCCCTTTGTGTTGGTATATCAACTATTTGAATGATAGTTGATATTAATTAACAGTTCTCAATAAGAGTGCATTAAAAATGTGTTTCGAAGCTGCAGATCAAAACTACATTTACAACCACTGCATAATATTCTGTGATTCAACATAACCGTCCAATCAAGCTGAATGTGAAATATCATTCAATACTTCCTATTGCAGTTGTTTTCTATATATATTTACAGACACACACACACACACACACACACACACACACACACACACACACACATATTGGCAATATGTGCTACTATGGCTGACAATTTACACATTAAACCTAAATCCTGTCTGGAACACAGGAAGTCAGTGCACAGAGAGGGACGAGACGACAGAGGCGTGTCTGAGAAAGAGACAGAAGCTGAGGAACTCTTGCACATATATTGTATATTCATAGTGTCCACACTGTGTTGTCAAAAAGAAAAAAAAGCTAAATCCTCTGCCCATACCAGTCCTGTGGCAGGAAAAAAACACCTTCATGTCATGTTTTTTTTTTGCAAATATGCAACTGAAAAGTATATACACAGACTGTATACTGTACATCTAAAATACCACAAATGCATACAAATCGTTAGTTAGTAAAAATACAGATGCAGTGCCACATGGTGCGTTATAATGGTAAAGCAACAAGATGAAATTACATTAATTCCAGAACAT
>NW_022280093.1:671411-694814 GCF_004355925.1 Anarrhichthys ocellatus
CCCCCCAATTTGTGTTAAATACTGCAGTCGTCAGATCCTTGATAGCAGAGTTCATTGAAAACTATGATGCCTTCATTTTCCTTCATATTTGGGATTGACCACAGTCGTGACAGCACTTTTGTAGATGGGATTTTCACCCTGCAGAGCAGAAATAGAAGTAACAATTAGGTCAGGACAATTAGTCAGGAATGAATATGCAACTTTTATGTTAGATTTTCTGACACATTTAGCAAATCACACAGAAAAACAAATGCGTCATCAGAACAGAGCATCATCCCATTACTGTACATGTTATTTATTTTGATCACACTCAGCACACAGCCATGCTTTTGTGACGCCGTACCAAATATCAAGAAGTTCAGATTCTGCATCGTATTTAAACACATTTCACACTCACCGGACAAGGTTTTGGCCATTTCTGCACTTAGTATCCTCAAACACTGACCAGGTTTTGTGATTTAGTTAGCTGTATCGATTGTCACAGCACACTCATGCACTCATTGTTTTACAAACTATGAAGGTAATATTTCTCTTCCTACTACCTACTTGTGTTCTTGATAGTTATAAAAGACAGGTGAAATGAAGAAAAAAATATATACTGATTGAAATCAAGGCACACGTAAAAAGCCCATGCAGGAAAATGACTTGGAAAGGAAAGGAAATACAAACTTAAAGGGCATCAGCTTTACGTCCATATTGTGGGTTCTGGAACTGATTGACAGGACTCTTGTATATTGGATTTTCTTGCTACATGTAGAGAAGTCGGAATAGAGTTTAGCAGGAAAAACACAGAAAAAAAGGAATACAAAAATGGCAGAATAAAGAGAGAAAAGTAGGAATAAAGTCCAGTGAAAGTGATGAAAGGACGGCATGTTTGTGATGAGCCTTTTTCACAATTTAAATGCGGATCGTGTACACTTTACAATAAAGACTTCTTTTATTGGAAGCCCTCATTGAGGCAATGTGCCTGTGGCTACAGACAGACAAAGCCCATCCTCAGAGCCTACCTACCAGAGCACCTCCACTCCAACTCTACGTATCACAGGCTATTATTTTGTGTCCTTTTCTGGAATAGTTTGATGGTTAACCTAGTGATCTTTGTGGCATGACATTCCCATCTTTCATTACATCTCTCTAATAAAGGCAAAAATAATAAAACTCATAATAGTAAAAATACTAATGATGGCCCTATAATACTTTTAAAAAAGTTCTGACGTTCTGCTGTTGGTTGAAAACAGATCCTGAACTTCAGTAGTTTGCTCATGAAGAGGACTCGGTCCCACTCTTCCTGCCGCAACAGATCCACACTGACACACCGCCTTCTCAGATATAGACATTTACGAAATCATAAAAAAAAATATGAAAAAAATAACTCTGACAAAGGTTATATTTTCTTAAGATAGAGATATTCTGCTTTAAGTAGCCATGTTAAATGTAATGTTGTATCACTGAAGCCTACGCAGGCACTCTACAGCTTAATTATGTAGAAAAAAAGAAGAAAAATGTTATTTAAAATATATTAGACCTGGTAACTGATACTACATATTAATGAATCACAAGCAAAAAAACGTGATCCAGACCTCTCGACATTTGGCTGAGCCCTGTGACTTTTGAACAAGACTGCTAGCTAATGCGAACAGTCCCTTCAAACAGAGACTCTGGTTTTGGGGGTTTAATGAGCTCTTCTTGTACCTTGGTCCCACTTTTTATTCATATATGCAGACCCTTTTCAAAAAGGAAATACATATTGCGACATTTACTCTAAATCAAACAAACGCCAACCCTCCCAGATTGTGTGACACCCTCATTAACTTGTGATCTATTTAAACGTACTAAAAAAAAGTACTCCGTTGAGGCTACGCATCAGGATGGTGTGGTTGCAATCATAAGAGAGCATATAGGAAGGAGCTCATGCAGTATCTTTGAAATTCCTTTTGGTTGCTTTGCCTTCTTATCTTGTCAGGAAATCCCGGTTACCCAGAGTTTCACTAACACTCTCTCATTTCTCTCAAAATGAAAGGGGTGTGGAGCCCTATGTTGCCCTGCCCATGGTAATAAGTAAGACCCCAACATACAGATCGGGAACATCTGCATCATCAAACCCACCATAGTCTGCGTCTGTGACACTGTTCCACCACTAGGTGGAGACATTTCACTGCACATGAAGCTGTGCAGAAATCCACTCTTCTGTCATATTGATGTTGGCTGATGATGCTACAGCTTGGAGGAAACCGGGAGGGGAGGAGCTGTAGCCACTCCCCGGAAAAAAAAAGTCCAGCTATGCTCAGAGTGCATAACATTCCCAAAAAAAGTCCTCACAGTCCCTGACATTTTCCCTTTTTTAAAATATTTTGAGCGCCATTCAAAAGCAACACATTCAGTCTATTTCCACAGCTGTGCGACTGAAGAGAATGTGAGCGAGACACTTTGTGATGATATTAACAAGTCTGCTAATCTCTTCTGCTGCTAAGTACAACGAATGATCTTTACATGTTAATTCAGCGGACGGCTCTGCAGAGCAGCCGAACAACACCTGTTTTCCACATTTTAAGTGACTCGACCAAACTTCTGCCAATAATCAGTGCAAAAAATCAAACACGTATTTTTCTCGTCTTTCACGGAGCCGATTACGGTTCCAAAACACTCACCGTGTCCCATTTGGCGTTCATCTTCTCCTTCTCAAACTTGGCGAACTCTCGCCTGTCGTGGATGATCATCAGCAGCTTCCAGATGAGCAGCAGGGCCAAGCCAATCAGGACGATGCCGGCGACCACGCCCGCCACGATGGGGATGATGTCAGGGCCAGCCGGGCAGTCTGAAACAGTGGGGCGCAGCAGTGTTTAGGCAGCTTGAAATAAGAGTGCAAAAATAACAAGACCACGGGAATAACGTACAATCACACGGCTGAAAGTGAATAAACAAATGCCCTATTTTTGCAACCCAGGCCCTGTAATTAGCTTTCTCTGTAACAGAAACCTTCCACACCCTGGCTCACGTTAGCCTAGCTCTCTGCTTACCCAGCAAGTCGACCACATGGACCTCCTTCTCCGTGTTGTTGTTGACGGCGTAGGTGTAGTAGAACCAGCAGTCATTGGCGTCCCTCTCCTTGCAGTGCATCACGGGGTAGGAGGCGTCGTTGGGCTGGGGCAGCTTGTCCCTCTCCTTCACCTTGATCAGGTTGAAGTAGCTGCAGTCCCTCTCACACGTGTCCTTCTTCTCACCGGTGCCGAACGCCCGGCACTGGACGCACTCTCTGGTGGGAGCGGGATGTTGTCGTTACTAATGAGCACTGAGATTTGCTAATGAAGGGATACGCAAATTTAAAGCAAAAAAACTTACAATTACACCGATGTCTTCTTACTTTAGCTTGTATTTTACCCTTTATTAGCTGACATGTTGGCAAATTAGCAACATCAAAAGTATGCCGAATTAGCTATTAAAAGTTCCTCTTTTTAATTTACTCATTGACATACAGTCAGCTTTCACTTGATTACTTTGATACTGAAGAAACCTTAAAGAAGTGCTGATTCTCAGGCAAGATCTGGAGTTATAAGGAGCGTCTTTTTTTCCATGATGAGCAGATCTATGAATGTTTATTCGCGATGGATGGAGACAATGATATCCTTGGGAAGTGTACAATTAGAGGCCAGAGAGGAGATATCTTTTTTTTTTAATTCTTTCCCAGTATTGAACCTTTTTACTTTTCTACTTCTGTTTGAAGATTTCGCTCCCTTTTTCCTGCCTATGGATATTTTCTCCCCAGCAATACCAACAAAGAAACTACACGAGTATCAGGAAATGCATATTAACACATCTTCTTTTGAGACTTACTTGTGTTCAGTGCAGACTCCTGGACAGGTAGGACAAGTCTCACAGGTGGGACCCTGGAATTTGGGGTCAGTGCACTTGCAGGTGCCACATTCGCACATTCCTCTGCCGTTACAGATCTGCTTGTTGCTCGCCATACATGTGCTGTTGTCCAGAGAGCAATCACAGGCGCTTCCGGTCCACATGGGGTCACAGACACACACTCTGCACTCACAGCAGCCATGCCCTGAGGAAAAACACAAGAAGAAAAAGAGCATGAAAGCTTTAATGAGCCCCTTTTCTCTCTCTGGACATCATCCGTGTAAAGCCTGCGCGCTGAGATCTGGAATTCAGAGAGACGAGATCCGTCATACACACCTCCGCACAGTTTGTTTCCAGAGCGGTCACAGTTGAAGTTGTCGCACTCGCAGTACAGGCCGCTGTACCTCTCCTCGGGGTTTTCCCTCTTCTTGCACTCGCATGTGCCGCACACACAGTCGCCGTTGTTGCTGCAGATGTCGGTGCCGTTGTCCTTACGGCAGGTCCTGTCCATGTCCTCTGTGGCCACATCGTTGCTGCTGCATTCACACTTTCTGCCCACTCGGCCCTCATTACACCTGAGACGAGGGAGAGGTTGTGATTCTCCAAGTGAGACTGTACATGAGACGTAAAGCTTTCGGATATTTTTTAGCGAAACACATATGGTGCAATAAGGATTGTGGAAACGTTCGCAGACTTACTTGCAGGCTCCACACTCGTAGGTCCCGTTACCGAAGTGACAGAGCGGACTGTTCTTGATGCCGTCCTTGTTGCATTCGCACTCGCAGATGAATTTGAGGATAATCTCCACCTCCTCTGTAAATCCCAGGGGCTTTATCTTGATGGTCTCAGGCTTGCCTTGTTTCGGACAGCCCTTAGACGTCACACTGATGCTGAACATGACCTAGGAATGAAGGAGGAGAGGGAGACTCGGACTCAGAGAGCAAACCACAATGACAGAGAGCAGCTTTTGTGCAACACAGTGTGCGAATTAGAGAAATTGTGGTTTTTAAGTATCTGACATCTCATAATTTAGGCCTGGCATAAGTGGAAGTCTGATGACTTTGGATGAAATACATCATGTTGTTACGCAAAAGATCACGAATAGGCGAGTACAGATTATTTTTGATCCTCTGTGTATGATAAATAATGCTTGTTAAATCTTCTATTGACATAGCTGTGTATCTAGTATTTCAGTGGTTTCCAGCAAGAACATGTCTATATACAAGCATATCATGGCTTTGTGGCAGTGTGTTTCCTGCAGACACACAGGTAAATAAATACGCTTCTACAGTTAAAGTCATTGTCTATGACAACGGCAAAGACAGACGCGTCTTTGTTAAGAATATGGAAAATGTCTAACTTTTTAAAAATGTGTAATGTGACTTGGAATTGAGGCAATAAAAAGGGTAATTGAATAAATAGAAACAAAACACTGGCACTCACAGATAAAGTGTCTTTTTATTTATTATGGGCAAATGCTTGTCAGCTAGTAGCCATCATCAGTCCGGTATGATTATTTAAGATTTGGAGCTGTGTGCACCACTTCTTCCCAAAATATAGACTTAAACAAGATATTTAAATTTTAACTTTAAGTTCACAAACTGCCAGTATAAAATGTGTCTGTATTTGTTAAGGCATTTATATAATTATAAGATACTATGATCCCTGTGGTGTATTACTGAGAAACCATTTTTTTGCATTAATTATCTACATTTAATGAGACTTAATGTTCTGTCTCTTAATGTCCTGAATGGTGGTGTGTGTTCAGGCTTAATCCTCTCCTGGTGAAATGCAACAGAAAGGAGCACTCACCTCATCTCCGATGGAGATGTTGGAGCACCTCCGTCCACTTTCGCCCTCGCTAACCACTCCATTCTTACAGCGGGACGTGTACGCTATGGTCACTCCCTCTGGAAGCTTACTGTTCTCCAGAATAACCTCGGACGAGAGAGACTGCCAAGAGATAACAACAATAATGCTGGAATGTCATCTGGTAGCTTTGTTTTGACAGCGTAGACAAAGGATGAGCTGATAATTAAATGGGAATGTGTTTGACTGGTCCAACTCAGTCACTATGTTGAATGCTTTAAAGGGATAGTTTGGATCTTTTGAAGTGGGGTTGTGGGAGGTACTTGTCCATAGTCAGTGTATTACCTATGGCAGTTGTCGTCCCCCATCTTAGAGAAACAGACAGGAGTAACAACGCGGGAGCAAAGCAATGTACTGCTGTGGACGGGGCGAGCGGCGAAACATATTTCAGCCACCTATCAGTATGATTGTAAGCTATATTTTGAATATTTTCACTGCTTCACCTTGCCGTCAGACAGCTCTTTCTGGCGGGAAACTGAAGCGTGAAGCGTGGTAAAATCCCTGTTTTTGCCAAAGGTGTCTGGCGGTATAGAGAGCATAGGTGTTGGAAAGGGTTGTCCGACCGTACAGGGGTGAAATACTCGAAATAGATCGTACACATAAACTGATAGTGATTTTTCAAGGTGTCTGAAATACGTTTTGCTGCTGCCCCCGTCCACAGCATTACATTACTTTGCTCTCATCCTGGTACTCCTGTCTGCTTTTCCAAACTGGGGGAGTTCTGACCGCCTTCTACTGTAGGTAATACTCTGACTATGGATAAGTACCTCAAACAACCTTTAGTGTGGTTCACGTGAGCAACTGTTGACTTAATAAAAGTGTACTTACATTGTAAGCGTCTATAATAAGGTTGATTACATTGCTTGAATTGGCAGACAGAGTGCCCACTGCAGACTTTGGTATCAGATTCTTCAGCTCCTGAGGAGAGAAGAAAAAAGTTTAGAATAAAGCTTAATCAAAGCACTGTTAATAAAAAACAACAACAAGACGTGATTGCATTTCATTACAGCCTGGAAATATACTGGTTGAATCATTTATTTCCAGATATACTGTAGATGGATACAACATTGTTTCAACCTTGAAATGCTAGAATTGTTACAGCTTTGAAGTACTCTGCAGCCACGTCATGAAATAACTTTAACAAACTCAGATGGAACTGGGCTGAACTGGCCCGAAAAAGCAACAGCATGGCACAAGGAAATAATTTGAGCTTTTATGGGGATGCTACCATAACTCATAACAGAGGTATCAGCTCGGGTGGATATTTTTTACGCACTCTTCTAATCACATGCATGCACAGCGAAGGAATGAAGAACAGTAAAGAGATAAAAGTGAAGTAGAGTGCCAGATAGAGAAACGAAGAAATAAGATCTGACCTGGTAAACAGGCTGGAACTCCTCAGTCACTGCAAAAATGGTCTGAATGTTGTTGTCGCTCAGCTTCTGAACCAGGTGAGCGATGGAGGGATAATCCTTTTTGAAAACAAGATGGGGACATTTTCAATGTAACACGCAGTCAACACGAGTAGCGGTTACGTACCCGCATGTAGAACAGGCCCAAAAAACCACAGATCTTCTTACATAGTAGTGGCTCATGGTGTACGCGTTGTTCTCCAAGTGACATTTTCCATCATTGGGCAGAACAATGCCTCCCAGCTTGCCATCGCCAGCAAAGTGGAAGCCGGCGTCAGTGGAGAACACCAGCAGACGAGTCACATTCCTCCAACCAATATGATCCTGAGAAATGAGAAAGAAACACGCAAATTATGAAGTCATAATTGTCTGCCAACAGCGATACATCATATAAAAGCTAAGGAAGAATATGAGCAGCTCACAATGTGGCACACAAACTTCTGATTATCACTGCATCCAAGAATCCCCTGTAAACACTAGATGCTCATAAAATACCCTTTTCACACATCACCACATGAACACATTTATTGGCGCCGTATCCCTCAGAGCGAGTGCGTAATTGTGGGAAAATTAGCTTGAATTGAGAACCTGAGAATGATTATTTCCAACAGTATTACTGAAGGGAAGGGAAACAGCTTACCCCACACACAGCCACTTGCATGATGGCATCGAACCCCCCCTCAGGAGAGTCCAGGTTTCCAGAGATGTGCTGCTGGCCCACCAGGGTGTTGAACTTCTTGCCGTCGCTGGTCAGCTTCAGGACGTTCTTGTAGCTGAACGGGCTGGTGCAGTTCTGGTCACCTGTGCATGGGTTCAGCAGCTTGGCAGGGGTGGTGCTGATGTATGGCATGACCGTCTTCTCCACAAAGGAACCGAAACCTTCAAAAGACAGTCGGATTCAGAATTTCCAGACAACTACTTTGAGCCCTGATATTTTGCCTACATGTTTACATTTTTGGCAAATTGTCACCATTAAAAGTATGCGGAATTAGCTATTAGCAGTTACTGTTTGCAAGGTACACATGGGTGTGCAGAGAAATATTATCAATTTGCTTTGAAACTGAAGAAAACTTTAAAATGTGAAGATTCTTGAGAAAGCTCTGTAGTTCCAACGAGCGTCTTTTTTTCTGTGATTTCGAAGCAGATTTATGGACATTTATTGGCAATGAACAGAGATAATGATCTCCTTGGAAAGTGTAAGTCACACTGATTCTAAAAAAAATGAACAGTAATAAGAGGGATTTTAATCAAATCCTACACATTTGATTAAACTGCTAAAAAAGAGAGGGCGGGCTTGAAATGTAGTGCATTGCGGAGCTACAGAAGACCGTGGCTCCACAAAAACTACACTAAAGGTTGCAGATTGATTGATTGATATTATTGATTAGTACTAGCTTATATAAGCACACGTCATATTTTGTTTTACAAGAAGAAACGATGATAAATATATTGTTTTTCTGAATTAAAAAAAATTAATCTAGACTCCAACAGTATGTTTTATTATCATATTGTTTCATAAATACAGTAGTTCCAACAACTGTGAACCAAAGAGAAACAGGCGACAATGAAAGGTTTTCATTTTTTTGTCCCCAAAAGTAAAGAAACAGAAACAAACACTTCATAATGAAAATCCTCACCTATCCTGAAGTCAGAAGTGATCTTTGACATCTCCAGCATGAGACTTGTTCCCAGGTTCTTGACGTTTTCCAGATCATCCTTCATGGAGTAGGACAGGTCCATCAAGTAGTACAGGTCGATGGGATAATCTTCTGCTCGTTTGAACTTCAAGTTGAAAGACTGTGGCTCACCTACAATGAAGTTACCGTTATTAAAAAAACAAAAACTGTTCAAATCGAAGAAGAAAAGAATAGCTTCAGAAAAAAAAGCTTAATTAAATGTAATCTCACCAGATCTGAGGGTGAGGCTGAGTTTCTGGGGCTGGATCTGAGTGATGTCCTCCGGCTTCAGTTTCTCTGATCCCTTTCTGCGATGTGTCACCATTTTGTCGTTGAGGGTCTTCTGTTCCCCGTGCGGGTTCTCGATCATCGCATCGGCACAGCCCCTTCTTATCAGAGACTGCAGCTCGTCACAGCGGGTCGACACGGTCTCACCCTGTTTCAGGAAGTTCTATGAGCAGAAGCACAGAGAGAGTTAAAGGGACGATCCATCAATTTTATCAGAAGGTGTACTACTCAGTCTGTGAAAGCTGTTGCTGTTGCAAAAAAGACCGACAAAAATCAGGGACCCATCAATGACAGTGGGAGCAATTGTGACAATCATTTAATCACTTTATTTATTCCTTGAGCAAAAATACTTGGCTCGTCCCAGCTCCTAAAATGTGAGGATAATTATCCTCATCATTGATTTTCTACTTTTTGTTTTCTTGATTAAAGGGACCACTGTGTAGCATTTGAGGGATCTATTAGAAGAAATGGAATCTAATATACCGTATATGGCTCATTTCTCAAAGGTATAATCACCTGAAAATAAGAACAATAAGAAGGTTTTGTTAGCAAGAGCAGTTTATATCTACACACGGAGCAGGTCCTGTTAACGGAGCCGGCTGCCATGTTTCTACAGTAGCCCAGAACGGACAAACCAAACACCGGCTCTAGATAGGGCCAATGCAAATCTTCGCATTGGTAATATGAAATGTTTGAAAATGACAGATATAAAAATAGTAGCCGATTAATTGTCTGTTGGTTAACTAATCGATTAACCCACTTATCATTTCAGGTGAAGTCTTTCTGCTTTTCGGCTCAATAGTTGTAAAGTAAATAGCTTTCAGACTTGTCCAACAAAACTAGGAACTTAGTAAGACATCACCGTGGGCTCTGGGAAACTGTGATGACTGCATTATTTGCTGATATTTCAGAGGCTTAACAAGTAATCGATTACTATAAAAAATGATCGCAAACAATCGTTTGCTGCAGCCCAACATTGGGCACTAAGTGCATCATAATGGCATCAATACGGCATTTCTCAGCAGCAATTACAGCTGACGGCTTCGATTCACGTACCGGGTCTTTACACCAGCCACATTTGGCTCCGGCCTGGATGCACTCGCCGCAGTACTTTGCGTTGGCATTGATGCACTCGTTCCCCTCTGGATGGAAAACAAAGAGAGAAGAGAGGAGGAGGCAGAGTCAGAGGGAGCAGGGTCACAGCACAGGCCCTGCAAAGTAAGCAGCCTGTTAAGCCCCCCGTGTTTACACATCAGTTCGTCTGGAAAACCACGTGGCTCGGCGGTAATTGGAGACATTCCCTCTTTTCATTATACTATACGCTCCTTAGGTGGATCTCTGGTCAATGACATCGTTAAGATAAAGTTGCCGGCCTCCGTAGATATTGTGAACTTTTACGTTTGCTGTGCGTGCTGGCGTCAACAAGAATGACATCATGTGACAGAACAATGATGTTACAGCAATACAGTACGTAAGCCAATCTTACCTTTCTGAGCATTACCGCAACAAAAGACTCCTAGCAATGCGGTAATCAAGAGCAGCTTCAGGTCCATCTGAAAATACACACAAGGAGAAAAGAAATCTTTCAAATGTGTTGTCGTCTCGTCAAAGAGCTAGCGCTGTTTTCAGAGGCAATTTGTCATTTGTGACTATGTCTTTGTCGACAAGAATAGCAGCTGTCCTTCGAAGCCTGAAAGCTTGAACTCGTAATTTCCTGGACAAAAGGGTCCAGAGGAGCGAGAGAGCGTCCCTGAGAGATGACAGATTGAATGTGTAAATGGATATCGGAGATAATAAAGTATCCGAAAGAGGGGGCTTGGCTATTCTCAGTCGGTCAAAGGGTAGCAGACAGCTAATTAAATTATGACCGCTTTCACATACAAACATGTCGGCTACAGTATGCTCACATTTACGCACAGACACGGGCACTGACTTGCCCCCGGCCTTCTTTTTTCTAACAATCCCTTTTACTGTAAATAGCATCAGCTCCCTTGAGTCACCCCCTCTCTGGTTGTGTATATTGATCCTTTGTCCATGAGCAGGCCCTTTGGTCAGCCATATCTTGCATCTTGGCCTCCTCTTAATGCAAAGCTTATGACTCACTCAGGATAAGTGAGCTGAAGGACCTTTCTCTGCACTAATCGGCTGATTTGTGAGCAGCCTACAGCCACGCTAGCAGCTCTGTGAGACTGTGCTCCAGGACAGCGGTGCTTTGAGCAAAAGCTTTCCAACGTGCGTTCAATGTCAATGCTAACATGCGGATGTTTATCAGATATAATGTTTACCATGTCCACCATCTTAGTATTAGCATGCTAGCATTTGCTAATTAGCTGTAACCACACATTACAACTGAGCCTGATGGGAATGCATGTCTTTCCCAAATTTCAGAGCATTCCATCCAATAATTGGGAAGATATTTGACTTTGGACCAAAATGGCAGAACAACCAACCCACTTGGTTGACAACTCACAGATTTCAACCTCATGGTGTCAACAGAAATAAACAGCTTGGGATATCAGGGGATAAACAGCTTGGGAACGATGATTGTACAAATGTGGTGCCAATCAACTCACTAGATGTGAAAATATTATGCTAGATTAATACAAACTTTGACTTTTTGTGTCAAGAAATACAAGCAAAAACCTCTCAAGCTCATGGTGGCAGTAGAGGAAAGTTACGGAGATCACTTAAGTCATTAGGATACATCATCTGGGGACCATGAATTTCTGCACATAATATTGAAATAGTCGCAAAGACCAACCGACCGACTGTTAGCATGCATAGAAATGGCCAGAGAAGACTTCCTTGAGTTTGAGGTTATAGCTTTATGGACAATAAATAATCAAGGGACAGAGCTGAGGTAATATTTACAGTCTGCACTGTGAAACCCCTTTCACACGTGCACTAAAACCCTGAGCTTATCTTTGCATTGCCCGGAGGAGCTGTAATCGAAACCGCATGTGTCCGAATAAGTTCGACCGGACATTAAAACAGACTTTACCCTGCCGGCTCCTCAGTGTAAAGTCTGTGTAAGGACTGATTGAGCCGTGTGTGAATAGGACGGGTCATTGTCTGGAGAATTCACACGAGTGGGCGAGTTAGTGACGTTTCTGTCATGTGGCTGGCGTGAAACCGGAAGTAAACAAACATCTGATGGTGAAGAGGAAGGGTCATTCCCACAAAGACGCCAGAGAAACTGTCTAACTGGAGAGACAACACGATTCAGAGATGTTTGTCAGTCGGGGCCAAATCCCAAAATTGTCAGACAAATTCAAGGAACAGCAAGAAACTCAGCTGTATATGACCCAATTACAAACCAGCTATGTGGCCGATGTGTTTTTGCCAGATGATGCACCGATACCGATTTCAGATATTTGGCCAATAGTGACTTAAATAGCAAAGCCCGATATCGGTGACAATGGGGCCAATCTACTCAATTAAATTCTATGTTTATATAATGTATACATTATTCTGGAGTTTTGACAAATTTGTTTCTGCATTAAAAAGGTTTACACTCAAATTGTAATTATAAAAGATTTTTTTTAACATGCTGCTGGTGTACGATTTATTATTTTACTGATGAATAACAATTCAATAAACTCATATCTTTGTATGTATTTGTTAGACTTTGTTTTACAAAGTTAAAGAAGCAATGTTTGATGAATTTAACACTAGTATCGGATCTGTGCTTGGTTTCAAAAGCCCATGTGTCAGTATCAGTATCGGGACAGAAAAAGTTGGAACGGTGCATCCCTTGTTTTTGCGTCATGTCCTGACACCCAGAGGTCAACGCCTCGCCTAAACCGAAAGGAGTATTTCGAGAACGCGTCTGAAACGGACAATCTCCTGTTCTGTGCTATATTTGTGAAAGGGAAACTCTAGACAATGTCCGCAGTTCACCACCATTATAAGATTATATAAGATTTAGTTAGCACTGAAAGGCTTTTGGGATTCTTGCCACCTCTTATTGGCAGTTCTAATAAGCGACAGCTGCGAAGTCTCCCACAGAGAGACACCGAATCAATGGTCTGGTGTTGTATGAAGGTGCACTGGCAAGGGATCAGCATGTGCTGAATCTAATTAACATTTGGAATGTAAAACCAATATCCCGCCTGACTAAAGATCACAAACTCATGGGAGCCATTTCTAAGACAATCTTCTCAGTAGCTAATGTCTACCACATTGGATACTTAAGCATGAGGTTCAAATTAGAGACAGACAGTGATAAAGGGACATATTTTTTCTCTTTTTCATTTCTTAGAGCAGTGGCTGTTGCTGGCTATTCATAGAGGCTACATTAAAAGACAGCATTCTCTTACACTGTGGTAAAGGAAGCTCTGACGTTCAGTGTGCGCGGTGTTAAGTGATGCATTCCTGAGTGCCTGTGCGACTCTGCGTGTGTGTGTCCGTTTATATAGACACAGAGGGGCAGACGGCCTGTCTACAGCACCCCCAGATTAGATCAGCTGGCTGGAATCTCTACCGCTGTACATGGGCAGTGTGTGTCTGTGTGTGGTTGTGTGTGTTTGTGTTTGAGTGTATAAGTCTATGTGCTGTGTTTCCATGTGAGATCAGTACCACATTTAACCTGGTTCCCGCCACTGTTACACCATCAACACCACACCATACTGAAGCCAATCGATCTATACAGTGTTAGATCCATGAGCAGCAGTTCGTGGTGTATGGTATGTGCATGTAAGAGGAACTGATTTCAGGGAAAATCAAGCTTAAAATGAAGGAATTTAGGTTCACATTCCTCTTATAACAAAACCACACACTCAGATATTTCCTTTTCTCTCCTGCTTTGGTTTTGACTTCAGCTCCAAGGAATTATTCAAATGCAAACGACGTCCAAAGAAACGACAGCGAGGTGTCAAGTTAGAAAAATAACCACGTTGTCCTCAATTCTGTGAAGCTTAGCAGCCTCAAGAAAGAATGTTCAGTAAAAAAACTACAGTAAAATATAGCAGAGAGAAAAAGGACAGAGAGCGGCCCAAGAAAGGGCTGAGAACGGGATGCTATGCTGCCTTTAAGTGCGCCTCTAAGGCTCAGAGTTCAGAGGTCAGACGTCATAAATTTCAAGGTGGTTTTGGTTAGCATGGCCGCTATGACAAATCTTGGCTGTACCATTTTAGAAGCAAAACAGCAGAATAAAGATGGTTAAATACGTCATACATTAAAATGATATTTATCTATCAGCCAAGAATAATATAGTTTGAATCCTCTGGAAAACCTTCATCATCATTGACGAAGACTGTAAGATGTGGTTTGAAAAAAAAAAGTTTGGATTAATTTTGATTGAGTTTGTTTTTTGCCTCAAACATTCTTTCCATCAGCTACAAATTAAATTTTTTCAGCAAATGAGGTCTCTGTTATATCTGTACAGGAAGCAGCTGTGCGTTTAGAAAGCATGGTTTGCAACCTGCTTTTCTTTAGTAGATAAGCATTGTTAGCTATCCTGTTAGCTTCCTGCTCATAAAAAGGTTTTTTTCTCCACTGGATTGTGTTTTAACCCAATGAGAAGCTGCAGCCGAGTGAGGGTTTAACCATGCTAGCTGGCTGGCTCTAGGGATGGAAATGTCGGTCTGTCAGTCCATCCTCCACATAAATATCTCTACTACTGGATCTATTGCTATGAATTTTCTTTATTCCTGGTCTCAAGAGGATGAACCCTACTTTGACTGGCTTCGGACTGACTTTTCCTCTAGGGCCACCAGCAGGTTGACATTTTTGTCGTAAGCATTTTGGCATCGTCATGCTGTGCATATTGACACGCTGACATTAGCATTTAGCTCAAAGCAATGGGCTGTGCCTAGGTCCAGCCTTACAAAGCCACCACTGTTGCTATAGACTCCAAGTCTTGTTCAGAAGTAAAGCTGTGAATGTATTCTTTGTGACCTTAATGTAATTCCAGATTTGAACCATTATATGAACCAAATCATTTGAATAGCGCAGCGATCCACAATAGTTTAACGTAAAATGACCACCTACAAAAATTCCTTTCTACATATATATAAATAAATACTGACTTTCCTAGCCAGTGTTAACCATGTTTTTGAGTTTTCCCATACATGCTTAGTTAGGAAGACAATACTATTAGCAGCACTCCCTGACCACAGCCATGAATTGCACTCCTCTCCGGAAAGTTCCAGGAGGCCCGATGCTCAGAAACCACATATTTTCCCGACCACAGTCAAGATAGAGCAGCACCGGTTATTCTCTTACATTTTTTGCAGCTCCCACGCTCTTTCTTGCCTCTCTCGGACAAACACCAGCATGCATACGTGCACATTTCTACTCCTCAACGCCTCTCCACTTGTCACACACACCTGAGCTGTGACTAACAGCCGCCCTGTGTTTTATGGGCTTCCCAAAGCTCTATCAGTTGGCAGGAGACGGTGATGCATGGCAGACACTGCGGTGCGTGACTAAAAAGGGGCTCGAGCTTCTCAGGCATTCCTGAGGGACATGAACGCTGCCTGACCAGGATGACCAGGATAGTAACCTGCACCACCGCTGCTGCACTTTGGGGAAATGTAAGCTGTGAGACCCAAAAAAAGGGATGCTGTGTTTGTACCACCCTGATTCCCGCAACCACCTTTCCCCAGTTTGTTGCCAAAGTGTTGCAGTTGTACAACTCCTGATTGTCCACTCTAGGAACGTCTGGAGGTCCCAGAAAACCCCCCTTGTGAAAACTTCTGGCGTGGAGAAACCAGCTTAATTGAGCCACACAAGGCTCCGCTATGAAGTGGATTTACTTTCCTTTAAATTGAGCTGCATTTGCAAGTGCACAGAGGTGCTACTTCAGCAAGCGCTGCCATGAATTAGGACCAGCGGAGTCAGGGAGCTCGACACAGTAAAGAACACACCGACTGTGGCAGTAAAGGAGCTGGCGGCTCAGAGTCACAGCGCTCTTTGTAGGAGAGGGACTGTTCTTCTCCGGCCGTGAAAAGAAGGAATGGAAAAGGAGGAAAAACAGGAAAGGGCGGTGCACAATTCGAAAGGGGAGAGGGTTTGCTTCAAGTCCAAAGGAGAAGGAACTTGCAGAATTTTCTCGCCTCTACTGAGTTAGTCCTTTGGCCTTTTGGTCCTCCTTCATTTGGACAGTATTAGTCTGGTTGTTCAGGCCTTTTTAATGCAAATAGAAGGATACATTTGTCAAAAGCCAACAGGTCTGCATAGCTAAAGTATCTGAGACTTATATACTTTGAGGATCTTGAGTTATTATTTCATTGAACAATTCCAAGATGCACTCAGTCTCTATACAGTTGGCAAATCTCTGGCATCATATCCTCCCATCCTCCCTCTGTCTCTCCCTCCTTCACCATAACACCCACACAATTGCTCAGTTCACTCCCTCCACTGTGAGCCAAGCCACACCAGTGGCCCCTTGACTTCACATACCCTTCAAAAACAGCACCGAGCGGGGGAACGTCTGAGCTCTGAGACGTACAAGCCGCCCGACAGAGCTGAAGGAGAATACCAAACAGTGTCAGTCTGTGTCTCTGTCCACCCCCCCACCACCTCCCACCACCACCATCCGGAGGAACCCTCTCATAGCGGACAAAAGCAATGAATCAGGCTGCCCTCTGAGATCATGACAGAGGGTCTGATCCTTTAAAGTGTTCCCACTCACCGTTGCCTCTTTGCCAAAAGAGCCTCCGTGTGATAAATAATACTAATGAGGCACATGTTGGAAGTATTTTGGCGCTTCTTTGCCACAAGGACACCGATATGGGCAGACAATCCGATGTGGTCTTTCCACAGGAGAAAAAACATGAGAGAAATGCTCCAGGCAATTGGGACGGAGGCACAAAAATGGCTAGAAAGAAATGTTTCCACATTACAAGAGCATTCCAGTTTTCAAGTTATTCCTCAATAGAAGAAGCTTGGTCAGACAGAAAGAGAACAACGGTATTGAACACGCTAGAGTTGGAGTGGAACTTCTGAGCAAAGAGAAGCAATACAGAGGAGTTTCCATCACGTCTGATTCAGGCTGCCATGCTTTATTTTTTAGCCAAAAAGAAATATACAGATATGTGTTGAAGACATCAGCTTCTATTTCCGTTTTGAGAAAAACCTAAATGAGGGTACAACGGTGATGAAAACTACTTTGCACAGTTGTAAAAACAGCTAATAAGATTATCAGCATCGATAGGACCTTGAGCATATTCTAAAAAATATCGACCGAAGGAAAGACATGCAAAGTAATGAGTGTAATGAGGTATAACATTGAGAGATAATATTTAACATTTGCTCAGTGACCATTACAGGATAATAGCACATTCATTCATTCAAATGTTTATCGGTGACATGTTCAAACATGGTGTAATGGAAGCAAGTAGAAAGAGTCATAAAGGCAGCAAACTGACTTTGGTAATGTCCATTACACCGCAACATCGATCTAAAGTTTGCCAACATAGGCACCACGATACTTTTCTGTGTTCACTGTGCATTTTCTGCAGTCGAGGTTTGGTTGGCACACCTCTCCTTTTAGCATTAGTTGGAGAAAAATAGAAGAAGCATTTTGATAAAAGGTGGAAGTCCATCAATCAAACCTGCCTTACATCAGCCGAGAGGGAACACATCACCTCCACAGCAGGATCACAAAAACGCAAAACACAGGTCAGCAGGAAAGTTGCCCCGGATGTAGGGATGTGTTGAGTCCTCGGATGTGCCGAGTGCAAAGTTAGCACAAGCCATGGAGCCACAATACGTTATGGGAATACGGTGGATAATAAGGTGGAAATAAACCGCAATTTCTCTTTAAGCCTGCAGCATCAAATCCCCAGAGTGTGTCTTATCGCTTGTGTGATCTGATTTCAAAAGTGAAAAAGTTACCCTTTATTGCTTAATATGGTGAAACGTCAGTGTAGGGAGAGGTTGCTGAATTTGTATCCGAACAATGTTGTAGCTGAGTGACATGGTAGTACAAGTTGTCTACATGTTTTTTTTTATTGAGGAAGAGTTATTCAGGTGTTTTAAAGCAGTTTCCCAAATGGCTTGGCAAGGGACTCATAATCATCCACTAATAGTTCAACAGAACAAAAGTGGCTACAGCCTAAATACCAGCTTTATGAGTAGCTCCACAGACTGCTGCTTTTGGAGATTCTGCTCTACTTTCCACACAAAACACTTAGCCACACGCATTGGCTCGAAGCCTGCCGGCATTCCCCTTGTATGTACGAGGCTAAAGATACACCTCTGGGTGGGGGTGGAGGGGGATACTGCCTTGCAAGGAATTCATGATATTTCCAGACAGAAAATCTATAACACTTAAGCAGTTCTGCTTTTCTTTTCAGTGCCCGAAACACGTTCATATAGAACGGGGGTTCACATCTCATCACGGCACGTCCTGCCGCAGCAGTTGAGTAGAAACAATTGAGGCAAGAAACAAAACCTTTTGGAGGAGGGCCAGGTGGTCCACGTATCACTATTCATGGCTCCATCACTGTGTTGAAAATAGCTGTGCAGCGCTAACAAGTTATTTCGGACTCGTCCTCCCCACCTGGCCTCTGCAATCACTCTGTGAAAAGGTGCTGGTTTGAATCACAGGAGACACAAATCTGCCTCAAACCCCGTAGAGAGAAGGTAAAACTAAACAATTAACGCATGTTACAATAGATAAATGGCTAAATGTGAGCACAATGTGAGATAATGTGTTCTCCACATAATTAAATATCTACAATGCTGTTCTACTGTTGCGTTTGTGAAGTTTATCTCGACAGTGGACAAGCTTTGCTCAAGCATCTGCGAAATTTGACATTTTTAGGAAACCATCTGTTAAACTGTTCATGGAGATCCTCTGAAAGCAGATCTAGAGGAGGGCAGAGCGGCCGATTCCCGGGCTGAAATGCGGGCTAGTTTTCGGGGGATCTTGTGGGGGGTTGGCCTGCCTGTGACAATAGAACCAGAGGGCTCCGCCTGTGGGGGCTGGGATCCGCTGTACAGTAAGCCTCCCCAAACACCCTGTCTTTGCTGAGTCGGCCCTTCCTTTGCTGAAACACAGGAAGCTCGGCTGGGATCGCACAGGAAGCCTGTATCGTGGTGCCTGGCAGCCAGCCACATCTCCCTCTTGAAGCCATAAAGATGACATATCTGGTATTCAATTGAGAAAGTAAGAGAGAGAGAGAGAGAGAGAGAGAGGACCAGGCCACCTCGTCACAGAGAGTAGAAAACTCTGTGCCAAAACGGCAGCATATTGTCTTTGTGAATCAAGCGTGTCTGATTCCTAAACGTAAACGGGGCCATCGCTGTAATCTAAGCTCTGTGGAAAGCTAAACAGGCCTGGAAACTGCTCCATACACAGTGCTAGCGATACAGCCATAAGGGACCTCACTGGAAATTGATAAACAGCTGTCACAGATGTTGATTCTCTGTGTCTACGTATGCAACAAATCAGCGCAGCACCTGCACAGCCGAGACAGCGAGAGGAGTACTTCAGATACATGATGAGCAGTCTGCGGTTACAGACAAATATTTACAGCAGCGAGGTGATTATTCAACAGTGTGTGGGGGATTGGAGACAAGGAGCTAATGGTCCCAACCGTCAGTCTGCTGGAGGAGAGCTGCTGCTGCTACCGGGAGACAGACTGTGTCTGTTAGAAAAGAAGTCACCGCAAGTCCACACAGCTGGTGCAGGACATTGCCAGTTTGTACACATGTCATGTCATGCTAGCATTTGCAGGCAACGTATTTCCCCTGAAGATGCCACTAGATGAAAAGTTATGGGCTCACAAAGTTATTATTTTTGTGGCAATCTACCCTCATTTTCAGTGAGAACAGCAGCGCAGAGAGCAAACGGCAGTACACAAGCTGTCCAGCAGAACCTAACAAGTCACAAAGACTAAGTGGAAAGCGCTGCATTAAGTCCTAGATATGTCACAGTTTGGTCTTAACCCGATTTTAAGCCAGCAGCCAGGGCCGGCTGCAGACACCTTTGCTGTCTGTCCGCTGAGGCCCTATATAATGCTCGAAATCTGGCACCTTAACGACACTCAGATGTCTTTCATTAGGCCCCAGACTTTGACACTTGAACTGCAGGGCCTCCGTTTCCGCCATCACGGCAGAGTGAAAGCCGTGGAGCAAAAACAGTAGCACTACGCCCCCCCCACCTTAAAAGCATTTCCTCTTGGGAGCAGTGGAGGAATATCGGTTGAATTCTCAAGGGGCCCACTGACTGAACATCGCGTTCTAAAGCTGCATTCCAGCTGTGCCGTATCACTTAATGAGCACAATAGACTTATTTTAGAGAAGCTTGATGATCCTGAACTGTAACAGCTGGTGTTGAATAAAAAGGAATGAATAAGTTATCGAGTTATTCTTATATTTCCGCCTCATTTTAAGTACAATACCTGCACTTGTTTCTGTGGAGCTCCTTTAACACTGCTGCATACCATTTCACTTATATTATATAGCGGCAGCAGTCTTATATGTATAACATTGTGCTGGTTCAGTCAGAACAATCCGCTCCTATTATCGAGCCACATCACCTATAGATAGAGGGATTTAAGACCAATGAGCGTCTTTAAAGATGGAGCCACAGTGCTATGATGTGTTTCTGTCTCTGAACTGGCGGACCGCTGGTGACTCACTCAGCACCCCTGAGACTCCCAGACCACGTCCACTCAGACGGAGAACAGTGTTTGCATTGTGCCGGTTCTATGTGTTCTCGCTCATGGAGGCTCGTGGGAGCTGATCGATGCTCAGTAACTGATCAGAGGTATGAGGACAAATTCTGATGTCAAAATATCAAACAAAGTCGTTTTTATAAGCACAGAATTCTAGAGGGTTTAGATACTGTTTAATAGATAAAGCTAATTGGAATATTACTTAAAAATCAGCTAAATACACTGACTAACAATGCAGTCAGTGGTGTCCATCACATTTCTGGACATATTTGGAGAAAATGATACATTATAGATATCAAATATTGAATACAGTAGGGCTGGACATTGTTTCTTTCTTGTTTTCCAATATTACTGCTGTAACTTGAGTTTCAATGTCAAAACCAAAAATCATATTCTTTCCATACATTAAAAGTAGAACTGAAACGATTAATTGATCAGCTCATTCTTAGTTGAGAAATAATCTGGAACTATTTTAGTAATAAAGATTTTTTTCTTTTTAAATGGCACAACATTTCTGCTTCTCAGTTGTGAGGATCTGCTGGTTTTCTTTGTCTCGGGTGACAGGAAACATGACATTTAAAGACAACTTTTCCATTATCTTCTATACTTAACTTGCCTCTGCCTGGGGACTTGAGAGACGGCACAATCTAATACAAATAATTTGTAATTAATAAACTGTATAAAAGTTTCAAATACAGTTGTATGCTGCTCATGAAAACCTGGTAAACACATTGACTGCCCATGCTGTAAATGGTTGCCATCATTCACAGGTCTAATAAAGGCAGAAATACACCAAAACACATTAAAGAAACAGTATTCGATACTATCTCTAATTGGCACCAACAAATTATTGAGGTTTGATACCCAGAACCAGTTTTCCATTGCAGTATAATGGCCATTTCTCTCATTACAGCTATGTTATTGTGAGGGTGAAAGACAAGCCAGCGTTCATGTCGGTGAGTAAAGCCACATTTCCAAACAAAAAACTCTTTTGTGTCCTTCAGCTACGTCGTTTTTGGTGAACGAAAAGGCACATAAAAAGTTTTTCAACCCACAGGCCCTCGCAGTTAAAGCTGCACACTGTCACAACAATCAACACAGTGTGACAGAACCTGCAGCCCGCATTAAAGAACGTCGGCTACTATTTACTACCAACACGATGTGTTTAGCCTCGTTTTCTCAGCGGAGGGGGTCAGCTTTAACGGTGCCATTCCTCACCAGTGTTTCAGAGGCTGTTTTTAGAAGGAAGAGCCCCCCCCCCTCCTGCCAAAAAAAAGGCTCCAAAGTGTTTGAGCCCAATGTGGAGAAGAAGAGTGGATGGAGACTAGCAAGCATTTTTGGCTAAAACCAGCTCTGGAGGTCACAAACCAAAAACCAAGAGTAGGGCCCACCCCGCAATCTAGCTCCACAAATAGACCAATCTGTGGCAAAAATAATTTCCAGAAGAACAGAACTGAAGCAGCCAAAGGAGATTATCGTGCCGCACATAAAACAGATCAGCGTCTTGAGTTTTAAAAATGGCCATATGGTTTTGAGAACCCTCCCCCCTCAGAATGTAGGAGAGACTGCAGAGGTTTGGTGCTGTGGGTCAGAGCCTACAAATCACAGAGATAACTGCTCCTCTGGGATCGTCAGTTGCAGGGCCGAGTGAGCGTGCACGCTCGTGCGTGTGCACGTGGCGGAGCTAAATGGCTGTAACAGGCAATTATTTGTGCCACTTTACATCCCCCACCTTCCCCCCCCTTCTCCGGCACCGAGCATGTGTCACGGAGGGCAATCGTGCACGTTCATCACTCCTGTCCCCATAGGGACACTGCAAAAAAAAACACAAAGTGCATATTCATCACTTCCGTCTCGAGGGGACAATGTCGCACATAAGGTGTACATCAGTCACAGACAAAAATACAAACACACACACGAGAAACGTCACATGTCCAGAAGAAAAGGCCCTGGGTGTGGCCCTCTGTGTGCACTAAGTGACCTCATAAATCAGGTGGGAGCCAGAAGCAGCTGCTCCCTCGAGGGGGGCGGAGGTCACATCCATTCAGCTGGTAGCTACCGGCTCCTTCTTTCAACTCCACCCCCCCCCACACACGCTCTTACATTCACCCTCCTCCTCAATTAGCCTTCCTCCCCCCCTACCTCCCTCCCTCCGTCCGTCCTCCACTGTCCTTCCTCCACCCCCACTTCGCCTTCCATATCTCCTTCTCACATTCTCTCCTTCCCTCCTCCCTTCCCTCCCTGCTTCCATTTCCCTGATTAAACCGATGCCTAGGCTCTGCAGCTACACCGTGGACTCAGCTGCATTTATAAGGCCTTCATCATCATCATCATCATCCTCCTCCTCCTCCTCTCCCGATGATGAAATGAAAGGGGGGGGACTCTGCTCGATGCAATCGTAGGATGCTGTGCAGCCTGTCAATCATGCGTCGCGGGCAATAAGAAGCTGCAAGGCCTGCATGTTCTGTCAGAAAGCTAGTGTATATTCTATATTTGAATCATTATTATCATTTTTTGTGTGCAGACAGTCCTCAACCACGTCATCGCTCTGCTTCCGGTCTGCTGCAGAAGGCTTCAGGATTTGCTTCATTCCTGTCTCTTTGGGACCTCAAAGACTCTCACCAGTTTTAGACTTCTATCATCTCTCTCTCTCTCTCTCTCTCTCTCTCTCTCTCTCTC
>NW_022280093.1:694914-725334 GCF_004355925.1 Anarrhichthys ocellatus
CCCCCCCCCCCCCCCCCCCCCCCCAAAAAAAAGGCTGAATGGGTGAATGGCGTATTGTAGCAGATTAGTTTATTCATTTCCATAAATTGCAATGTCCAGTAATAAACCACAATTACATCCCACCACCTAACAAATAACTTTTAAAAACATAGAATTTAAGCTTGGACCTTCAGTGATCCATTAAACCACCTTTTATTGGTGATCCATTGAACCACCTTTTATTCGTGATCCATTGAACCACAGACTCAACTCGTTTTTGAGTGCCATATTAAACTAGCAAGCCATACAGGAACATTAAGATGATACAAGTGACAGAAAATGCATCATCAACCTCTACAACCACTTACAAATATATCATCAATCAAATAGATTTTTAGGCTGGGATACAAACAATACAACATGAATACGTTAATTGGCTCCGTTACCTTGTCGCTGTGGTGTTATTTCCGAGGCAGCATACAGAAGAAGTGAGCTAGCTTTTTGTCCCTCAGCTCCAAGTGATGATCCGGTCCGCCGCAGCGCAAACAGACAGCGGCAGCAACTATCTGCTTCGTTGGCACCGGGGGGCCACTTTCTCCTCCGAAAAAAAGTCACGGTAGGTTTCCCCTGCTCCTCATTCCCTCCACAACTTCCCTCCGCAGAGGAAAAAAAAAAGTTTACGTTTGTATTAGAACCAAATGCGGGAAGAGTTTGGTCACAGGGGAAGGAAACCAAATCCCGGCAGCGCCTGCGTGGACCTCTTTTCCTCGGTCTAAATCAGGGGAAAGCGGAGATGCGAATCCGCAGAGCTCCGCTCCTCCGGCCCGAAGCACGCAGTGTAACACAGAGCTCTTCCGCTCACCACCTTCAGAATAAAAACAGAAACTTGGGCCCCCAGTTGTAATGGTTAAAACTGCTTTGAAATGAGCACTAAAAAAAATAAAAATCACTAGAATTAATTTTAGTAGAGCATGTTCACAGTTCATAACTGTTCACAGTTATGAGCAGGAATACATTATGCTTATTTGTGTATTTGTATTTTCACTACACATATGAGAGGTATATTTGTAGCCTAATTACTGTAGATATAAGTATATTGGCCTAGTAATATAAGGATACACTGTAGCGCAAATGCAAGTATACATAACAAAAGCCTCTATTGCATTGATACAGCTACACGAATATACTATTACATTTTTAATAAATACACTGCTAATATACCGTAGATGCTTTGGAATGAAAGACGCAGATAATAATAACACAAACAGAGAGAGGACTTATTAAAACATACAACCTGATACGTAGAACGGAGCAACTGGAACACACACACACACACACACACACACACACACACACACACACACACACACACACACACACACACAGTATAATCTTTGTAAATCGTTTACTAACTCATCGCCTAACAAGTTATTTTATTTTGAAAGCACATAATAATCTTTTCCCGTTTTATTTTTGTTCAATGTTGCTGACTTAATGCATCTCCAGTCTGTCGACGTCACTGCTAGAGGACAACCCCACTCATATAATTGCCTATTTATACAGATGCTGGCAACGTGTCTATTCGACGTAACATCAGTCTGTACCTCCGTCAGAAAGGGATTTCTGTCATCAGCATATTCTTCATCATCGACGATGAAGACTGCTCTTTAATATAAACAGAAATGGTACTGAAAGAGCATGACTGACTTGTTGTGACGCCACTGCATTTACTCCTGTGCTGACATCTAACAATAAAACAAACATGCGCTATATGAAAGTTATATTATTTAAGGCCCTCTGACTATTTTATTTTTCGTCCCTCGTGGTGATTTGATGTGTCATCAGCAGTTAGCATAAAAACATGAAGAACATTCAGTCCCACCCTCAGCATAATAAATAAATAATAAACACGTTATTGCTGACTGTGTGTATCTAAACCACAGGTTGAATCACCAACTTCATTGTTAATCATTGAATTAAAGCTGTTGTCATCCCTGAAATGAATTATTGGTGGATGACAGCTACCTTGCAAAAAGTGCTGATGACAGATTTTAGAGTAATGTCATGGCCGAAGTTTCTTTTTTGAAACTTTTGCTACTGTGGAACGAAAACCTTGTATGTAAAATGATGTAATTGTATCTGCCTCTTAAACTCATTTCTCTTCCTCGTAAATCACACTTCCTCTCCTGATGTGTATTTGGTTATCTGCAGTCTAATTAAGTTAAAGAAAGAAAGAAGGCACCCGCATATTGTGTGCAAAGATTTTCACCGCACATAAACAACATTTATACTAATAAGAGCGTTTTCCCCCACTATTCCACAGCATTCGATGCCACATAAAACAGAGCCAAAGACTGCACAGTTTTGGGCTCAGTTTCAGTAAAAATAATCAACCCAGCCAGTCATATATTTGTTTTAAACTTAGTGGAAAGTTATTTCTGCCTCAGCACTTGGGATGTAGTGGAAAAAATGTAAGAGAAAACAAACTATCACGTCCGGAAGATCCTCGAATCCTGTTTAGTCTCTAGGGAGTGTTTACAAGGGAGTGCAGCTTTTTTATCTCCCTCCCTGCCCCCTCTGAGATGGGTGAAAAGTTCAATCTGGACGGAAACTCTGCATTTAATACATTCTCTTCCTTGTTGTTGCATTTTTTTGTTGTTGTTAATATGCATTTTGGAATTAATTGTTGTACATCACAACTCATGGAAGGGTTTCACTGATATTAATTGCTTTTTATCCTTTTTTTTTTGTATTGTCATGATTTTAAGAGATCAAACCTTTTTAATTAAGTGTATAATATGTCTTCACTGAGGATGACGGATTTTTTGTGTTGTTGTACAAACAGTACATGTTAGTACTCCCATGACTTCTGGAGCCTCCCTGTGGTCAGCATGGAAACAGGGACACGTTCCTGAAAAAAAGTGCAATTGTTCACACTTTCTTGCTTTTCCTTTCATAGCATCCACAATCCATGTGGTTAACATCACATTCAGAACAAACAACTGCAATGACAACATGACAATAAGCTGATATTATTACTAATACTGTTAGGAATTGTTCTGTTCTATTAAAGCAATCATTAAGCAAGCATTACATAACATGTTTGTAGTCTAATATGTGTCTCCTAAAACTTGCTTTCATTTCTATGGATGATAAGTTGGAAAGGAAAACAGTGAACCATGCACTGGTAGACCAGCTGAACTGACTTTCACGAACACTTTTTGTTCTTTAGAAGGCTGTGTGCCTTGTGTGTGGGAAATGTGATACTAAGTTAGTTTTATGTAGAGCAGTTCTGGTGGTAAACCTTTCAACTCCACATCCACGAGACACTTGTACTTTGTAGTAACATTACTCCACTGAGCCATCCAGTGGTTAAATGGAAAACTGCAGATAGAGTTTACGTGTCTGTCAGGGGGGCTGCTGGATGATTGTGTTTAGTAGTGGAAGAAATATCCACTTCCTTTACTGAAGTGAAAGTACCAAGACAACAATGCAAAAATAGTATTCAAAAAAACATTATCATTAACGTTTACTTCAAGTATCAGAAGTAACTAATTTTGCAAAAAAAAATGCCGACTGTGATTCATTTTGACCGATTGTATTCTATCTATCAGCAATCTGTTTGTCAATACTCCAGAGATCATAAGCCCATGATGAGAAGAACGTTTGGGTTGCCAGGTTGTGGCTGATCTTCTTTACTTCTTCATGTGGAGTTGTGATGGAAAAGGGCTGCATCTGGACCAGGATCCATTCATTAACAACCTATCAACATGAAGGATTATTAGAAAGTGATAAAGTAATGTCCCTTTATTAATGATTATTGGTGGCTGATTATACATTCATGACAACATTATTCCTGATCAACCTGGCAAAATCAAAGTCAATCGTATTAAAGGGTAACTTCGGTATTTTTCAACCTGGGCCCTATTTTCCCCACGTTAGTTCTATCTAAGTGACTAATGGGGAAATCATTTTTAGAAATTGTTCTACAGAGAAATAAAATGTTTTTCCTCTTCCATTCACTGTCAGTCAGTCATTGGGTCATGTGACTTGCTGCTGCAAGACAATGGTGGAAACGTGAGCGAGCTTTGGAGAGAGGAGCGCCGCTGTTGTCAGAGTTTGTTGTGTTGGAGTTCAGAAAAAGTGCAGCTTGGCGTTGCTTAAAAGATTTTCACCCTCACGGCTGAACATTTAGATGATTTCAACAACGTGTTTGTGACGCGAGATTTCTGGAACGAGACTTCTCCTTGAGCGGGACTTCGCCTGACACAAACAGCCCGGATCAATACAGGTAAAGAATAAAGTTGTATTTCTCTGTAGGGGTCTTTCTGTAATGATATCAGAAAGCTATAATAATAGTCTGACCCTGTCAGTGGCAAAAACAAGCACTTTGCGCAATTGCCCGATATGATGAGATTGCAGCCCGTTTAGCGGCTGCAATCTGCGGCGTTCCCCTGCAATTCTGGACCAATTTCACAAATTGTTGTCTTACACACCAAAAACCTGGCTAAATGGCGACCAGGTTGAAAAACACAGGCGTATAACTGTGTTTCTTTGTATGGGTATATCATTTTAAATTTTTCAATTCGTTGATTGTTCTCTAGAGCACTTTAAGCTTTAATTATCTGTTAAGTGTGCAACAAAGATAAACGATTGATGATGACTTGCATGCTTGACTAATTAATTAATTAAGTCTTAAGTATTTCTATGCAAGATTCAAGCCGTTTCAGAAGAGATAAGAGAGGATCTAGCGGGGTTGCTGGGTTACAAATCTCTCGCAGTTAATTGCGTGTGGAGAATGTGCAGCCGAATGATGTTACCAGTCTAATTTGCTTGTTTATGATAATGGGAAGGGGGGGGGGAGCTTTGCTGCAGTTTATCCAAGATGTGCTAACGTTGAAAGACAGCAAGCGTCATAAATAATTGCTGATATTCTTTCGCCTCACGTTCAGACCTTGAATTTTAAAATTAAACTATGAACTACTAATTCCCCGTCCATAATCCCCAAAGTGCTTGTTTTTCAAAGTTGTTTCTTGTCGGTGTGCTGCCAAAATAACCCACCACTAGTTCAGGATGTGGTCTTACCTCCTCAGATGAAAAACACATCAGTGAAAATGAAGACTAAGCCTAATTCCTGCTAATGATAGACCGAGAAGAAAAGCAGCTGAGCGCCTGAGTGTAGCTGCATCAGCTCCCCATTAGTGGTCAGTGGCCGCCCTTCGCTCTGTGCCATGATCGCCACCGCTGTTTACTACTCTTAATAGGTGGAGAGTCCTCACATTAGACACCACACTGGAGTTGTTTCCATCTGCTCTTGAGATCTGAGAATAAATGCTCACCATTCATGACTTGGTGTTGGAGTAAATTAGTCAATCAGTTTGCATTTTCTCTGCTAATAAATCTACCACAACAACTTAATTGCACTGTAATTGATAAGTAACCAAGTAAATGAGCCAATTCTTTCATCTGAAGATGCCTTTTATTCATGTCTTTGGAAAGCGACGGCTGGGAGACAAAGATGACAAATCGCTCTTGTTTACATCACCATCTCGCTGACTGAAATAGTGCTTTCAACATTACTTTGATGCAAGAAACAGATGTTGCGTCAAAGAGCTGCTTGTGAGGCTGCTGGTTACCGACTGTGATGTGGATCTGACTGGAAAGGAAAAATAGTTCCTGGATCACGACACAAACATTCTTTTAAGGCTTTGCTGTTTATTCATTTTTTTTTTCCTACAACAGCAAATTACAGAAGCAGTATTGAAAATAAAAGTCTTCTTTTCTTGTTCTCGTAAAAAAAAAAGAAAAGAAAAAAAAGGAATCTGCACAAAATTTGAATGACAGTACAAAACGAAGCGTTAATATGCCATGTAAATGGAGGGAGAGGGACATTACTGTTGGAAAATCTTTTATGCCTTTTTCAATAATGAAAACATCTCAATATTTTGTACATTTCAGAATTATATCACATAATCTGAAACTCTATATTTATATATATATAAAAAAGATGAAATAAATGAACACATTTTTTGTGTTTTTGACTTCTGTTTTTTTTTTTTTGCAAATGAACGCTATAAACACATAAACCTCTTAAATATATTTATCAGTGCAACATTGTTTGTTTTGAGTCCACGCTACAGTATCCTTTTTCTCTAGTTCAGCAGACGTCGCTGGAGCTACAGTCCTCCGTTGACGTAAAGGTGAGAGGAGTGAGGAGGTCAAATCTGAAACGAACAAGCTGAGAATGTGTAACACCACGGCACGACGAACAGAGCACACTGATGTAAAAGACGTCCTCCTTCTCAGGATTTGAGTTTTTTGATTGTTTTATTGTGGCGCGGGGGAACCACAGAGTTGCGTTCCCGCGGGCCCTTGTGTCCTGATACTGTCATTCTCACGGGGAGTTCGCACAGAGTCCCTTCCCCTTGTAGTGTCTAGCGGTGGGATTGTCCCATCCATCCATCCATCCATCTGCAAACAAGAGTCTCAATAGAGATCTGAAGAGTTCACGTCGAGGGGACATTTGCACTTGTTTGAAGCTTAAAAAGAGATAGAAAAAGAAAACAGCTTTTCTCTACAAGCATCCTATCATCCCCCCCCCCCCCTTCTCTCCAGGGAGCTCTGACAGGGCAAAGCGAGTAGTCAGTTCTTCTGTGAGTGATGATGAAGGGAACCGTGGTCTTATAGTATTTTGTAAGTGAGAACCCCCAGTGAACCAGAAGGGGGCCACCGTCCTTTGGTAAAGCCACGGAGGGGAGGCCAGGTGACCTGATTCAGGTGACGTCACTCGATACCCCCCCCCACGCTGCACCAGTGTCCCGTCCTATAATGACATCACAACGTTATGGCTGCTACATGTGGAACACGTTAAAAAAAAAAAACTCCGCGGTCCGAGAGGCCTTGAAGCTACAATACAGCATGTGAACAATTACAAACTGGGTTCATCGTGAGACAAACGTGTCTGGCTAAAGTAATGATAGCACCATTCTTCAGTAAGTGTGTTTAACCCCTCTTCTTATAGGCTCCTATCAGGAGGGGATCAGTGACAAAGTGCATTCAAGCTGCATTGTCCGGATAGCACTTCCTCAGTGAACAATCCACAGTGACGTTCGAAGGTGACGAGTAGTCTAGGTCTTAGCTAAAGCAAAGCGATGGTGATTGTTGATTTTTTTTTGGTAAGCTGGCAAACATTTAGTATATTTCACCACCTCCTCTGCCATCGACATGAGCGTGTTTGATGTAAAAATGCTCTGGTGACCAGTCAAACTCACAGCGGAGATATGATGAAGATATGAGAGATCAGTCGAAAAAGAGTTCATCAATGTCAGATGTTTTTTTTTTCTTTTTTTTTTTTCGTTACCTCTTGATTCATTCGTCTTTCGGTGGTTTTCGTGAAGTGGCTGTTGTCTATGACAGATGGCTTGAATGCACATTGAAATCGCTGTAAGACCACACCAATCTTACTTGTCTGAGCAAAGTAATCTAAAATAGAAAAACATAACACTGCACCTTCCACAAAACAGTCAGAAGATTGTATTTACACACATACAAACCCATGAAAAAAGGGATACTGCAGCTTTTTTCTTTCCTTTTACTTTCTTTAAAAAGGGCAATAAAATATATTAAAACGTATTTACAGTGTGTGGTTTTTGGACAGAGAACAACAAAAAAACAAAACAAAGCGCTGTGATAGACTGTCATCCTGTTCTGCAGGTATTTATAAGATCATGTGCACCTGTTTTCCTGTGATCACAACTTAGGCCGAGTACTCTAAAAAACACCCAGATCAACAGAGGAGGCCAAACCGAAATGTACTAAAGGCACTGTCAGAACCATACATTGCCGTGAGTGGGACCCTCACATTAGAGTGATAGAGGTCAAAGGGGAAAGGGTACATGTTTCAGGGTCATGGGTTATGGGCACACCCTGTATTTTAGGGCAAATCTACAGTTTTGCCGGATATGGTTCATTTAGGATTTTGATACGTCTCTTCCAAAACCTGAAAACTAACAACAGCCTTCATAAACTGATAATAAAAACAAACAAACATTTCTTTCCCAGAAAACGATAAATACTTTAAACATTATTAATAAATTGGTCTCAACACCAGCATCCGATTGTAAAAATGAATGAAAATCAAAATAGAAAATTAAAATATCATCTAAATCATCTGTACATAATCTTTTTTTCTGTATTTTATCTGTACACAGTGTCCCCTACTGGTAGGTTCTTTTTACTGCAGCTCCTGAGAAAAGCGTGGATCAGTTCGACCCTCCCATTGGTTCCTGAACATGTCCCTCATCCAGAGAGTTGAGGGCGTCAGCAGTCCTTTGAGCCGGCCTACTCGTGGATATACGAGAAGATATGCCTACAGCCAGTCTTGTGCACGCTCTGCGAGCTCTGCACGTTATACAGTCACGCAAATGCACCCGGTCCCATCTCACGCCTCTGAGTATGAGCTCTGTACATTGAGTTTGTCCTTCTTTAGCTTGACACCGTCCACGAGTTCAAAGTTATAGTTCTCCAGGGCTGATAAGTTCCTGTCCGACATGCCTCCGTGCGAGCACGCGCAGTACAAGACCACGCCGCAGATGGCGCCGAGGAAGACCCCCAGGGCCGACATGGCGATGATGGTGATGAGGATGGGGTCGAGCGTCTTCAGCATGTTGCCGGCTCCGCTGATCTGGTTGGTCTCCACGAAGTCTGGGTATTCAGTGATCTCCTCAACTGGAGGGGCGGTACAGAAGCAGAAGCGAAGAATGAGATGGGAGGTATCACATGAACTACAAAGGGTCTGAAGGTGAGAAATTAGTTCTCACGAAACGTGATACTGCTAAATAAACCCTCCGTGTGAAATGACTTACGGATTTCGTTGAAGCGATCCTCTGGCAGCATCGGCTCAGTGGGTATGTCAGGATCTGTTCGAACAAAAATTCGAATGAAATCCAACAGCAGTTAAAAAATGTCATACTTCAGATCAAGAACTGAATGCAGGCATTGTACCTATGAACTCTAAAAGCCTCACCTTTACAGTCCGTCATGCTGAGTCCATTGAGAACCTTAATGTCATCCACAGCAATATCCCCCCAGCTCTTTCTCTCCACCAGACTTTCGATCACCACCTTGTGGAAAAAAAGCACAGGGTTGTTTTTTAGGCAACCTTTCCTTGAATGGAAAGAGCACCGGTATGGCGGTAAACGGCCAAACAAGTCACAGACCACTTGTGATTTACCTGATAGGGTTTATTGGTGCGGGGCACAAGGACACGACCTTCCCTCCAGCGGTTGCCTTGGTGACCGCTGACCGTCCACAGCAGGATGTCGGCCGGTCCCTCAACAGTCTGCTTGCGCTGCTTGATATGCAGTGCGCCGATGTGTGGCCCGAACATGTGGTACCAAAAGGACACACACAGGTCTGAGTCCGGGGAGCTGACCACTGGGCTGACCAGCCGGGCCACCTCGGTCTCTTGGGGACTTGACGCCAAGGTGTAGATGAAGTTCCCTGATCCACCTGTTTGGATAAAAGAAAATGTATCACCGCCAGACAAAACAACTCTGAGGCTGAAATGCACGTAGTGCATCAGGACGTTCGGCCCAACTAAGCGGTACCCTGCAGGGCCCTCACCTGTGTGGTCCATGTTAGGTCCAGTGTTGAGGGTAGGGGTGCCGCTGGACTGGATCTGCCACCTGGAACCAGTGTCCTCTGATGTCCAGCTGCAGAAGGATGGGTCATTGGCCCAGCCGAAGTCGCAGGCAAACCACAGGAAAGCTGCAAATTTGTGGATGAGAGGTCAAGATCATGTGTCAGGAAATCAAGTTTCATCATCCTCCTTGAAATTGCAGAGAGCTTTGGGCTTTAACCAAACAATGAATAACCTGGGGGCCTGTCATGATATGACTGCAGGCTACACTTTGGGGCTTCATTCACTCATCCTGATCAGCTTCAAGCACTAGAGGGCAGCAAAGAACTGTGGGACGTAACTTGGAGTCCCTTTGCTTGGGAGACAGACTTTGGACAGTTATGGCCCTAACATGAGAAAGCAGCGAGCCGAGAGCATCAACCTCATGTAGAACGTATTTCTTGGCTACAGTTAATGATCTCCTGTAATGACCGTAACAGGGTATATAAAAGAGCTATAGAGGGACACTGAGAACAGGGACAAGGGAAGAGGAAGATGGGGTCTGGACATGGCGTCCAGTGGAGAAAGCAACATTCAAAGCAACCCGCAGAGAGCTCAGGATTTTAATGAGAGCGGAGACTTGAGGTTTGAAGACAGCTATGGTAACAGTGCTGGGGCCCTATTCCAACAATGCAATCCCCCATGGACACTCGTCGCGCTGAGGAAACTGTGTGGGAGCTCGGGCTTTAGTGTTTTGCAAATTGGATAAAGAAGGGCTTCCATTGAACGCAAGGGACCGGGATGTTTGGGATGTTAGCCATGGCCTTAAACTCCAGCATGAGATGCCTTTAGAGAAACGGTGAGGCGGCTCTCCGGATGACAGAATGTATGAGCCAATATTCCCTTTAATAATGGGAAGGTTTTAACTAGCTTCTACAGGCAGCGACTCTATTTACCCATTAAACACAAAGGATGGAATTCCCATGTGGAACAGCAATTCAGACGCCAACCCACTTTTTTTTCTTTTTTTTTTGTCGAGACATCCCATTCCCAATTAAAATGACTTTTTTCCATTCTTGGGAGGCTTTGACTGTAGCTACCAACAAGCTCTGGATAAGATGAGTGGCTACATGACTCACTTGGCAGTTTCATGAAGAGAGACTTGCCGAATGCCAAGGGAAACTACATCCTCTGAGATTAGAGCGCAGGGCGCGCCGCACAGACACCCAAGCAGACACGGACACACACTCGCATACACAGAACTGATTAGCATGCACGGTTCGAGACTCTTGAAATGAAAAGTCAGGCGGATAAGTGTTTACCCACAGAAATGTAGTTGTGTTCATAAATATATATATACACACACACACACACACACACACACACACACACACACACACATACACTTCGGGTCTCATCTATCATAGCTGGTGCCCCAGCAAACTGCAGACAGAGTGAAGGGGGCTCGGTGGAGCCTATGGCCCATTAGCCAAGGTCAGACTGGGGCACAGCCTCTCAGCTGGCTGCTGCCTCATCAACCTGCTATAGGAAACAGCACTGTGTGTGTGTGCGTCTGTGCAAGTGACCCCAAAGCACACCCAATTTCCTGTGGTCATTTGCATTGTGCTTCCCTATTTTTGTGCCGTGTTGCGTGTGTGTGTGTGTGTTTAATGTGTCAGTGTTGGACCGGTGATTAGTGATTATGCTGAGGAGGCAGCAACAGAGCACCAGTGCTAATCATCAGCTAGCTCTGCATCACGCAACCTCCCTCACCCTGTCAGCAGGAGCCTCTCAGGGCCATATCATCAGCTTTAATAACAGGCACACAGCAGTGGGGAGAGAAGCCGCAGTGAGCTGGCATTCATTAGCTAAGGTACGCTTCATGATAAATCTATGGAAATGAATCCAAAAAAATTAAAAACCAAGAGCAGTTCGATATCTACTCTATGTTTCAACATTCTGGCATGTCATCTTAGTAAGACTTGAAATCATTGATGAGAAAGAAAAATATAAGACAATTTTCTCACCTGGGATGGTATCCACTTCAGCAGTGGTGGTCTCTGGCATCGTGGTAACCCCTGCCACAACACATTAGCATTGTTAGCCTAGCAATGGCAAGAGTTAAGTTTCTTTAAAAAAAATAACTGCACACATTCACCTAATGTATCCCTGCTAGCTAAATATTGCTAGCCAACACATGCCTTGTCTTTCCCTTCAGTCTGATAAGGACCCTGTCTCGGTATATCTACCGTGACGCACTTAATGTAATACTTCCAAAACATGTGACTGAAACGGTGCCATGCTCATCATTGGAGACTGCTGGTTAATGGGGAGTGCAGGCAGCAGTGCAGGCTCAGAGAGTTACAGGGTTAGTGGGAAATGAGGCCGAGAGGAGCGCGTGGAAAAGAGGGTGCAGGCAGACAAAGCGGGTAAGAGATGAAAGGATAGAGAGAGAGAGGCAGAGCTGGCTGCCGGTTGGTTTAGAAGCAGGTGTGCGCATTTGGCGATCTCCGGAGCAAGTGTGACAATCGTCTAATGTGACTTTGCAGAGGCGGGGGTAAAAGGGGAGATGGGAGCTACAGGTGCAGATAATTAGAGCAGTGTGTACGCCGGCACGCACCGGGATGCGTGCCTGCGAGTGTGCACAGTAGGTGGCAGATTAGCCGCGGTATCAAATCTAACCATAAACAGAGAGCGGTGAAGCTAGGAAAGTGGAGCAGATTGAGTGTGAGCCATGGCAGACGGAAGGGTAAGAGGTGTGGGGGTTTGGGGGTTAGGTTGCAGTCTCATGAGGGCGATGTTAGCACCTGTCACGTCGTAGTCATCACCTGTGCCGCTGTGGCAGGTCGCCTGGTCGTCGTCACACTCGTCCGATGGAGTAGTGCTCGGGACAAACGTGGTAGGCGGGAGTGTAGGAGCTGTGAAGACGGAGGAGAAGGGAGACGGCAGACATTATAGAATCGATTTCAAGTTGCATTTGTGATTTGGTTCACATTCAAAAAATTCAATCATTTCTATGTTTTTCCTTATTGTTCAGAGAAGGTGCGCTGATGTGGACCTGTAGCTAATGCAGAACATTACATGTCTGTTGTTTGGTCTGATCACTATCTGTAATTTCTGTGGTAAAAATGCTGCAGGGTTTGAATTCACATCACATTCATTTGGCACTCTTGTCCAAAGCGACTTAGGGACAATAGCCGGAAAATGGAAGTGAATACCTCTCAGACAACCAAACACTGAAAAAAATTTGACGCAAGCAGCGTTAGCATGAGGAGGAGATGTAGTCTGAAGTAGTGGGTTTTCAGCCTGCTTCATAGTTTAAATAGCGGAAAGAAAAGAAAAGGAAAGGAAAGAAACACTAAATTGTGTATTCAGAAGCTCAGCGTGTTCTGCCCACAGTTACCCACTGGGCTACAATCTAGGCCTGAGCTATTAGCATCCCCCCTTTCATCATGCTGTGAAGGTGTGGGTGTGTAAATAGAGTTGAAGCTAAAGCACGGTTGCTTCGGGCTTGGGCGGCTGAAACCTTAAGGATGCAGAAACGGGGCTTGGGATTGGCTATAGGCAGGGCCCCTGGCTGCCATAGTGTCCTATCATTATAGCCCCGCCACGCTTAGATGTGGGCATGGCCCTAGATCCACTCCACGCTCCACTGCTGCACAACCGTCCTGCGGTGTGCGTGCATTTGTATGTGTTTACACTGACGGAGTAATGATCGAGAGGAGGGGAGAGGTGGAGAGAGAGAGAGAGAGGCATAGGGGGAAACTGCCTGAAAAATGGATGTGTACTGTATCTGTGTGCGTGTGAGCCAATGCTCTCGCTCTCTCTCCCTGTGCTAGATGAAATATGAGGCAGATCAGACCCTGTCAGATTCAGGGTGGTGAGGGTCAGGGATGGGGTCAGCGCTGCATCAGGGGAGCCTCTCAAAGAAATGAGGATTTGGCCCTCCTGCTATGGCCTGCTTCACACACACACGCTTGTACACACCAGTACGAGCACCTGTGTGTGTGCCTGATTGTGTATTCACGCCAGTAACCACATATTTGGCAGTGTGATTGCGGTCGTTTGCTCTGTGTGTGTGTGTGTGTGTACCTCTGTGTGAGTATGTGTGTGTGTATTTGGCATTAACACTGAAAACAAGCATTATCATCTGACTAAAGCTCCCGGTGGGAGTCCATGAGGCTTATAACGGAATGGGCCTCCCTGAAATCCAATATGTAAATCCACTTAGGGCTAGTGCGCTACACGCTCTTATATCGCTGAGCTGTTTGTGTGCTACGTCAGCTTTGAGAGAGACGGATAAAGAGCTGGGGCAAAAACAAAATAGGGGTAATTTTAAAGATAGCAAAGTGTGAGTGTGCGGTCCTTTGAAAGAAGAAAGACATGCAAGGGGTTGGGAAGAGTGCGATGGGGGCCATGCTGCAATAATCCTACTGGGCCAGGTGGGCTTTCATTTGTTCCCCTCCAGAAGTGGCTAGCTATGGGGGCAGCTTTGATGTAAGACAACTGTCACTTGTAGGGATAAAGAAGAGCAGGAGCTGGACAGCTGTGGGATCAACACAGGAAGCACCCACATCTTTAAATAACCCCGACCGTGGCAAAGACATGAAGCCCAAGCTACTTGCAGCCATGTCATCAGCTGAGATGATAGATGTCTCATCTTTGAGCGCTTCCAGACATGTCAGATGTTAACACATATAAAAGCAGTCTGGAAACAAACACACGGGGTCAAGGTGTGCCCAGTAAGGATGGCATTGTGGGTAGTAAATAAATGTTCTGTCAAAAAAAACCGTCAACACCAGGAGTGAACATTTCATTGCCATGGTTAAAAGCGTCGCCACAGCTGGAAATGCCATCACCATGGGCAAAAACGTCTCACCCTGGGTAGTAATTTTGCCACCATTACTGCCGGTAGAGAGGTCGGCACCACCAGGTAGAAATGTCACCACCATAGGTAGACATAACAAAGCCTTTTTGGCATATTTTGCACCTAATCTCAAGTGATACCTTAGACAGAGTGCACAAAATGCATTGGATTTCAATAGAAGTTCCAGTTTACCTTCGATCTCGCAGCCCAGGAGCTCAAGTCGCAGGCCCATGCCAGCAGGAGTGGCCCTCTCTGGGTAAATTCTGATGAAGCGGGTCAGCAGGGGCTCCACCGTCCTCAGCTCAGGGGTGTCGTAGTTGCTATTCCCTTCAAATATCTGGCAGGGAGACAAAAGGTGGTGGGGAAGAGGGACAAAGACAGAAGGAAAGTGTGAGTGAAAAAAAAATGTTGCTGATAATGTCTCTGCCAGGCATTTGACTCATACAGCTCCTCAAACGCAGATACCCCGAGGCAGACTCATCCCTGCCTTACGAAAACCAGAAGTGGGCTGAACGGGTGGCATGTGCCGGGTACAAAAGTAAGAAGAAAGAACAGAAGATGACCAGATCTCTCTCATCTTTCTGACACCTAAAGCACAGTTTCGACAGCACGACAAACAGCGCTGTCAAAAGCAACTTTCGGCTCCTTCAGATCCTCCTCGAGCAAAGGAATAGATGAGGGAAAAGAGGAGGATTTGGGATGCAAGAGTAGCAAGCAAAGGAGGCAAAGGAGGAATGATGGAAGTGGATTAATGGGTGTGATCACGTGAAGGAGCCTGGTGCACCTTAGATGCTGGGAACCTCTCAGGCGAGGGGAGAGAGGCGGCTAACTAGGACAGGAGGGGGGGTTATGGATCCTCCTTACTCCCTTCATAAATCAACCATCAGCCCATCTGGATCAGATTTATGCCCTGTCAGGGACGCTTGTAATTGGGGACTGGCTGTTCCAGCTCCTGGAGGTGTGCGTGGTTGTGTATGTACGTGCTCATATATATATACACACACATTCTATGTGTGTGAGTCTGTGTATGCATTGAGGAAAGTGTTGGCGTGTCTCTCCCGTGTGTGCAATGACACCGGCAGATAAATCTTGGGTCACTTCTCTCTGTTGCTCGTTCTTTCCCTTCTCCCTCGTTTTCCCCTGGCTCCCCTCACCCCTCCTTCCCCTCTGGAGAGGTTTCACTATCCATTGAAAGAGGGTTGAACGGTGGGTGTCGTGCAGAATACAAAGCAGGAGGATAGAAGCGGGAGAAGGCTCTGAGAGACTCAAGATGCTTATCCTAATGTGATTCAAAGCACTGCTGAAATTGACTCGCAACGACTCCTAAATGACTCACAACTGCCAGGCGCAACGCTCTGGTGAAAATTGACTAAATGTGTCATAATCGGAATTGATGCTCCGATGTGTCCGAGGGACTTTGTTGAGTAGCACGTCTTCAAATCATTTTCCCTATTGCGGAAGGTAAAACCTATCTTTTGGTTTGTGTATTAAATCAAACCAATTCCAACCCCTTTTCCTTGAAAGAAGTTTTGCCTCAACATAAAGAAAGCATTAAGGGTTCTTTGGTTAGGGTTATGCGTAGATTTGTAAGAAAAATCCAACAAATACACCAGACACTACTCTCACCTTTGGCTTGTTCCCACTGGTGTCCAACACCATCCTCCAGTCGGAGCCATTGTTGCTGTAGCCGAGGCGGAACTTCTTCATGAAGACCTTGTTCTCGCGGTGCTTCCCTCCCTGGATTATCAACCCTTTCATCAGCTTGTCCTCACCGAGATCCACCTGCAGCCATTCGCTGGTGAAGGGCTGGGGCTGGGGCAGCAGGGTCCAACCCGTCCTGCTGGTCAGCAGGCGGGCGTTCTCCGGTACCCAGCTCCGGTCCGTATGGGAGGATGCGGTGATCTGGTTGTCAGTGATCAAACCTGATACCATGCCCAGCATGCCCGAGCATGGGTACTCTGCAAGACAAAGAAGATGCTTAGCATTTTGATTCAAACCAATGAAAACCTACAGGGACAATGGACAACAAAATACTTCATCTATACCCTGATGTCCAACATCATTTGCCACGCCACTAGTCCAGTTGGTGAGTTTGAGGTTCATTTTGGTGCAACAGGGATGGTGAAAGTCAAAGCGAGTAGGACAATTCCCCAAACTCTTTGTGATGTTGCTGTGATCTCTGCCTCCATTCTCTCTATCTTTCTCTCTGTCTGTCTGTCTCATGCATACTAATTCCTTTGCCTGAAGCGGTTGTCTCCAGGCAGCCAATTAAAACCCTCCTCTCGGTTGGTGCTTCCACGTCCTGCACGTTCTGGGAGTGCTATTTCTTTTCATCTCCCTTATCCACCCCCTCCTCCCTCTGTAGACTCACATATACCAACACACAAAAACACATTCTCTTTGTGTTTTATCTGCTGCTGCACCTTCTGCTCCACAGCTGTCAACATCTGTAGGACTGTCTTTTAACACCTCGTTGTTTCCTGTCCACATTTTCAGACTTTCTTCTCCTCCTTTATTCTACTTCTCTGATCTTACCCTATCCTGACTCTGTGGGTGTTTTTTCAAGCTTCTTTGGATGTGTTTCCCATTCGTTTCAAATGGGAGACAGCTGTTTTCTTATTTCTTTTCCTCATCGATGCCATCCCTCCATATCAAAAGCCGAACAGGATAACAACCTGTTTGCTGCGGCTCGGAAGCATTTGCATGTTTAAACCTGAATTTCTTAACTTTCCACATGTTCTCCCCTTCGTACTCCTGCACGGGTATCCAGCGCAGTGCTTTCTAAGCTGTTGTTGGTGTCCTATCTAATGAAATGTTATTGATTGCTCATGACTGACAACAATTTTACTGGCACTGTGAACCAGGATGGATCCAACTTAACAACCTGATCAACATTTATATATTATATTGTATTATATTGAGTACCATTTTTTGTCCACCATTGTCAATATTTGTGTTTAACCCAGCCTCTTATTGCTGGTGGTCCACATAAAAATACCCGAATGGACTCTTTTTAAATCTTAAAAACTTTTGCATTTAATTTTGACATGACGTTTTTGAAGCATTCATTACTCTGTTGTACTTCCAGACTATTTCTTAGTTAGGGAGACAGTGTCATTTCTAAGATCTCAGTTGTATAAAAGCAAATTGTTACTTCATTGTTTTGCCAGTCCAAACTATAGATACATTTATTATTTCTCCATATTTATGTAACAGTTAGTATTACTAGCAATCTGTAGAACGTCATATTTATTGTGTCCTGTGGGTGTAAATAGCCAAGGAGAATACACTGGAGCTCACAAACGTTTCTCCACGATGAAATTACCTCTAGAGTTCTGACACTTAGCAGCTTGTATTCGGGGTAATTCTTCCTTTCTGTCTCTTCCTTACACCTAATCCCAAGACACCAAGTCAGGGACCTGTGGTAAGCAATAACATATTTACTATCTGGCTCCCACGGAGGAATAAATCTGGACATTATTACATTTTCTGTGTCTGTATGAGACAAAGTGCGCACTGTACCACTGCAGGTCTCAATAGCGTGGCTGCATCTGGGAAAAAACGAGCGAAGACTTGGGAGAACAAGGCCTCATTCAGACTTTTCTCTCTCTCTGCTTATCTAAATCGGTTCCTATGCAGACCCGTGAGACGGATCTCTGGTCCTGCAGTCTAGAGAATCGCAGCTCAAGGAACAAACGCTGGCAGTGCGGAAGCCTATTGACTGTTTTCGTGGGTTTTTCTACCTTCTTGCTTTCGTGTTTGGCCAGGATCTGTTTGAGAGCAATCACAGCCTCCGGTAGAGCAGAGTCTTTGAAGTGAGGGGGGGGGATTGAGAGAAAGGTATTCGTGTGTGTTTCTGATCGGAGTTCAGACTTTCCAGGGTCATCTGGAGCTCTTAATCGACTTCAGCTGCGATCATTGAAGCTTAATAGATGATGGCTTGCACGCAATGACACATCCAGAGGAACAAACTTGTGTGTGTGTGTGTGTGGACTGCGAGCGTGTAGATGGTGATACATGGCGGTGTGTGCCGCATTTAGGGTTTGGGTGGAGCATCAGTGGTTCATCAGAGATATTTATACACCATGGCGTATTTACAAACAACAGGGCGGTGGATCTTTTTATTAATGAGTAGCTGTTCGTGTCAGCGGGGGCACATGACCATGACGATCTAGGGAAGAACATCTTGCAACATTCTGGGGTACAGCTCCTCCTCTAACCTGATGTGCGACATATGGTCTTGACATCGTAAGTGGAAGTTGGGCACAGTTTTATGTAGCTCACATTTTGGTGCACTGTGTATACTTTTTTTGGGACAAGTAGAGAAAAAAAGTTCACATTTCTTTCAACAAAAGTTTTTTAGTAAAGTTCTGGTGTCATCTTTCTGGGTAGAGCAGAGTGAGTCACCGGGTTTAATGCAGCCCTCGAGAGCCTCACAATTTTCTCTCTCTCTCTCTCTCTCTCTCTCTCTCTCTCTCTCTCTGATTGTGGTGCCAGCATGCAGTGAAGCTGGCAGTGACTTCACAGCACCCAGGGGTGCTGACGTCCTTACTGAGGCCCTGTGGTGAACTTCGGCCCTGTGATGTGTTTAGGCTTTGTGCAGTGGTCTGGTCGCGCGCCCGAAACACACGCCCCTGCTGTAACCCTGCTGTATCCGCAGTGCCCTCTGCTATTACATGAAGAGCCACACATATGTGATGCATAACTCCACACACACACACACACACACACACACACACACACACACACACACACACATAACACATAACACATATGAGCACATTTGGCTGGCTACAACTAATCCGATGCCGTAACTGTAATCCAAGGCTTAATGCTGAACTAACAGCACTGACAACAAATATCCTATCCAAGTACAAACGAACGAAACACACAGACAATCACTAATTAACATTCAAAAACCCATAGAGATGCAGACGGATGGGTTAAAACCATATGAAAGCGAGCCACGCACAAACACCGCTGGTTAAAATAGCATCGACAAAATGGCAAAGATGAGAGGAGCTTTGCCAAAATCAAAGCTCTGTAAGTGAAAGACAGGCTGTGGCTAAAGAGGAGGCTGTGACCGGCTCAGCAGGAGGGGTGGGACCGTGTAGATCCCGCCCAGCTCCAGCTCGCTCTGCCCTCCAGATGGAGCCTCCATTTATATTGAATGAGGTACATCTAAACACGGGGTAACATAAATAGGTAATCTTCCTTCATGTGCCACTCCTCTATAATGCAGCAGCTAGCTTTAGCCTTAGAGCAGGACTCTCGCAGAAACAGAGCTTTATTGTCACACCTCGCAGAAGTAAGATGTTTGTGCAACCGGGGCCAGAGTGGGAAATACCCAGTATGTTGCAACAAGTAGGGAGCTGATAGCGGGGCATGCGCAGACATCCGAGGTGGCATCATCTGATTATTGCATTTGAAACTGTATCTGATTAGACTATAAGCAGTATAATGTAACGTTTTCGGTGGCAGCTGTGAGCCAAGATAGAGCTGGGAAGTGTGCCTGTATGCAAATCAGCAGGGATCTCGGCAGTACCAACCTGATATCTTACATCCATACACCTCGAAGCGCAGCGCGATGCCTGTTTCCCAGGTAACGGGACGGATCCGGACGAAGCGTGTCAGCGTGGGTTTGGGCAGCATCGTCTTGGCAACGTCTGTTGGGTTGGTGTTGCCTTGGAAAACCTGCGATAGAAGCAGGAGGAAAGTACATTGTTGACGCGTCGATTTGAGATGCCGGATGGAAGCTTGTCTGAGACCTTGGCTGCATTGAATCAAGAAACGAGAGCGGAGGCGCGTGGAAGATTCTCGTTTTGATGAGATTAAGATGCAGCTGGTATAATCTGAAAATGAACAAGTAAAAACAGCCGTAGCTGAGTGAGTACTGAGTCAAGATGTTCACACGTGGAAATCTAAATTACACATTTAAAAATACATTTTATGTGAGTAATCTGTCACAGCTAGCACTTCCTTTTGTGCCAGATGAAGCAGCCCAACCAGGCCGTGGCCTGTGACTGTGAAACCTGAGGCATAATGTGTTACACTGACAACTCCAGATTGGCTCAAGATGGCCTTATTCCTGTCCTCTGGTACCAGATTTAGTGGAGGTTTTACTGCAGTGTCTTGTTTAAAGGTCAGAGATGCCACTGTTCTCCCCTGGGGTTTGTTGACAGTTTACCAGCGGCCATACGAAGAGGCCGGCCACCCGGCAAAACAACTCCCCACAGTCCGTCACAGTTCATTCTGGGTAATTGAATCACACCGGTGACCATATGACCTCCTGACCTCCCCGACGGAGTAGCTGTGGGGCAGAGAGGAGTGCAGCAGAGAGGAGCTGGATGAACAGGCAGATCGAAAGGTAGCTAGTTCAGCTAATTTGGGATGAACTAAAACAACACCTGGTCTGATCCATTAGTCAGTGCAGTCCTTCTTCAACCAAGCCCCTGAGGAGCAATACCCGTCAACTGCGTCACTAAGGGGCCGCAACAAAGTCATCCACTCTCTTAAATGTCACGCAGAGTCTCCTCTGCGCTCAACTGTAAAGTGGCTTTTTCCAGAGCTGCGCTAAGACTCCAAACTGCAGGCTCAGCATGTAGCAAATGGTGCCCCTCTGCACAAAAGCACTTTAGAGTCTGGAAAAACACAGGTCGGGCCTGTTCGCATCACCTTTAAGCCGTCACTTTAAAGGGACTGTGTACTTTGGAGAGACCATGAAATAACCGGGCCCAGAGGCTTGTGTACACAGCAGCACAAACACGCTTGTTTGGATGCTCTGTTGCTGTTGACGACTTTTTTTGTTGCAGCCTTGCGCTCTTTCACTCAAAAATTCCTTGTGGTATTTATATGTCACACACACACACATGCCTCTCTGACCCTCCGGACACCCACAGTGGTCGGGGTGTTTGCCTCCAGATGGACAAAACCTGGTCCGATCAGCAATCGATGGTTACAGCCTGTTGCGCTCCGGTCAAGCGTCCTTTCCCTCTCTCACAGACACTCCTCCAGCAGCTGCTCAAACATGACAGCCTCTCCTCATTTCCTTCCCTCCCTGTCAACTTAAACTCTTGTTTGTCAAGTCTTTTGTCATCCCCAGCTTCATTTACAACAAGTTGAGGGGTGCCTGACATAAAACAGAGGCTACATTCCTTGCATAATCCTCCCTATGGCTACTGCAGAGCTGCATTAGCACCGCAGTCTGTGCTTGGAAAAAAAACATTGACTTGCACACACAGTGGGTATATTACCATGCAGAGGGAAGTGTATAATTGCACGTTGGGAGACTCAAGTACATATAGCTCGGTATTCCCCCTTTTGTCGAACTCAAAGGCAACTTGGAAAGGACCACAATTCAAATCAGCTGGCTGCTTTACCGAGACGGGATCTTTCGAGTGCAGTACATGTGCAGCGGTGGCTTTCATGACACAATCGCTGGTCAGGCAGGAGTAAAAATAAACTATTTTCATTATCTAGTCTACTCTAAGAGTCTCATGGAGAGCTAAAAGCTTTTCGGTGTTTCACTTTTTTCACTCATAATCTAGAGCCTAAAGAGGACGCCATTAGACCTCTGTAGGCTAATTAAGTTTTTAATCACAAACAGGTTGATGAATTGAGTCTCCTACCTTTTGTTTGGAGCCTTCCTTCAAAGTGATCCAGTCCTCTCCATTGGAGCTGACGTCCACTTTGTAGGACTTGATGAAGTAGATCTTCTGGGTCTCCTGGGAAACGGCGCCCTGGGTGCCGATGGCCGAGACGAACCGCAAGAACCCAAGGTCCACCTGTGGAGGGGTAAAAGAGAGAAGAGCCATGTGAGACAACGCTGCATAAAACGTTCCACGGGAGCAAGATTTTGCCTTCCAGTGTGTAGGAGAATGCTGATTAACTGGAGCAGACCCAGCTGAAATACACTGCCTGTTGAAATAAATATGTGTGAATCATTTTTGTAGAAAAGCCTTTCAATGCATGGCCTGTATTAACGACGCACTGACAAGCTCAGAGAGTTAAAAATATAATCCCGCTATTAGAATCACCTCTGGCCATAGTCTGCTACCTGGGAATTTAATAAACAGCAATGAAATGATAGTCACATTAATGAAAGAGACACAGGATGACAACTTAATTTCCTGAGATGGGAGACAAGGGCTTATTGGATAGAAGTGAATGTTGAATAGAGCGAGGTCTGCAATCACATTATCAAAATTGGCCAGGAGGAAAGAGAGATACAGATTGAATATCAAATATTGTGCCTTTAAAATATGCGGGGCTTTAAGAAGTAATCATGAAGTGGGGTACATTACTGGAGGACTATTACATTTTCACAAGGAGGAAGCCGGAGGCGGTGGGGTCAGCGAGGCTCGTGAGCGAGTGTCTGGTTGTATGTCTCTGTATTCGCATATACAGTATATATTTATGTATGTGTGTATGTGTGTAATGATTCAGAGATGATGCTGGTTTACATCAGACCTTTGTCTGTCTGCCAAACATCATGCCTGTTCACAACCATGAACCATCACTGCCAAGAAAGGGAAAACAGATGCACACACAGTCTGTCACCCTGGTTTCTGTTTCTTTGGTAAGAATAGCCTTCAAACTGGCTTTTGATGATGTAAAGCTGCCTAACTTCACTATGGGCCCGGTTGTGAGGTGAGCTTTTGTTAGCTCTGAGAAACACAAGGAATCTTTCAGCCACCAGAGATAACAAATCATCCCCCTCTGACCTCTGTGGAGGCTACTTAAACCCGCCGTACCATCCCTTCATCCATAACGGAGGAAAAGAGTGAGCGTATAGTGAGAAACTGAAAGGCTTTAAAAGCACTGCTAACTCCTCTGCGTATGGAGCAGCGAGCTTGAGTTGAACAAGCGTTAACGCCGTCTCTGACAGGCTGAGCTGACGATAATGAGGAGTAATGGCGTTGTGTGCAGACGGCGCTAACGCGCGGTAGCGAGGCAGGGGGTCGGGGCGTCGGCGGAACGGGGTTTCCAGAAAAAACGATGAGAGACGAGGGCTTTGGTGTTGACGTGAGATAGGATGGCTGGTCTCGAGTAGAGTGCCGAGGTATGTAAGTCCTTCATGTGAGAGTGAGCAGGCAGACACAGAAGCGTGCACATATTTTAGAAAATCAAAGCCAGGGTGATCTGCCACCAACAATCTCCACAGAGGTCCAGCATGCTAAAAACCACACAGTTGAAGCCTCGTCTGCCAGCCTGATATGCAGCACTGCGCCACACTTAATGACTCGGAGCAAAGAGCAGGAAAGGAACATCTGCGAGCCACAGCGCTGGGACATTCACGTTCCTCAAAATTCACTTCCAGAAGTAAAAAGACAAAAACAGATGGGAGCAATAAATGAAGTTCCACCATGCTATTCTCCCTCTTTCTCTCTCTTGGCTACTCAAAGGATTTGGATGGATGGAGACGAACAAAAAAGACAAGTCACATACAGAGACGGAATACTTTTGTTCCTGTCTACTCGCTCAAGGGGCTTATACAGTAAGTCCCAGATTTCGTTTGGGTCCACAAATAGAGACAAAATCGAATCCCTTCAGCTTCAGACGGTTCCCATTTAATAACGCAGGAGCTAAATTTCTCTCTGCCGGGTAAAAGGCCATATCTGGCAGCGCTGGATGAGGAAAGCGCAGCAGGATGTCAGCGTGGCCATTGTCGGCGTATATTAGCCCAGGCAGGTCTTTAACATCTGTGTTCAAATGGCCAGCCTGAATCATTGCTAATCCGGACCAATGGAAAAAATTGCTTACTGAAAAGGTCTACTTAAAAAAAAAAAAAATAAAAATAAAAAAAAAAGGTCTAATAGAAAGACTTGGCCTTGGAATGTTTCTCTTAAAAAAATACCTCATTAAGTGTAATGGAGAGGAAGAGCCCCTGGGAATGAAATGAGTGGCGGGGCTAATTGGGAACACTCATGGGTACTCAGACTCCAACAATCTCAGAACCTGAGCATGCTGAAATATGAAGAGGGTAAGACGTATGATGTACGACTTTAATCAGCATTCTGGGCAAGCTGGAAATTTTGTTGTTGTTGGGAATTCATGTTAGTGTGAATTGGCCAGTTTTAAGGGGCTGGAAACGTACTTTCATCATTTTCAGTTCAAAAGCTTTGGGGTCACACAAACCGAATGATTTTTGGCACAAATTGAATGATACTGAATATATGCGACTTGAGTCCAAAAGGGGTAAGCTGGGACGTTGGGGTGACCACATGAGAATGGGTTACATTTTGGGGATGGGTGGTTGGCGGTGGTCGTGGTCACATGGTCGCGGTTGGCAATACCTAATTACAACTCAGGTTTGGTCCAACACTTTGGGATTTGGGACTACTGCTCAGAATTTTGGGACCCTGGGTCACCCTTCTGTGACGGGATGTGACGAGGAAAAAAAAACCATGAAAGTGATTGGGAGGAATGGAAAGAGGAAAGACGGAAAGCTAAATGGAAGAGAGAGAGAGAAGAGTGAAAAGGAGAAGGTCGGGAGAGAAAAAAAGAGATGCGGACAGTGATGCCTTGGAAGACGTGAAGGACAGAAGCATGGGGTCTCCAGTGAAGAAGTGCACAGATTAGATCAATTTCACAGACGCGGGCTGATAACAGGGCCTGGGTAATGAGCAAAGCATGATTTATTAATGTCTGCTTGTTAGAAGCGGAGGAATGAGGCAGAGACAGACCAGGGTTTATACGGGTCAGGGAGAGTAGACTGGCTTCCAGGATGTTTGGATGTAAAGCACAGTCCGTCCCAGACCACAGTGAAAACAACAGGCCCTGATAATGATTGCTAGTGGGACTCCTTTTAGCCCAGAGCCACGGACAGCACTTGCTGACCTACATACATAAACCAACATTTAGAAATCGCAAGCAGTGCACAGTGGATCTCGGGCCGCTATATCACTCCCAGATGATAAACTATTTGTCATCGAGCCCTGAAAGGCAGAATCATGCTTAATGGGTGATGTAATCACCACGCGGAAAGGTGTGAATTATGACTCCTAATCTAGCATCTACAGGGATGTGCTGCGTGTTGAGCCTTTGCTAATCTAACAGAATGGAGCCCGCGTCTGGTACTCATTCACCATATTGTTATTTCTCCTATGAGAGTGCGTGTTTGGACTGAAGCCCACCTATAGACAAATGACACCATGCATTCTGGGCAAGCTGGTGCACAGTAACCCATATCTGGAGACACACACACACACACGCACCCACTGAGCCATAAACATGCCAGGCTGGGATAAGAAATCACCCAGACTTCTCAGAATCTTTCTATAAAGCAAAAGGCAGGCTGATGTGTGGGCAGGATTTCTACGCATCTTTGTCTCCCGGGAGGTTTTTTCCTTGCTCCGGCAAACTATGTTTGACTCCGTGTGTTTTGGGTGTTCTCTCCCTTCTTGTTGTGAGGCAAACAGATGACTCAAAGCCCCTTGCCACACAACAGCCAGAGTGAGGCAAGTCATCCCACATACTAATGAAACCAGAGAGGCAGAAAAAGAATTATTCATGCTCGGGCTTGTAACATCAGCCCGTTAAAGCCTGGCGTGCATGCAATTAGATCGACTGTACTGAAATACGCATCAGGCATTTGATTGAGGCGTGTGTGTGTGCATGGGAATGAATGTCGGGGAGTGACAGGCAGGCAGTGTATTTATGTATTTGTGTGTGTTCCTACAAGTTTCAAGAGATCATTTTCCAATTATCCCTCAACAGTAGTGGCAGCTGTGGGCGTGATCATTAGGTCTCTCTGTTGCTTCACTGTATTATCCATGTGCTGACTGACTCAGATGTGCAGCAGCTTCCAATCTGTGTGTGTGTGTGGGTGGGGGGGGGGGGGGTAACTGAGGCCTCTGGGGAACAAGTTTATTCGTTTTCCCTCACCAAAAAACAACAACAACAAAAATGCCGAGGGTGAGGAAGGAGGGAGCGCTCCTCTGTGTCTGAGAGCAGCTGGTACACATAGACAGTGCCCCCTCCCCCCACAACCTCTGGAAATGCTTTATGGATCTTAAAGGATGGTAGATTTAGGAGAAAGACAGCCCGGAAGCATTTTGGGCCATCAAGTACATGCATGTCTCTAGTCACCTGTTTTTTTATATTTTATATTTTCCGTATACAATCTCCTATTTTAATGTCCTTTGTATGGTAATAAGAGAAAGATGACATTTCTTGTGAACGGACATAAACACGCAGCTACTTCAGCGGTGCAGCTGAAGAGATGCTTTCCAGCCCCAGACGCAGTATTTCAGCAATCTGTTCCCTAATTTCACCTACAGGGCTTTGGTAGCGGAAGCTTTTCGGAATAGCTCCATTACCTGAAAGTGTAATTAATTCCCCTTTCATGAAAATTGTATTACTCAAATGCTGCAGGACCTATGATCTCCACTCACGGCCTTCCATTTATCACGGTGTTTCACCTGACAGTCTATTTTTAGCAACTCCCGACACCTCCTTGGTGGCATTAAATTATGCACATCTTCCGATGTGCCGGTCGTCTGTTTTTTCCCCTGACAAAGAGGTATGTATAAGTTCAGGTGACAGCCGTAATAGAATAAACGGTTGTGTGCTTTGTTGTGAGTGAAGTGTGCTCAGATATGTGCCGTTCTATGATTAAGCTGAATTAACAGCCCTGCTGTGAGAGGAAGCATTTATCAGTGAGCTTTTATTCCTTCCTTCTGAATCACCTTTAAGACTCCTGGGTCATTTCACCGCTCTGAGTCATGATTATGAAACTAAGAAACAGTGATCAGGAAGGAAGAGAGGGCGACCTGATGGTATGTCATGTCTGGAAGCTGCCTGACGATCCTTTCCCAGGATGCACAGCTGCAGATGGCGGCTGACTCTAGACCTCTGAGGCTTTCTTTTTTTTTATTTTTGTCTTCAGCGCAGACGCTGAAAATCACACTGATTACAGCAGTTTTTGTCTTGGGGTACTTACGCGGCACTGTCTCGTTTCATTACATCATGCCATCCCTCATGTTTCGATTTCCGCTCCCACTTTTTGGGCTACTCCACTCGAGCGTGGGTCTCTATCCTCTCATTGATTTTCCAATTGAGAGCCGAGGCCCGGGAGCGGCGAGGCACAGAGAGCGTCCATTGTTTCCATCCGCGCAACGCAATGGTGATCTCACCGGCGGCCACATGCCAGCCTCGGCTCCTCCGCCCTCGCTGGACTTCATCAACTGAGAAGCCGCTGTTAATTGCCACTCCGTATTCTAATTGCTCATCACTCTGCACAGTGGTGAGCCCTGGGACGTGAATAGAGAGACAAGGCGATGAAGGGCGCCATTTCTGCAACTCATTGACCTGGGGTAATTGAGAGCACATTCATATCTGCAGGATATGGCAGAGGGCGCAGGTTTAGCGTCTGACGTTAGGCTCTGCACCCGGGGGGGGAGGGGCTGCAGAGAGGACGAATGCCGCGGCTGCCGGAGCGGCGTCTTCGTTGAGCAAATGAACGATTATTGGTCGTTTGGTTGGCCAGGCGGCAGAACCTGTTATCTTTGCTAAGTGCTGTTTGCCTCATGGATTCACACAGCCCCGCTTCCCTTCCCATGTAAACCCGTGACTAGTTCCTCTGTAAATGGTTGACTGTAGAGATTAGTATCACATGCAGGAGATAAAGGAGCATATTGTGCAAACAAACACTGATATGCTTCTCATGGTTAGTGCTGTCAGCTGTCAGACAAGCGAGATTAAAATCATTTCTCAAATGACAAAGGTATAAGGGACTCCCTATCTCCTATTAAACAATTAAGGTTATCATAATCATACAAAGGCTGAGAAATACCAGTGAGGTAATTAAGGCATTATGCATCCTGGCAAGAGGATAATGGCAGGAGCCGCCGTTAGCTAAATTATAGATATAGAGAGCGAAGTCAGCTCATGAGATAACCTAGTGCATATTGCCATTATGAGATGCTCAATAAAGAGGCTTTCAGGTATTGACAGTTGGATTCTCTCCAGTACAGTGTAAATTATTCATGTTGTGTGTATACGCGATCAATGGCAGCTGTCCGGCGGAGATCCAGCCTTGGGTTTTTATCGCTTCATTCAGGTGCTGTGGTGACTCTCGGTGACCATCAGTTCATTGCTCGGACATATTTGACACTCATCATTCCACACTATGTCAGCTTCTTTGCAATTTCACCCCGCTGTCACGCTCCCCTGGGAACCGTCAGTTTACGGGCCGCGACGCGGCAAAAAAAACATATAGCTTCCTCTCAAAGACGAATGTGTTGTGCAGACGCAGTGTTATGTGTCATTCAGGTTTTCTTTGAGGAGAGTTCATAAAGCAAGGATCAGCCTGTAAGCTTGATAGAGTGGGGGTTGTGCGCACCCTTCATTTCGTTTTTTTGCTGCAACCTGCTGCGGAGGCCCCCGCTGTTCATCCTCCTAATCTTCAAAGATGGCCATTGACTCACACGGGCAGATAATATGCAGAAATCTCCACCTTGATAAAGATCTGTGGACCGACATTTTCAAGAGGAATGAGAAAAAAAAGGAGTGAGACAATCTGAAAGGAACAAGGGGAAAAAAATGAATTGAAGGATTATTGCCTCTTTCTTTGCTCCCTCTTCAAACTGCAAACCCCCTCAAAAGGACATCTGTCCATCTCTGTGTACACCAAAGGGCTGATTAATGGCCTGGCTAACCTGGCACTCGATGCTGAACCACACCACACCAATCTAATTACCCAGAGCAGAGCATCTTCCCCTCCTCCTCCTCTCAGTGCATTAGAATGAAGCGGCATTAAAATGGATGACAAATCTGGATTATGTTCAGAAAAGATAAGAAGGAAAGCAGAGCAAAAAAAAAAAAAAAAAAAAAAAAAGCCCAGGAATCAAGCGGCAGCCCTTCATGAATAATACAAACGGTCGGCCTCAAACTGCAGTCAGGGAATGATAATGAAATAAATAATGAATTGATTACTATGCATCTGACGGCGCACCGAGATGATTCGTACGTGCCGCGAGGGGAGCCTGAGCTTGTTGCGGCACCATGGACAGGCCCAATGAAAGAGGAATGAAGAATCCTACTCTTTTAATACCACTTGTGATAATTGGGCCTCTGCTCGGAGTGCTCGGCACAAGTGCATCGCACTCCCTCGAAAAGCATAAATCAGGTGGCACCCACAGAATTTGCTCTGAAATTAGAGGAGCCCCACTTCGTGTTTTGATGTGATTAGTATCGGTGAAATCAACGCGCCCATTAGAGCAAAATCCAGATTTGACTGCGAAATCAAATCCTCAATGTGATCAATACTACAGCAGAGGGCAGGCTAGAGTGGGAACAAATCATTGTAATCACTTGTGATTTCCACTGACCAAAAGAGAGGCCTGCAAGCCGACGCTGCTACCCTTAATACACATATCTGACTGTGAACAATGGCTTTTCCTTTCAGAGAGAAACATGCTTTAATACAACAGACTGTCCAACTGCTTGAGGAAGTGGTGAGGGAGGCCATGCTTCTTCCTGATCCACTCAGACGCATGCCGGGTTCCTCTGCGGGACAATATGGACCCGGCCAGACCCTCCTGCTCACCCACAAAGCCAGGAACGCACACATGGACACACGTGCATGGTAGAATGCACTCCAAACCCGCACACACACACACACACACACACACACAAATGCTCCAACACTGATTCAATTAGTCTGAAGGAGCAACGGGGGCCCTCAGGAAAATATTTTCACAGCAGTAATAAAGGAAAAGCTTGCGTATGGCCCTTCTTGAGCAAATATTTGGCTTCGGGTCAGCTCTATTATGCATCCCCCGAGGAATATATAGGGGCCCAAACTTTTTCAGCGATGAGGCAAAGACTGTAGAAAAACAGCAGAAAAAGAAAAACAGTCTGGGCATTTACAAGGCCTGAAGGCTTTCGGTTAATAAATCAAACGTGCGGCAAATGCATCCAGGTAGTGCGGCTGGGGGGGGGGGGGGGGGGG
>NW_022280093.1:725434-731735 GCF_004355925.1 Anarrhichthys ocellatus
GGGGGGGGGGGGGGGGGGGGGGGGGGGGGGGGGGGGGTTCGTGCTGTGAGTGGACTTGGGATATGTGACTTATCCCCATCTGGGGATGGAAGAACTAAATCCTTAATCTTTCCATATAAAGTTCCCCCGGTGGCTGATGATCGCTTTGTGCAGATAAGCCGACAGAGAGAAAAATATGACAGGGCCCTGTTTTGGTGTGTGTGTGTGTGTGTGTGTGTGTGTGTGAGGCTGGGCAGGATGCCTGGACTAAACCCAGCTCCCCAGAGGCGGCCGCTGTTATCAAAGAATTGGAGAAGTTATCAGGTAGGACAGGAAGACAGAGGGAGAGAAAAGACACAGATAGATAGATAGAGAGAGTGGATAAGGGCAATTTATTGCGAGGCGTGGACTCGACCGCCCTGAGGTCCATCAGGACGCCTGGCATTCATCATCGAAATTGTTGGGTCTCGTCAAAGCGCTACAGAGACACTGCACCTCCAGAGACTGAAGGACAAACACAGAACACTCCTGCTGTGTTCAAGCAGGCAACAGTCACTTCTAATACTGCGTGCACCCTCAGACTGTGACTCACCGCCAAAAACATACCGCGGGCAGGAATTGTTCTACGCTGCCATGTTTTACTTTCTTCAGTTATTCTCTACCTCTCCTCCGGAACTGAAACTACCTTTTAATGTCATTGCTCTGTGATATTTGAATCAAACAACCCTCTTGAAAATCACCTCTTTGTGACATGAGAAAAAAAGACGTGGTACCTGTATCCACTCTTTGTTGGAGTCCTCTGCCGGCGTCCATGCATTTTCATAGTAGTTGAGTCTGGAGCGCTCTGGGGACCAGCTGGGGTTGTACTGGGACGAGGCCATGATTTGGTCCGATGTTATCTCTCCCGACTCCATTCCCAGAGGGTCGCTGCAGTCAAAGTCTGAGGGGAATGAAAGAGATGTGTTAGTCGAATCCTGAGCACCGAGGGCACCAGAATGTACCCAGCTCGTGCTTTCAGTGTCCCCCGGAATCAGGGCTCGTCTCTGGGGAGGAGGACACCACACGACAGGCACTCAGCGCTGCTAGCCGGAAAAGAACAGCGCATCAGCAACGCCTCAGTAAATCCTCCCAGTTTCTCCCTCTTTAGTTTCTAATGGAGGGCTGGATAGAAGTGTTTCGCATTAAGGCGTAAAAATGTCCTCATAAAACATTCAGTGTGGGCTAAGATTACGCCAGTATTAGGCGTTAAAGTGACTTTCCCTCCAGTTGTTTCTTCCACTGACTGGATCTGTTTCCCTCACCTCCTTGTGGGCCGTTAATCTTTCTTTTTTTTTGCACACAGTGACTATTTTCCCCAACTTGGTCTCTAGGGGGAGTTTAGGTGTGTTTAGTAGCTGTATTATGGAGCAATATATCACACTCAATGGCCAAACCAGAATTGGTAGGATGTGGCTTCCCTTGTTTGTGTTGACATGGGGCAGCCGTTTTGAGGCATGCCGGGCTCCGGGACTAAAGACTCACCCGGGTCAGCTTGGGGTCGGCAGCCCTAAACCCCTGGAGGTCAGACATGCTGACACCACCGAGGACGGAGCCGCCGCAACGTTTGCAACAAACGATATGACCTTTTGATCCGACCAGGAGTCGTATAATGCCGCCACAACGACACAGAGGTGTGTAAGAGCACACTTTCACACATTCCTGTGGACCATCACTCTTCTTATTGTTTATTTACTCCTTTTTCCGCCTGATGGTGAAGTCGATCACAAAGCACCTCAACAGTGTTTCAAATCCTGCGGTTTGCGAGGCTCCCGCTGCCATGAGCCCACGGCCCTTTGCCCAAAAATGCAGTCATGTGCCTGTGTGTGCACGAACACACACGCACACACACACACACACACACACACACACACACACTCACTCAGAGGGCACAGGACGGGGAGCAGTGTGGAGCTGCAATGTGGCTGCTGCCTACGAGCTAACACAGATGGTCTCCCCATCTGCCACACTGCTAAAACACCTCAGTCACTGGGTCAGCGTGTGCTTCTGTGCTTCGCGGTGTCGACCCACGGCCGCGTACGTACGTACGTGCACGCGCTCGTGACTGCGCCCGAGTGTCAGTGTGAGGCCGAGAACACAGTGTTGCACGTCTCCGGCCTCGACATTGCCGGCTCTCTTTGAACCCGTTCTCGTCAAACTTTTGCATTCTTTTTTTTGGCCCACATCATGTAGATAAGTGGATCATGATCAGCGGAGACACAAAGGGGCGTTTGTTTGCCGCTAAGGATCTGATCATGCGGGTTACCGAGTGAAGCGGGGCTGATAGCCGAAAAGATAGCGAGGGGGGTTGGACGGGCGGGGGGGGGGGAGTCAGAGAAACGGGCAAAGACAAAAGACAAGGCCTACTTTCATCACCTTATCACCTCGCATCAGTGGCTTTCAGCTCGAGTGGTACCCTTCCCTTTGCCATGCGGAGGCGAGAAAATCCACCGTGTATTATGCATAAGGGGATTATGAATGATTCAAGTGGTACAAGAGTGGAAGAGCGCAAGCTTCCAGTTTGGAGATTTTTCTGCTATCTGGGTTGCGTCTCGCTCGGTGACGTAAGACCGAGCAACTCATGCAAATGAAGATATTTACTGATCAGGGGTCAGATAATTAACCATGCCTCTTAATGGGGAATGTGAAAAGGTGATTTTACGTAATCTGATTTTAGATGTGTGATTAAAGCGAGTCAAGTAACTCGGAAGGAAACTGAAGAGAAATTACACCAGTAGTCATCGCTCATTGCTGTGAGGCGGGGCTGTTTGTGTGTGTGTGTGTGCTCAGCGCCTGTCTTTTCCTTTGGGCAAGACCTTTTTGGAGACGATTAGTCGGTTTGTTGAACGTCATCCATCTCCATCGGTATTCAAAGACTGACTGTGTTCGCTTGGGGTGGTCTAGCCCCTGGACAGATTTATGACTCCTAACAGTGCTCGTCTTCCTTAATGAAATGTTTAGCCGGAGCTTTTTGCAGAATGGGGTCAGGGGGTCGAGCCCCGCGATGACGGCGCTGCATGTAAAAGCCCTAGGGGTTGTGTGTCTGGGGTGGTTGCTGGTGGGGAAGCTGCCTTTTGGAGCCCGTCTGGGCTCACAGTGTGTAAATGTGTGGGTCTTGTAAACCACGGGAGGCAGACCCAAATGAAAAAGCAGTAGGTGTTTATTTAATAACTCTTCAGCTCTGTTAAACGGGTGGGAATTTGTCATAATGGGAGCATTTGTGGCTTCAGTTGCAGACAACATCTGCTACTTATTCTTAGTAATATTAGTAATATTTTTTACATCCCCATCTGTCTGATTTTCAGTGTTTTTAATGCCAGCTCACCCTCCGGAACGGTCCTTTCGATCACGGTGAAGTTGGCCGAAAAGCCTTCCTTAGCGATGGCGCTGTCGGTGTTGATTGTCAGTGCTAGGATGCCCGTGTAGGAGATGATCCTGCCTGGCGTGTTCTGCCCACAGTACCTCCCGATGTATGGACCGACTGGAGAGAGAAAGGGGAAAGAAGCACAAACACTGTTAGTTGGGTTAGACTCAATATTTGTTTGTGTGCCACAGGCATGTCACACAAGGGTTTAACTACCAACCACGGATGTGTGAAAACTAGTGTGTCAATGAGTTGTTTTTTTACCCGACACCATAAAGACGCTTGAGAAAAGACATTCCTGCTCGGCCTGTCGGGCACAAAAAGAGCAAAAGAGGGACCTGTGGTGTGGGCAGGTCACGGTCTCTGTCTATTTGCTGGCCGTAAATTCCTTCGCCGTTTTATTTTGTTTTTGGACTTGAGGAAGACACAGCCGCGCCCGAGTGAGTTGGTGTAGGAGACTGGTTAGAGACAATAGGGTGTGGGGGGCATCAAAAGAGAGAGAGAGAGAGAGAGAGAGAGAGAGAGAGAGAGAGAGAGAGAGGGAAAGCAATAAAAGCGAGGGACATGTTCCACTGAGCAGTCTGAGTGGAACGAGGAAGTGGGAGGGACAGGGAACGGGAGGTGGAGGGACGTTAGGGGGAGATAGAGCGGCATGGGAGAAACATGGGGTTGGGTAAGATGGGGTGCGGGGGGGAGGGGCAAGGGAGCACAGTGACCTTGCCCTGTGTCTCTGATGTGCGCTGTGATCCATGCACATGTGTGAGTGTGAGCGTGAGTGTTACTGCCGGTGTGTGTGAGGACCTGCAGTTTATCTGTGATTAGTAATGCTGTGATCAGCGGCGAGTGACAGGCCTGCCTTCCCATGGCCTCCTGTCATCCAAAACATGCCACTTTCAGCCCAGCTCTTATACATGAAAGGCAAAGGCCGGGCAGCGGGGACTCACGGGGTAAAGGGGAGTGTGATGGGGGTGTGATAGCTCCGATTAATCTTCCTCACCCAGGTGCTCGCGTGAGAATCTATGTGTGCTTTTAAACCTGCTAAGGCCCTGGCCGAACATAAAAATGCCATCTCCCGGATTATCTGCATGACTCCCCAGCGCTATGAAATTTTAAAGAGCCTCGCTATGAAGTCTGCGTCCTGCCTGGCTCTCCATTCCTCATGGGAAGAGGGACGAGGTAGTGGGGGCCGTTCTTACACAGCACCTGTCCGGCGAGGCGCGAATACTCCAGTTCTTCCACGCGGGCCCGTATTTGCCCAGACATCTCCCATCCCTGCACGCCCTGACGGCGTGCAGGGATGGGAGGATCCAGGCACCACAGAGAGCCACCTGGCGGAAGCTGACACACTTTTTTCTTCGCATTGGCTTATTTTCTTTTATACAAGGCTGTCTGTCACACAACAACACTTGAATGGTGTGATGCCACGTCAGTCCGAAGTGGCAGTTTCCAGTGAATAGGCTCGCTGTTGGACAAAAGAGATTCCGGTGTGTCTTATTCTGCTACTTTTGTGTCATACATACTGAGAAATCCCTGAATTTTAAAAAGTCGGAAGTAGCACGGTAATCTTTTTTTTTCTCCCAGATTCCCGAGGTACTTTTTTGTAACAAAAAAGATGTATTAAAAGGTGATAATAATGTGACATATTCTCAGCTCCCCAAGCTTTTGCGGGTCTCCTTAATCAACACAAATCTTGAAAATTAAACCACCTCCAGGAGAGAACCTAAAAATGAATTATGGAAATACTTCTTGGAATCAAAGGTCAACTCTACGGAAATGCGAGCTCAGAGAATATTGAACGTCGAGTAAACACACTTGAAAAGGCGCGATGATTTACACTTCAACCTTATCACTTGCAGCGGCGCGGTGGAGAATACTGATGTTCTTTCAATTTTCAGCTGCTGATGGGCGAGAAAAAGCTTTCATCTCGTCCACGCCCCACGTTTGAATGGCCGGGAGAAAAACTGCAAAACTTCAAGAGGTTATTTCGCTCGTTGAGTTCAAAGCCTCATCTCGGGGGCCGTGGAGGCATCGCTTTGAACACAGCGCTCCCTTTCTCACCCTGTCTCTCACCTGCAGATTCGAGAATGCTATTTTTTGGCAATGTTTTATCGTGTGTCAGAATCTGTGCGAGAGCTGCGGGCCCTTCGCTCCCATCAGGACCAAGCTGGTTTAGTTTAAATTCTCTCCTGAGGGAAACTAAAGGAAGCCTCTGAAGGAAATCTCCTTTCAGAGTCAGTTTTCTATGCGTCAGAGAAGCAAAAATATCATAGCCTAGATTAGACCTTGGATTCCCAAATGAACAGTTGAACAATGCAGCCCGTGAGAGAAAAAGGAAGGACGGGAGGCTCTCGTAACCAGAAAGTGTATGGTGTTGAGCGATGACTAAGCGTTACGCTCATGCCGACAGACTCTTGGACCCCTGCCAAGTCTGGTTAAAGCAGTTAGCCCACTGGCCCGGATAATGTCGTCATTTTGTGTAAAGCTGTTCATTCAAAAAAGCAGTGAGAAAAGAAGTATCTCTATTTTTTCTTTTGCTTCTGCAGGATAGCGGATTTCTTAGCAGTGGGATTTCAGCTGTTATTTTTTCACAGCTTTGATGTTTTCTGGTAGTTTGACAAATAAAAAGCGCACAATGGCACTACGGCCGTAACCAGCAGCACTTGCTCACCTCCAGGGAAGCCATCCCAGATCTCCAGTCTGTCGTAGCGGCAAAACACGCCGGTGGGGGGCGTCGGGTCGGGCTCCAGCTCGAAGCTCTCGAACTCCAAGGTGATCTCGGACATCTTGGGGGCGAAGATCATGAAAGTGCAGTCTAGGTTGTTGGGGTATTTCTCTGGGAAACCGGGTGACTTTATGACACCGCTGTTGGAGGTGAAGTTCCGGGAGCATTCTGGACCTGCGGGGTGGGGGGGGGGGGGGGGG
>NW_022280093.1:731835-739015 GCF_004355925.1 Anarrhichthys ocellatus
AATAAGGTGAGACACAACAGGGATTCTTTTGATTCTTTTGAATGACTGTTGGTTAAGTGATCGGTTTCAACGAGGCTTTGTGTGGTTGGTGTTGAGAAGCTCTGCCCCCCAGCTGGTCTATTGAATGGAGGACAGTTTACGGCCCCGGGACCAGAGACCACCTAGATAGTTCTTCTACTTGAGGCTACATCTGGGTCTCTCAACCCTCCTCTATCTGGCTTTTTCTTTTTCATTGGCTTGACACACACACACATACAAACTCAGGAAAAAAAAAAGAAGAGGACTATGAGGGCAATTATTTGGAGCCATTAGTGGCAGAAATGTGCACAGGATAATGCCATTTTCATGCTAGTCTGACAGTCGCGTGATGGGCTCAGATGGGGCCGATCGAAACCAAAATTGCAGGGAGTTATCGCTAGATAGAGCCTGCACGCTACAGTCATTGTAGCTTAAATAAATGTGGCAAACTGCTTTTTCCACTGTCACTCAAGCTCCTCGCTGGGCCCCTAATTCAGGACCATCGGACCCACTTCAGCCTGTCCACCGGCGAGGAGTGAGTGAAGGGAGCGAGAGACATGTTGATTTTCCCTTTCCCCAAGTTGAAAGCTGCGGCGAGCGGCGTTCTGACTCTAAAGAGAGCTGACATTTAGTGCCGCCGCTAAAGTGTGGCTTTTCGAGAACAGTGGGCGCCATTAATTTCACAGCTTCCCCTCGTATTTACCCCCGGAAAATAGAGGGTTTTTGTCGAGAGAGTGAGCGTTCGCCGAGATGAGAGGGTTGCCGGATGCTGCAGTTCTGCACTTTACCTCGCCGAATTTGTGGAGAAATGTCAGACAGTTTTTTTGGGGGGGGGGGGGGGGGAACTATAGATGGGAGCCACTTCTTTGAAAATAACAGGCGCCCATGAGTCCCCGAGTGCTCTAGACAGCTGCAGTATCCAAAGTGCAATTCAGGTCGGCGTATTGAATTTCCTGTGGATATTGGCTCAGATCTCCGCTCTCCGTCCATTTCATCAGTCTCCACCATGACCCTTATCTCGGCTCAGCAGTTGGCCGGAACAGATTTGGTCTTCGGGAATGGTTCACTTTGAATTCAGGCAATAGACGAATATAATGCCTGGACTGATGCAAATGTTCCATAAAATGTTGCCAGGATTAAGCTCAGTCTTACAAATTGAGGACACTACAATAAATTAATGCATTTGTGAAATGTATGTATAGACACTTATTTCATCACCATCACCATTGGGTCTTCCTGTTTCTGCACTCTTTCCGAATTATGATGACTGAGGCCGAGCCAAAGGACAGACTCCCCCATTGTCAGCCTTTGTGTGCCTGGCTGTGTTCACAGCCCGTCAAGAAAAGGACAGAGCCAAGACATCACAAACAAAACAGAGTGGCGAGAGAAGACAGAGCGCTCGGGTCGCTCCCACCGGCATGATAATCGTCCGACAGATCTCTTTTATCTAGTGCCTCCACGCGGGAAAAGGCTTACGTCCCCAAGCTATACCCAGGATGCATTGCGCTGATGTCCTCGCGAGAGGCGTTCGGTGATAGCAGTCAAGCTTTCCTGTGGCAGCATCCGTACCGAAGCCACATCCCTGCCCCTTCTTCACCCTCTGTTTTATCGCAGTGTTTGTCGCCGTTGCTGGCGTATTTGTCGTCCCAATAGGAAGGGGGTTGGAAACAGGAAGGGTTTTGTAAATATGAAAGGTTTGACTCAGGTAATACTCACAGGGATCATACACTTAGATTGTCCCATTTCATCCAAGAAAATCAGTTCGGCCTGATGTAGTCTGAACCACTGCTTTAAAACAAACAGCTGAGTTTACGACAGGAAGTTGAGGGAGAGAAAAAGAAGTAACCTTGAACATTTACCGGCAACCTCAAACCAGGCACTCAAACATTTACTCGGAGTAATGGATTATTTTTACTCTAGTTTACATTGAGCCCCCCCTCTCCTCTGGAGGGGGGAGTAAACAGATGTCACTCCGACTGAGCGATCAGAGTTGGTTTAACACGTCAAGCCATAACCGGCGAAATTATATTTAATGGGGATCTGATTTCAGTCTTTGCAAGTGTTAAGAGATCGATACAAATCTTAAATAAATATGGTTTCAACATGAATGGAGCGGGGCGCCTTTCCACTGTTAGTCTCCCTGATGACTTGTCCTCTATGTCTCTATTAAGCTGTTGCTTTAAAGTGCTGAGAGCGGACCAGAGACTGGGCGTTAATCACTACAACAACATTGCGCCAAGGAATTGGTGTTAAATGTGACAGCCTCTTGCTATTTTCATTCTTTAATCTGTCTCTCTCTCTCTCTCTCTCTCTCTCTCTCTCTCTCGCTTTTCCTCTTTCTTTTTTTTCCCCATCTTTTCATCTCTCCGGGTTATTAGAGGCCGGAGCCAAAGGGGCTGAAGGTGTTGTTTTTGGAGCGCTAACTAAATCACCACTGTTTATATTCCATGTTGCTCTCCGGCTGATCATTAGCCCAGATCACAGCCCTCCACCACCCTTCATACCTCCCCTCCCCTCCCCTCCACTCTATCCGTATGCCACGCGGACGGAGGGGTTAATGGTCGGTGGAGAATTAACTCTTTCAACACTAAATCAAACATTAACCTGAAGCCTGCGGAGTGTCCCTCACTGTGACAGATGGAAAAAGGGAGGTTTACATTTACCCTTACACACACCCCGAGGCACTGGATTACTGACATGCTGTTCAGCGCTCTGACTGTGCCTGTGACGTTGCTACTTGAGGGATGACACAGTGCTGATGGGATGGGGGGCCGGGGGGGCTCATAGTCTCCCTCTGGCTTCCCTTAAAGAGATTTGTTGTCTTAGGTTTCCATGAGGGCTGTGTGTGTGTGTGTGTGTGTGTGTGTGATGACAGTACGTCTCCATGCCAGATGTGACCTATGCCATCAGGGCGTGCCGTCCATGAAAGCAGAGCGTGCCCCCTATTAGGCCCCACCCAACACACACGCGCACACCTTGAGAGTGTTTTCACAGGTGCGTGCTCCGAGTCAAAGGGCCCGCATCACAGTGACATGATAAACGGGGCTGTCGCGTGAAAAGATGGTGTTTTTAAGCGTTATTCAGGCCTCCGTCCAATAGACTTAGTCATCCTGCTGAGTAATCGTGAGGAGACAGGGATGAGCCTGTGTGAGTGGGAGGGAGGGCCGTCACTAGCTCTATCTCCTTGCCCACTTCAATGGGCCCTCGGCCAGCCTTGATGTGGCTCAAAGCTAACGCAGAGCCGTTAAGGGAAAACATATGTTGTGCATGTGTACTTAAGAGGACGGATCTTTTTCAGAAACACTCGAGGATTTTAAAAGAGATACTGTCAGATGACGGGATAAACACAGCTTTCTCTGCTGAAGCACCAGGATCTTGGTGGAGGGTAACCCGGCCTCATCCCACTTTACTCTCCTGATTTTTCATCATACTGGTGGTGGTTTATCAAGTCAAGGCCATAGTTTGCCCAGCTGTTATTTTTTTGTTTGATGAACCATTTTATAAAGTTGAAGGCCTCCGCAGAGACACACACACAAACACAACCAGCTTGCTAATCTTGGAGCTGCCTTCAGCACAACTATCCCTCATCTACCCCGCTTCTCCATCTCTTCCTCCCCCACCATCTACTACGCTCTTCCCGTCTCCTGCCAGACTTCAGCCAGCAGAGCGCGGCTGCCAATTTGCAGGCTATAAAATAAATTGCCCATGCTAATTAAGATGGTTGGATGGGACTGAGGAGTGGAGTGGGGCAGAGACGGACACGGAAGCGGCCAGAGAGAGCCGCAAAACAACCTGCTCTCTTCCAATTAGACACTTCGCAGGCTACTGTTGATGAAAGCCAGGGCTTCGAACGCCAGCGTGCTGAAGTGTGTGTGAAAGTGTATTTACATAGTTTACAGTCTAAGTGGGTAAAACCTGCACATGTAAACATGCTTGTATAAGCTGGATCCCTGAGGGGAGTAAGTGTTTGCATATGTTTGCTATGCGGTTATATTTATCTTCCGTGTGACCTTTGCTTGCACGTAACCCCAGATGAAAGGCGGTGCCGTCCCCGAGGTTGACTCCCACTGATCTCCACGCCTGTAATCGCGGTGATAAACAGCCTGCATTCTTTGCATTTCCCCTCATTGGCATGCACAAGCGCGAGCCTCCCGTTCCTCCAGCCGTTATCAGAGCATCTGTGTATCATCATTAACATTACACGTGTTAGCCAACACAATGTTTTTTTCCCTGCTAATACCCTGCTCGTTGATAAGCTGTGCTAATCAACTAGCTTTGAATCCCTCTTTCTGCTTGGCTTCGCACACACAAACAGGGCTGTTAATTGATCTCAGAGCACTGCTCTTGGCGGCAGCCGGTGCCGCAGTAGTCAAAACACGGAGTAAACTCAGAGCATAACGAGGGGCCTGGATCCACTATAGGGAGCGACGGCACACCCATGGCGCTCTTCTTTGCCGGGGGGCGCTAGGTGTACAACACCCAGATGAAAAGGTTCTGTCCTGGGTTTGAGCTACAGTGATGCTCCTGGAGCTCCCTTTTCTCCCAAGTGCTGAGTCCCCTTTGAATTCCATAAAGATCCTTATCGAGGTCCAACTCTCGAGTCCTGACTCTCTATCTTCTATCTGCACTACCATACACATTTCTTGCTAGATATGTACTCGCTCATATCTCAGTGCCCTATGAGTGTGCTCAGCAGTTCCCCTATCGCCACTGGGCCCCTAACACGCCTCATTTATAATTAGCCCCGGCTAATAGATGAGATTGGGAAACACCAAGCTAATCATGGGTAGAATGTGGTTGATTTAATGGGCCTATCGAGGGGGACAGAGGGAGTGTATGCCGATGAGCTTGCACATGTCGGGGTGGAGTGCCGCTTTTGATCTTGTAAACGGAGCCGCACTCTGCCAGCTGCCCTGTCGTGATGGTGACGTGCGCAAGCCCAGAGACACAAACACAAGCTCAACATGGCCCGGATTACAAAGGAAGGAGGGAACCTCGCAGGGACATTCATCATGTCTCGGAGGTCACGGGGAGGGCTGTCCCATTGACTGCCGCTAAGGTTAATTAATGAAAGTGGAGTCTGTAGCACCTGTCTGCCTACAAGTCACTCTCCAGATATGTGCTGTCTTCCTCCTCCTCCTCCTCCTCCTCCTTCCAGTCCAAACAAAGGACGGCAGCCACCCAACAGGAAATCCTTCCTCCTGGGGTGCTGTGTTCTGATAAGACAGACATCCCCTGAGGATATCTGTGGTTTATCGCACATGATTCCAGACTAATTTACCAAGAGGACTTATTTTTAGGTGGGAACCTCCAACTGATTGGATACCACTGCAGTGAAAGCACTTCCTCAACCCAGTTCAGTGGCCTGAATTCACTTTCTCCACAACCAGCTAGCCTGCAGTTATAATGGGATGCTCATACCCTCGCCGTGGATTGCCATCTGATGGTAAACCAACACTTGAAAAAAACATTTGTCGAACCACTGCTCAGCTAATTATGCCCTTGCTTATTGTACAATCATTCATACCAGATAAAAACTGCTAAAATTATGGAACATATGGGACTATGATTCATTGGTTTTGAACGGAGCATATTGCCTGCCATATTGCAAGTGTATAATTTGACGCTCTGGTGCCTTGACTAAATCACAAACAAACCATGAAACTAGACGGAGAGGCTCTTTCTTGCTCCATCATCACAATTATTCCTACAGTTTTCCTAATGTGTTACATGGCGTATACGTGACAGCGTCAGCTAAAACAAAGCAGATTGAAATTACTTGTGATGTATGGCTTGTTACAATGTTTTCCTAACCTTAGAACTCAAAGGCTATTTTAAGAGCTCAGGTTGTTAAATTTAAAGTTACAGTGAGGAACTTTTAATTAGTTATGAGACAGTCTAAATTTAATATCGATGCCTCTATATGACCTACATTAAGACCCTGCTGCAGTAAAATGAGAGGTTTTCTAATAGGACCCTGGTGCTCGGAAACAATATCACTTTTATCCACAGGGACCGTCAAAAACAATACAAAATAAAAGTTCCTTGGAGCTTTAAAAAAAGTAGGTAAAGTAGTTTGTCTTGGACAAAGTGAAGCTGCAGCTGTGCTCGGCCACCCACCTGTCTTGAAGATCTCATAGCGGATGGAGAAACCTGCCCCGTGCGTCTCATAGTCAGACACGAACTTAATGAAAAGCTGGTTTCCAGAGGAGACGACCGGAGAGGGAGCAATCTTCCCGCAGTACTTCCCCACTAGCTGACCGCTCTCGTCGACGCCGTCTCGCACCTCCACATAGTCGTACCTGAGCAAGGCGAGAGAGAGGGAAGCAGTGTAAGTCACAGTGAGCTTTAGAAAAACTGTTGTTTTCCCTATAGGCTCGGTATTCATTCAGTTCTGTTTTTGCTCTTCCTATCGATTGGATTTATTGGAAATCACTACATCATGTGCATGTCTGAAGACACACACACACAGATAAACACACATACCATAGATTCATACTCAGAGGACCAACACAAACACAGAGCAACACAGTATATTGTGCAGGTAATGTAGTGGAAATAAAACACAGTGTACTAATGAGGTCTCAGGTTAAAACCCAGAGAACAGGTGGGCAGGTTATGCTTTCAATATATCAACCTGGCAAGAACACACACACAAACACGCACTGCAGAGGTTTTGTGCTCCCAGCTGCACTGAGGTCAGGTTTATGTAACTGCTTTGACTACTGAACTTTAGCTGAACAGCTGTCTATATCTCCTGTTTAACCACTAGATAACACCGACGGTGTGTGTGCGTGTGCTTCTTGTATGAGAGAAAATGAGTGATTGTATCTTGGCCTTTGGCTGAGGCTGGTGTATAGAAAGAGCAGGTGTTAAAGCTGTTAAACACACACACACACACACACACACACACACACACACAAAATCATCACATTCAAATGGAATTTCAGACCCACGGCTATGGAAGGGTGCAGCCGCCTAATTGAGTCGGTGCAGAGTTTGGGAGTAGAAGAGGAAAATAGCTTTGAAATAGGATTGGGAAGAGGAGCCATGACACACACACACACACACACACACACACGGAATCTGGCATGCAATACTCAAGCTGACTGGCCGACGAGAGTGGTCTAAATAGCCTCTGGTTATCAGTGTGTGTGTGTGT
>NW_022280093.1:739025-770536 GCF_004355925.1 Anarrhichthys ocellatus
TGTGTGTGTGTGTGTGTGTGTGTGTGTGTGTGTGTGTGTGTGTTTGCATGATGGTTCAGATGACTTTTCCATGCTGTGTTTTGACTGTGAGCAACGGGGCGAGAGCCGCTCCAGAAAGCAGATTTCAGGTTCGGGTTTCCACAATTTCCTAATTGCCCGCAACGCACCGTGTCCCGCCAACTTTGTTCAGCTCTGCGGGCCACTTATCGAACATATTCCTGCCCAAACACCGCTGAGACGGCCCTCCATCTTCATCATCGCCACATGGATAAAAAATCTGCAATTCGCTCACTGTAAAATCGAGAAATTAATTCTGATGTATGCAAGTATAATGTGCAGCAGGTCTGCGGGCACATTCGGTGAACACACATGCTCTCTCTGTCTCCTCCTCCCTTCCTCAGAAAATATGCGCCTTCCGGGCAAAGGGGCCTACTTTCATAGTTTTACTCGATTCCCAAATTACTGTCAAAACATCACGTCTCCTTAGCGATTTCAAATTCAGTTAATGCGCAGGATTTCACACAAAAAGGTGATTTACACTTTGAATGACGGCTCGGGGGGGGGGGGGGGGCTAATTCCCTCAGGTGGGGCCTGACTTGTATCCACACGCACAAATTACCAGTTTTTTTCCCCAACAAAAATGGTTTCCTTCACCTGATTCAAATTTAAAATAAAACCTATTTGCGAAAACAAAAATCAAGTTACTAGAGGTGATTTGTGGGGAAGGGCTATCATCAGGTTTATTTTTAAAAATGCAAAATATAACAATAGTAAGAGTCAGCTATTGAGAGAGGCAGAGACAGAATGTAACTAAATGTAGAGCTGGATAGAAGTGGCACTCCTTGAAATTGGGTCCCCTGAGGAGGTGCAGTGGATGGATGACTTCACTCCCCTTTCTGCTCGGATGGAGTGATCTGTGGTGATATGGAGCTGTCACCATGCATCAAGCTCCTCTTCTTCTTCTTCTTCTTCTTCTTCTTCTTCTTCTTCTTCTGTCTGTTTATAAAACTAATGATTGCCAGTAGGCCCTGACAGCCAGCCATTTGCTCTGCTTTTCCACTTTTCAGGATCCACACCCAAATCTCATCAAGGAAAGTCCAGGAAAGATCTTGTTCCCCCCCTTCTTGGGCTCGTCATATAATTTGGAAATCCTCTTTTCTGTGTTTAATCCCCTGCCCGAGCTGTTTGGCCTCTCTTCATTTCTCCCCGTCTTGTGATTTCAGACCAGGTCATCTTCCTCTCTAGTCGCCGGACCACCAGCTGTTGCAACAGCCCCGGCTGGGCTCACACAAGTACCACTTTGTTTCAGCTACTTTATCAGCTGCAGCACAGTCAAAAAAAAAACTAGTTTCACGTGGTGTTTACAATGCTATCCCCCCCCCTGCTAGCTTTGCGGTTAAATGGCTGGGGAGTTACTCATTATTTAGTTTAATGGGCTCCCGTGTTGCAGGGATCGGGTTTCTTTCTGTTATAACCATGCCATCGTCTAGTTTAGTCACCGGAGCAAATATTTACGATGAAAACATTTAAAGTTACAAAACTCATACTTTTTTGCAGTAAACATTTTTTTAAAGTTATTGCCTTCTCTATATTATTATTATCTTTATTTAATTTGTGCTATCAATTTCTCTGCTTGGAGGTCCTCACCTCTCCTTATTTCCTCTCCTAACTCATCTCCTGATTCTTCTCTTCTCTCCCGATTCCTCTCCTGACTCCTCTCCTCTCCATCTTTTGGTTCCCAGCTCACAACGGAGAGCATCAATCTTCCTGTGGCCCTGCTCTGTTCTATCAGCAGACTTATAATTCACCTCAGAGCCTCCGTTTCTGCCCCCCCCACCCCCTTACTCCACCCAGCAACTGCCAAAAGCTGAGCGTTGCCAGACGCCTAAAAAATTTATGCTGAGATGCATCATTGAGATGAAGAAGGGGAGAAGAGCAAGCTGTTGTACAGCTCAAGTGTGCGGCTTTGTTGTTTGTGTGTACACATATGCATGATGAATGTGCAAACGTGTGTACATGCAGAGCATTGTGCACATTGTGTCCAGTGTAGCGTGATTATAGAGAAAACAGGCAACCAATGTTTTCAATTCTCCTGTCCTCACAAACTCCCTGTCAGCCAGGAATACTCCTATTTACTTTTGACTCCTCGCACCTCCACAAAAGCTGTTTGTTGCATTTTTTTTACCCCGGTGCTTTATCATCAGATCGGATGGCCCTCGTAAAAGGCAGCATAGCGGGAGAGAGGATGCAGATGGAAGAGAGAATACGCCCCCGGGGGTCCTCACTGTGCAAGGCGAGAAAGAGAGAGACCTCCTTCTCGAAAATGTCTCTATTGGTGCCTAAATGACTGGTGTGTCCGCCAAAACTCCGGCGGTTCTGCTCCAGTGGGCCCACACGCTTCGCCCTGCGAACACAGATCCATCCAGGCCCTTATCATCTGGAAGACATTACGGCGAACGCTTGGCAGGGCAGTTTGAGGGCTCCGCAAAAAGGCTCTCCTGTTGCCAGCGGTGTTAAATGTACCTCTAATTCATCGCTCTGAACACCTGTGGGGACCTGCTTCTAGGGGTTGAGCATCCTCAGGGAAGACGGGACAGTTAACAACCTCTATTCAGGATCATAAAAGAAGAACATGGTATTCTACATCATATCACTCCTGTTCCTCATGACAGTACAATCCAGTTGAGACATGCATCTATTTATCGGTCTAGTCTGCTTCGGGTCTGGGTGGGCCTGCCAGCACGCCACAACACACACACTCAGACGATTACACACACACGCAGTGAGCTGCCTACCACAGTGCTAATAGTGAAAAGCGTTTGCCAATCCAGCGGGGAAATTACAGGGAAAAAAGAAAAGGGGTAGGGGGCTGAGGAGGGGAGGGGGGTGAATGTAATTCTCAACGACCTTCGCTTCACCGACTCAAATGTATTAGCCTGCCTTCTCTCTTCAGGCACAGAGAGAAAGCAATCCGCCAGTGTCAAACGAGAACATTAGCCCTCCTTGCAAAGCCAAAGAGAAGGCGACAAACCAACGGCCTAACAATATAACAGTTATATTGCCCGAAGCTTTCCCATGGAAACAATCTGTCCTCCCTCTATAAATGTCCGCTTGATATGGCTCCATAAAAGCAATACAATCTGAGGCAATGGAATAACACTATGACAGACTGTATGAGTCTCATACAATTGGTGGGGTTTCTTAATCAGACCATTTATAAGCTCAAGCATGCTGTGGAAACCCCCAGAACAACAGCTCTTTCTTTGCCATCACTCCCTTTGGTAGAGCTGTGCATAGAAAGAATGCCGTGCGCTTTTCTCCGGCATTTCTCTTCACGCGGCTCTCACAGTGCAACTCGCTATCGCACGAAAACATGTCACCTACCACATGTCAAAACATCTCCGGGTAACACAAGTGGAGAGGCCTAAACAACGGACTTGGGACGGCTTCTGTGAGGCCCGGGGGGACTTAGCAGGAAAAAGGACTTTGTTGTCAGCTGTCAGAAAACTCCGGAGACCTCACGTGTTAACGAGTCTTGGCGAACAAACTGTCACTCGGGGCTGTGGAAAAACATCATTAACATTTGTACAAGGGGGGCACGAGACAAGCTGATCCCCGACTTACTTTTTCCGAGCCTGGAGGGGACATACCTTGCTGAAATAAAATGGTCTCTCTTTCTTTGCCTTCCCTCCCACTCTGCCTCCCTTGTGCATGGGACATTCATTAACCCGCACGAGAACAACAGGTCCACTCTTTCCTGTAATGGCCCCCGCATCAGCTTGCCAGGACAGACAAGACAGACAAGCCGAGGCTACGTCTTAATGATCTCAGCTGAAAACATTAATTGACTTGCTAACGCTGCAATCTTTATTGAAGGTCAGGACCTCGTCGTTAAAACAGAAGCTTTACCATGAAGCAGGAAAAAAGAAAATCTGCAGCTATCACCCACTCCACTGATGTGTCTCCACTTCTGAATCCGCGGAAAATTATTGCAGGAGTCGAAGGCCTCGGAACGGGGCAACCAACCCAGCGGGACAAACCACCGACCAATCAGAGCTGATGGCTTCAGAAGTGGCTCCTCGTCGGCGAGGGGAGAAGGGCATGATTGCTTTGCTCGCCGCCACACGGATGGATGGAAGATAAAAAAAAAGATGGAAGTCCCCCGCCCAGACGGCCCAGCTGCAGCCCCTCCAGCTGGCCGCTTTGGGTGTCGCCCCTACACGGGTTACACTCCGCTCGCCACTCATATTTTTAGATGCCGTGTGGCTGTTTCTGATTTTGCGGCGTCCTCGGCCACACGTTGGTGAAGCCTAGTCGCTTTCCCGAACAGCAATTATCATTAGCATTGATGGATTTAGCGTGCCTCCATCCATTAGCTTTCCTAATTACACTGTCTGCTGTCGCCAACAATCAAATTAATGAATTTGGCTATTTAGACTCAATTATTGCATCCCCCCCCTTGCAACACACACAATAATCCTTTATTTGGAGATATGAGCACAGACTGACAGGGGGAGGATTCTGCCCCAAAGGGGGAATCCTTTCTGCTCAGCACAGAGCAGGCTCACACTGCTGTGAACTGGACGTAGACAAGGGGGGGGTGATGGGTGGGGGCCTAAAAACAAGCAGGGGAAATAAAACTGACCACAAAAACTCCCACTGTTAGCAGGCCGACTAAATCCCCCGTGCTCACCTCATATGTAAGGCCCACTGCACTTTGAACCCTGCCAATAGTGAAGTATGTTCAGCTGACTTGCTTTCTACTCCCATGGGGGACTGGGACATGCCTGCAGGGCCAAAGCCGGGCTGTTGCATATTTTCAGTCATCCTGTTGTGCTCACTTCGACCTCCTTCCCTCATTAAAATTGCGAAGCATGACAAATGGGTCACAATAACGCAGTGATAGAAAAGTGAGGCAGTTTAAACAAAAGACGCAGTCAATTGGCTCGCTGTTACTTAGTCATTTGTATTATGTGGCCTAATGCTGCTGACATAAAGATAAACTAATCAGTAATCAAGTATTTCATAAATGGACTGATTGGTTTAAAACTGACTTCTTTGGTTGTGATGCATCTAAAAAAGTTATTTTGATTCCTGCTCCAAGACAACAAAGTTCACCACATTTTACAGTCTTTTTGAGCTTCTGCTAAAAGAAAGACACAATGAGCAGCTGCAAGCTACCATGTTAATGTTAATAATAATAAGACAAAAATACATCCATCCTCAGTGCTTTGCTGATGTGTGGACTATATGAGCGCGGTAAATAATAGCTGCAGTTGTGAGCCAGGTTGAGACTTCTTTTCTTCCCCATCACACATCTTGTTATTGTGACTACAGCGAGAATGAGTAACTACAATTAATTAGAAAAGCTGCCCATGGCTAAATGGAAATACACATTTAGCACTTTCTGCCCCGCTAAGTGAGCTTCGGAAATGAAATTGCTTAGCATACAGCAGGGCTCTGTATGCATCGTAGCAAGCAGATATGAATATTCACACAGTGAACATATGCTTTTGCGAATGAATCCCTTTGGCTACATTTCTAAGAAACACTTCATGAGAGTAAAGCAGTGTAGCAGTGGCCTTATTATACAGTCATTGTGACTGAGAGCTATTATGCAATATGTCTGTTATACACCCTATCCTGAGAAGTTTTAACATGTTAACATAACAGAGCCAGGAACTCTGTGATATGTTTTACAAAGGGCTAAAAGAGAAAAGCAGGAAATTGGCATAAAAGTCTGAAGAATACGAGAAAAGAAAGGACGCCGAGGATGAAAAGTCCTGTGTGTTTCCTCAGAGAGAGAGGAGAGAAAGGGAGGGAGGTGAAGAGAAGCACTTCAGCCCATTTCTGGGGCCATTACAGTAGGGAATGTCTCCCATTTGTCCCACCTTGACATTTGAGAGGATGTCTGATTACACGGGAGAGAGGGGCAGGCGGAGGTGAGCGGAGAGAGAGTCCTCCGCAGGGGTCTGTGGCACGGCTCGGATGATATGCCGGGGTTACAACAATGAGAAGTCAAGGGTAAAAATAACAGGGCACTGGGAGTAAGGGGGCGATGTGGCACAGCAGGGCTGCCGCGTGTATGCTCTGTTTTATAACACACTGTCACCGCCCTGCTCTGGTCACCTACGGGACCCGGTGGCATGGATACACGCACACCCTGCAGGGAGTATTGGGCTGCATCATCTTCACCTACTGTATAATGAACACTCAAACACCCATAATAAAATATCTTGATGCATTGGAGGCCCTTAAGCAGGGGTCCAAAATGGGCCTGGAACATACTAGAACCATTACTAAGCTTACATCAATCTCTTTGTGAACCAAAGACAACCACCTCGAGACAAAAAAAACAGAATGCTCAATTTGACCAAAAAAACGGCATACATTTCCATTACAAAAAGCAACAAAAGATTGGTGAAAAACCATGCTCATGCCGCTATTAACTCGCCTCACTATCACTTGGACTAATTGTGACTTTCTGATCGTAAAACTCCAAAGAAGAGGCCAGGATCATACCCCAATCAAAAGGGTTAATTTGGGTATGTCCCAAAAAAAGGGGGGGGCGCTTATTCGGGGACAGACTATTACTTGATATCCTGTTCATGAGGACATGGTATGGGATGCACTGGATCGCCCGGCATGCTGTAACCATGTGACGAGAAGAAACATGAGGAAACGTGGAGATAATTGTCAACAACCTGGAGCTAGTGACTCACTGAACTTAACAATGGACTGATTCTAGCAGAGTGAACGCTACATAACTTCACATTTTACGGGCTGATGAGAAAAAGACAAACAATATGCCCTCCCTGAAAAGGAGCGCCGCATGCGAAGGCAATCATCTATCTGTTCCTGATGCTGTGAGAAGCTAGCGGCGCTCCCCGCTGGGTAACGAGCTGTGTGCGCGAGGAGCCTGCCGCATTCAAAGAAGGCAAGAGGAGCTGAGGAGGAGAGGGAAAAGAGGAGGGGAATTGAAGCTGGGGTCAACTAGAGGTAAAGGCTTTGGGTGCTGTTCAAAACTCTCTCGCCTCTCCACAATGGGCAGGAAGGGAGAAAGAGTGGCGTGGGTGGGTGGGTGCTGGTGGTGTTGGGTTAAAAGGAAACTGACTGGCCGGGGTGAAAGAGTGTGAACGCGAGTAAGTTGAGCGGTTGATAGAGTGACGGAACAGAAACAAAAGAGAGAAGTAGTGCAAATAGCTGATGGAGGTAGCTGGCAAACAGGTGCCAACACGAATCCAGAAAGGGTTCAGAAGCGTGAAGCATGCTCAGCAACAGCTAGGGAAGCTCGAGGGCAATGGTGGTAATAACTGCACTGGGAATTATTCAATTAAACGCCCCCCATCCGTCCCCTGTAGCGTTCTCCCTCCTTCTTTCTTTTCCTTTGTCCTCCCTGCAGTCGGTGGAGGCGGCGGGGGAATGAGGGGGTCGGAGAGCAGTCTGGGCTGGGTACTCCGTGACCCGGTCATGTGGCTGGACGCAGAGCAACTTGGCTGGGAGCGGTGGGGAGACTGAACAGGCCCCGAAAGAGAACTTCGCAGAGGACTTGGAATGTATACAAGCAGCCGTCTGACCTTCAACCACACAATAACCTTGAGACAAGAGAAGCTATTTGTAGATCTTAACAGGAACAGGAAAAAGGATGGTGACGAAAATAAATAGGGGGGGGGTTTCTACAATAGACACACATTTGCTACAGCATGGCCAGTTGTTGCCAGATTCGTGAAGTTTCTTTTGAATGCGGATCAGCCCTTGGACACAATATCTACCGTTTATAACCACATCCTTCATTTCCTTCTGACGGCCGTATTGTTCTCACTGCCTGCAAAGAACTCAGATTTTCCAATGATGCAGCACTTCGAAGGCCAAATGAGCCGTGCTGCGAGGGCCACGCGCCAAGCGGTGTGTCTCTTCCGTGGAGCCGGGCAGACAAGCCGAATGCTCGGCATTACTGGGCCGATCTAAGTGCTGATGGTCAGCCAGTCCTTGCCAGCATTTGGAGGGCAAGGTGACTCTTTCATTTACTGGCCCTACAATCACACTTTCCTGCCAATTTGGAAGCAGTCCGGCCGGTTGTATCGTTTCCCTCTGCTTTCTGCTGAAATCCACTGGGAGATTGTGTAAGTTCATGAAAAAGAGGGGCCTTCTTGCCGCTTATCCCCGTGTGGACAGGGGTCATCCTGGAACAGCTTGGGGTTCAGGCTTCTAATAACTCTTTCAGCACCACCCACTGTGATAATGCCACAGAAGGTTGCTGTAAGGCTTCTTTTTTTTTACAATTACTGCCATCTAACAAAAGAAACGAGAAGCCGTGAGAAAAAGAAAAAGAAAAGCAAAGTGGTGGCTGCTATAAAAAAAGGAAGACCACATCTAATGTTGCCAATTTAGTGAGGAGAGATCAAGAAAAAGAGCAAACAAAGCAAGGGCTTGTGAGTGGCTCTAACTCAATCAGAGAGCGGTGGGGTACCGCCCCATCAATCACTGTCTGCTTGCCATCCGCGCCGAATCACGGCCAGCTGAGTGGTGGAGAAACACCAGCGAGCCGACCCGCTGTGCGCAAACACAGTGACCAAAAATGACCCGGGGGGATCTGGGGCCGAGACAGGAGGGCCATTGGCTTTACTTCCTACCTATACCCTCTTACCCGCTGCAAACAAACTTTGCTTCACCACGAGCCCCTCTGGGGACTAGCTTGATTGAATAAAGAACCCTGTGGTCGCTGAGCCCCCCTCCAACCTGTTACCCCTTGTGGATCTGTAAGCACTGAGGCGTTGGGGCAACAAACGTAGGACCACGGCCACATCAATCAAACTCATGAGCCTCATTCAAGGTTAGACCACTCAACGCAACATGTCTGACAAGCCTGGACACGCCGCATTAAAGTGTCCAGACCTCCCTCTCCCTCTTCTCTTTCTGGGACGGGCGATTCTAAGAAATCCACCCCCGGCTACTGCTCTGCTACTTATTAACTCAAATTATTCCTCATTCATTCACCCTCCTTATCCCTTCTTGTTGTTTTTCCATGCGGTCTCATAAACTGGGAAATCAGCATTTAATGGAAAGAAAAGAAGGCGCGAGACAAAAACCTGTTGCTAATTATATTATATGAAGCGGAGAGGGGGAGACAGCGATTATTGCCAACTGTCCTTTGGAAACAGAAACGCATAATTGAATCATAGCCCCAGTGTTTAATGCTTTTTCATCTGCGCTGGAGGGAAAAATCAGTATGAATTTTCTTACAGTCAGTAGATGTGTGTCCAGATAGAGAGCTGAGATTAACAAATGTTGTCTTCTAATCATGACACTCTCCTCATGACGCTTCTTTTCTAGCAATCTGTTTCAGATTTAAAAAAAAAAGAAAAAGTAAAAGAGCATACGGCTGACATCTCTAAGCTGTGTGGGCTGTGTGCGGCTCCGTTCCACAAGAAACTTCCATATAGGGAAGCTTGCATTGGTTTGGGGCTGGAATGAAAAAGACGGAGGGAAAAAAAGAAAGAAAAAAGAATTCACCAGCCGTGTGCCAGATACAGCTTAGGGACACTCAATCTCTGGCAAACACAAGCCGCTAACTCCCACATCGAGATGAGAAACAAAACAGGCAGACACATGAGACTGTATGATGCTTTTGTACAGCCGCAGATATATGCGACCCAGGCTTGAAATCTAGCGGGTTATTTATGAGCACTGGCCTTGTCGCGTCTCTCTCTCTCTTCCTCGCCCTCCCTCCCTCGCTCCTCCATTTCTTACTCCTTGGCGGTGAAGTGGACCTCCCCTCCCGCTGCGAGGTAGAGTGGCTCGCCTCCCGGTTGTGGTCAGGTTGTGCATGAATCAAAGTGGTGACAGAGCAGCGGGGAGGATGGCAGATGCCACAGACAGAAAGCTTTTCAATCAGGTTGCCCTTCCAAGCCGCGGCCAAGGTGAAACACTTCACCGGCGGATGAAAAAAGACAAAAAAAGACCCTCAACCCCACGGTCACACACACACACACACACACACATATTGCAGGCATGTGCACAGACCTACTTATATCCTGCTCATTAGCCAGGGACTAACCCTTTATGTTTAAAAGAGATGAAGACGAGGAAAGAGAGTATTGAGAGTGAAGGTCAACGGTTTTCCGGTGCAACATCTCCGTCTGCCGTCCTGTCTCTCTTGCCCACTGGTTAGCTAACAAAGTGAACACTTAACATTCATCTGCAGCTCCTCATTTGCTTTGACCGGCTCCCCTCACCTCATCCACGCTTAAGGTTTGCAGGTCGCAAATGGGAATGATGAGCTGTAAACAGAAATTGAAGTCGCATGGTGCTCGTCTCTGGACGTTTTACCACGCTGACAAAATAAGTGTTTGGTGTAATTACCGTGAAGAGCAAACAAGACATATTCAAGGTGGATTGCTCTTTGATCTTCTGTTGACAAGCTGGCCTTTCAATGTCATTTGAGGTGCAATTTGATTTCCATTGTTATGAAGCATGCAAGTCTATTGCTGTGGAAAATACCAGGTGCATAATTTCAGCTGCTTTTGTCAAACCTGGTGGTTAAATGAAGCGGCGTCGCCTCGACGCCCTCCTCATTCTTTTTTGCTGTGCCTATTTTGCTGTGCCGCTTTGAACTCCGCCAGCACGGATTCTTCCCTGACATGCACTATGAAAAGACGTGCACATCCACAACAGAAATAAATGTCCCCTAACAGGCCATAAGTATCTCCAACAATCCGTGTCACTCCGAAGCCCCGTCCGCTCAGCCCGGGAGGTCAGAGCACTTCCCTTCTTTAAAAGCCTCTACCGCCACCGGCCCGTTCAGAAAAAAAGGCTCCTGTTGCGTTGCTGCCTTATTTATTTTTCTTCCATGACAACGGCTGATAAACGGCTGCACAGCCCACTTCTCCTTATTTGCTCGGGATTGCCTTGTAGAGGAGGGTGAAAGAGGAATAAAGGGGGCGGGGAGAAAGAGCTGTTTTCAGATCCTCACTCCCCAGCTGGGAAGCTCCACCGCTCTCTATCGTGGAGCTGCTATTCAGGTGACAGGGGCAACAGGGGAATTAGGGTAATTGGCCGACTGGATCTTTTCCCTAAAGCCCCTTCTGTCCTCCACTCTCACTTCCTAGAAACAGGTGGCACTCTTTGTCGGGCACCGTGGCCATATGAGTGGAGTTAGTGGCATTCCACATGACAAAGACAGAGCCAACTATAGATCTAGGGAAGGGTCATACCCGCCCTCCCCCTCCCCGATCTCCCATTAGTCATCTCTGGAGTCCGGGGCCTGGTCAGGAATGCCAGGAGGGGCAGGATGTCTATTGTAGAGGGTACACAGCGGAGAATGTTTGCCTTCCCAGCAGGTCCAGCAGCTCCACAGGGGCAGCTCAGCGGGAGGCCGCAGCGGAAAGGGGCAGTGGGACGGAGAAAGGAGCGGACTACAATTAAAAAGAAGAGGAAGAGAGCGCTTTCCCAAGCTTTAAGTTACAGGCACCTGAAGGCGGGGGGGCTCTCGCGGGCTTTTGAAGCGTGGAGAGGTGGGAGGCTGACTTTCCCCCTCCGTCTCCCCCCTCCACAAAGGGCTGCTGCTTTAGGAGGCATTCCTCAAATATCTCCGCCGCCTAGTACCACCCTGCCATACATTTCATCTGAACCCTCCCCTCTCCATCCACTGCTGCACAGACTGTCACACTGGGATTTTCTGCGAGGTCCAGAAAAACACCAACCAGACAGAGAGAAAAGCAAAGAAACGAGGGAGCGCTGAGAAAGAGGAGAGAGTGTCTCTGCTTTTTAACCCCCTCTCTCCTGCGCCTCCAACAACAAACAGTGCAGCTCTGACTGTCTGGCTGGCTTGCTGCAAGGAAAGAAGTCACTGTTTTGGGTTTTTTTGGTTGGGTCAGCAAATCCAATGCTATCAATGATTCATAATGTTGTCAAGGGTGCATCACATCTACAGAAAGTTGGCTCTCCTCTTCGAGAACAGCCTGCAGCTCATGATGGGAGAGTATCATCTCAGCAGGTCTACGCTCAAACCTGGAAACTTTATCCGATTTCTAAACAGAAAATCTGACTTGGACAGTAAGAACTATAGTCTGTTCTACAAATTTTATAAATTGCCCTTTAATCTACCCTACGTGAAACCTGTCCGTCACTTTGTCTCAAATGAAACCCACTGAAACCTCTGTGTTTCCTTCAGATGATGGAGACGAGCCTGGCAGCCCTTATCAGATCGCAGAGAAACGAGAGAGTGCCCGGTGAGGGAGCAGAGCGAAAGCGTATCTATTTACTTCAGTTTTTTTCCCCATCTTCAGCTTAGCTCGCTCATTCCGACCATTTTTCAGAGCAAAATTGACTTCAAATATTTGCCTTGATGCGGGCGGCGCCTTCGCCTCAAACTTCATTAGCCGTGGGAGCGGCGAGGGCGAACCCTCCCGAAAACTTCACTCTACAACGGTGCGTGAAAGGTAAACACGTTCTGCATTCAGAATGGCAGGGCTCACTTAAGTCTCCTTATCTCGGTGATGAAGTGCTTTCCTCCCCCGGCTCTCAGGATACAGGCCTCTGCACTTCCCCAAACAAACCTGTCAGATGGAGCACACACGTGCAACAACACCCACCCCCCCGGACAGACTCCACTCAGTAAAAGGCTGTTTTACCCTTTTACGAGCATTACTTTGAGTGCTTCTTGTTTGGTTTTGCAGATAACAGCCATGTTGGGGAACATGTGGTGCATGTGTGTTCCATTTGCCCACTAATTAGATTGCAAGGCAGTGCACTGAAGCATGCATTGTGGCCCACTCTGCCAGTCCATCTGATAAGGAAGCCATTCTCATCAGTTTCCATTTATGTAAGGGCTGATTTGGTCTGTGGAGCTGCGACGGGAAGTCTGATGGGTCCAACGCAAATCACACCCAACTACTGTCTACGGACACATGAGTAACTATTCCCCCATTCCATAATCCAGTTACCTATGACATGCCTTGTCAGCGATTAGAACAGCAGCCCACTCTCATGTTACATCGAGCCGTAATTTGAAATTAAGGAGGAAAAAAAGGAAAATGGATTTCACGTCATGGCCTGTCGTTGCCGGCTAAAGCCAAAGGGAAGCGGCACGAGGCGGAATACATTGTGAAGTGGAACTAAAGTCCCATGAAAACCACTGCATTAGAAACATTAAAAATGAAACGGCATGCCGAGGTAAAAATAGGAAACAAAACTGTGGGTCAAGGTCGACCCCGTTTCCCGGTGCAGTCTCTGTGTGGCCCACATGAATCAGAGACTTACTTGTTTCACAGCCGTCTGTCGGTGTCATTTGTTTTGGGTTTCTCTAGACGAGTGGCTCATATCATCCTGACCACACTTTGGGTATGACATAGTCTGCTCTACATGTAATGACTAAGGAAACAGGGCAGACAGCGAGAGAGAGTCGCTCACAGAACAAACAAATTCACGACACAAACTTCATCTGCGAGAACAAGGTAACTGGCAATCTGCAAATTCGGCGGCTGCTAAATGAAAGCGTCGAGCTCATTTGTAATTGACACATGGATGGATCGCTGAGCCCAAAGCCCGCCCTCCTTTCAACTCTGTAAAAGAAAAAAGCAGCTTTCGTTGAGCCTGAGGGGGCCAAATTCTTTTTACTGCGTGTGTTTAGAAACAGGAAATTCATTCCTGACTAATTTGATTAGCGCCAGCATTGTTTCTGCTAACACCCCCCTCCCTCCCCCTGTCCCTTCCTCTCCCTCTCCCGCTCTCATTCTAACTTGAGGATGTTGGCAGTTTAACAGTCTCTCTGGTGCTGAAATCGGACCCAAAAAGAAGAGTCAAGGAGCATCCAGCTTTCAAAAAGATGGCCGTATTCGGCCTGCCATAAATCTCTGACAGCAGTAAAGAAAGGTTAAAGTGGGATTGAGATCCGGGATTAAAAAAGAAAAGAAAACACACCCTGCAGGCATATACGGAATGGGGTGGGGGGACACTGAGGGAGCACAAAAGAAGCAAAGGGTCCAGGTTTTTTGGGTGGAGCAGTGATACAGTAACAGGATCCAGCAAAGCCCTGTACTCTCCCGAGCCCTGTAGCGTAAACAAACAGCTGAGACAGTGCAGGGCAGAGGCACCGGCACACGCACTAAAACCACACACACACACACACACACACACACACACACACACACACACACACAGACAGACAATCAGAGGGAGGCGGTCTGCCCAGGCAAGGCTCACCTCAGGGCACCCACACTGACACAGCCTCATCACATTACTGTCTGTCTCCCGTTTCATCGGCTTAAACCATCTATCTGACTACAGGTTAGCCGCTTAGCTCTTTGTTTGATGCGACAGCTCGCGGCTTGCAAGTCAAATAAGGATCAGTAACTAACTGTCGCTAAGGGATTCACCTTAAAAAATAAGTCATTTCACCAAGTTTAGAGTTTAAATCTAAGTGAAAGAAAACAGATGAGTCAGATCATTTCACTTGTTTCCAGCTCCGACATTAACAGAGTGACTGCCTGATTAAAATAGGCTGAGTTTTTTATTTTTATTTTATTGAGCCCCACTCTTGGAAGTTATTACTTGTTTTGGGGGAGTAATGGGATTTTATGAGCAAATGTGAAAGTAAATGGCTCATTAAGATGGACATTTTTTCTTCTTCTTGCAGTGCATAAAGTAACCATGGTTAATGGCCTCCGGTGAACCCAATAGGCCTTTTGCAAAATTACTGCAATTCAAATCAATATCACACACCGGTGACTTCACTCCACGAGGACGGGAGGCGAGGGCATTCCAAAACCAGATGGCAGGGAAGGGACATTCCTGCATGCCCTGTGTAAGGGCAGAGCAGGATCGCATTGGTGCGGCTTCAGTGAGCCTGCCGACACTAGATGGCGCAGTTTCATGTGCAATATGCATGAGGGGAAGGGGGGAATGAGTGTCACACACACCCACACTCACACACACACATGAAAGGAAAACACATGTATATATGCTATGAGATATGAATGTGTTTGTTTGTGTGAACAGCTTCTACGCAACCTCTCATGGTGTAATGGCTCCCAAAGTGAGCTTCCCAGACAGATTCATTTCACTAATAATGTTATTTCATTCACTCATTTTTGCAAAACAAAAGCAAACTGAATATTTTCACTCTATCGTCCTTATTCCAGACTAACTTTAAATCAGATTGGGGCCCTCGGAGACAAAAAACATTCGATAAATTCAGTTTTTTTTGGGGGAGGGGTACCAAAAGCACATCTGTTTTCCATAGAAAATATTGTGGTGTACTTACTTGCACTCCCGGTCCTCCAGATCGAAATGCGGATTGAAGTTGATGAGGATCCGCTGGTGAGGACCAGGCGCCGATATCACCCACACGCATCTCTGAGAAGGGGGATAGGACAGGGGGTATCCGGGCGAGGTGAGGTAGTTGGCGGTTGAGATTCTGATGTTGCCTCCACATTTATCTGCCAAGGGAAGCGAAAGAAAATAAGTTTTTTCAGGAAAATAAATTTATATTTCACAATTCTGATGCTCAAATTTCATACATTCGTATCATAGCTACATTATAGCGGCTTATAGTTGGACTAGACCAGAAAATGTGCAACTTCCTTAAGACAGGACAGATTCAGAGAAACTTTTTCTTCTCTAATAGGGTCCAAAATATCTGTCTGTCTTATACAAAGTTGAATTGGTCAAGACAAACAAATGTTAAAGAGTCTGCACAGACTTTAACTGGCACACAATGTATATGTATGTTGGTATTTAGTATCATGATTAATAATATTATTATTATTTATGGTGAGTTCTTATGGAGCAGCCTTGCTGTGGCACACTGAGATGAAAGTTACATTCAGATGAAGGAACAGTTCCTCACATTAGAATAAGAAAAGGAGCAGCTTTGGGTAGATGTATGAATGCAAATTAAAAAGTGTGAATGGAGAAGCTTCAGTGAAAGAAAAATAGTTTTTGTTTGGCCGAAGCGGAAAGTCCCAGTGATTCGTCTGTTCCTCTAAGCTACACTATGAGTTTCACCATTAAAGGAATTGTGCTTTTCAGAGGGCCATAACTCACATTTATCTTCATTCGCGCGCGTTTTCATCATTTTAAAATAAAAGCTGCCAACATCTGCTGCTTTAATACTCACGCGCACACACACACGGAAATCAGTTAAATCGGAATAAAATGAGTGAGGAATGAAAGCGCAAAGTTCTTACAGCACGTACGAATAGAACAAGGGGAAGTTGTGTAAACCGAGGATTTGGGCTGACTATTTGAACTTCACAAAAACACACAGCATGTTAACCGATAGCTGGCCCCAACAACACGGGATACAAACGTGCTCTCAAATGAGCTTCTGATATATTACAACCATCACAATAGACTGTAATTGCGCGAATACAAATAAAGAGATATTTAGGGATATTATGAGGGCATCATGGGAGATAAAAACGCCTAACATTGGAATACTGGAGGGATAACATGAATAAAAAAGGTATAAAATAAAGAGGAAACACAATTAAATAGGGCCATGAAGATCTATAGTCGCTGTTGAGCAATAATATTGAAGTCTCTGTTGAAATATAATAACAGGGATTTTCCCGAGGTGTTGGCAGAATGGGCAGGTGAGCGCCTTGCGAGTTTGCCAAAATATCAGCGGAGATCAGAGCAGGCTAATCTTTTAGAAAAATATTGGGATTAGTAGCTTTGCAGTGTACACAAAAGCTTTATTTATACTGATATCAGATATCACACTTACCGTTTTTGAAAGCCTTGACCACCAGAAGGATTCCCATGAACAGGATCAATACTAATCCACAATGCATCCTTGTTTCCTCACCCAAAAAATAAAATTACGCATACAAAAAGATAAAAAACTCCGTAAAGAAACTCCTCCGGCAGGTTCTTCTACGAGAGTATTCTTCTCTCGACTCGACAAAATAAAGCGGGAGCGTCTCTTTTTTCTTTTTTAACGAAGTTAGAAGTGTAGGGGCTCAGGTCGCTGGCATCCTGTCATTCAGCTCCTGTTTCCTCTCGCCTGTGCCGGCTGCGCTCCTCTCTCTAGCACCCACCGTGCCATATCCTCCCCGAAGAAGCCCAACGATGTGGAAGAAGAAATGACCCACTCCCCGTTTTCGTTGTTGCGTTCCTAGTCCGTCAAACGATGCCCGGGCAGGAGGTAATCCTTGGCTGTGGGAAGGAAAAGAGATGTGAACGGAGGTGTGAGCAGGGTTTGGGAGGAATACGCGCTTGCATGCGGTCGCCGTGCGCTCTGGACGTTCCGCGGGTCCGTCTGTATACGCGCTGCTGCCGATACAAACACAGCTATAAGAAAAGGGCACAGATGCACCCCCCTTCACCCAAAATTGTGACCACTTTTGCTTCTATAGGCTCAGAGTGGGTGACTCGGAGAGGAGGATGATTGGCTTGATGACAAACAGCCAACCTATGTGGGTAAAGCCTCGTGTCTTTATATGTAAGCGGAGCCGCATACTGAGTCACAGAGTACCAGCAGTCCGTTAAGTGACATGACTCTCTCTCTCCGTCTCTTTTACTCTCTCTCTCTCTCTCCCTCCCCTCCCGTCCACTCCCCTCCTCTCTCTTCTCTTACAAAAAAAGAAGCTATCATTAACCTGAGACGTAGTACCAGAGCAGGACTCTAATTTAAAAACATTAATTTGGGGAATCACCGTGTACCGAATATGATATTTATCGAAAAGAACCATGGATTTTAACAATTATAAACGCAGATTACAATGAAGAGGGGTGTTTCTTTGAGGGTGTCCTCCTCCGCTTCTATCTGGGACTGATCATGTTATGTGACACAAACTAAACTACCTAATCTACGGAAGTTCTCTTTTGTGTCTCCAGATCAATCCAGCTCGGATTGAAGCATATCTGCACCGCAGTCCTTGTAATAGGCCCAGTTTGTTTTGCACAGGAGCTAAATAATAGAAAGTGCCCCCCCCTCTTAGACGTTGTGGGTTTCTTTTGTGCACCAGCAGCTATCCAGATGCGCCGATTGTCTGCCCCACAACAGTGACACCATTAAACTGGCACTCCGATATTTAGGGGAAATCAATTAAAGCGTAAATCTAAGTAGCCTCGAGTCATTTACTCGAGGCTGCCCTTACTGGGTCACTCTGCGCGCACGCACACACACACACACACACACACACACACACACACACACACACACACATACAAAAGGAACGGAGCAGCAAAGCCTAAATTGGAACATATACTGTCAAAATCCCGCAGTAACACAACGCATGGCAATTCACGATTATACAAATAAAAAAGTTTGAATATGCATGTTGTAATCTAAATATTACCAAAAAGAATATACCAAAAATAAACCAGGAACAACAGCGGGATCATATGAGATCAAATTTGTAGAATTGTTGGTGAAATAGTGGGAAAGTGGTGATAAAGCTATCATCATGTCAGTGCTCTCTCACGCAGCGGTAATTCTTTCAGCCCTATGCGGTAAGTCAAATAAAAACAGCTGCATTCACCTGCGTCTTGAGGACTCGCAAAGCCGCAGGCATCCAGCACTCCTCTCTCCACTTCCAACATGCGTGGAGGAGCGGAGTGCAGCTACGATCCGACAGGCTCCCTCCGATTCTGTTCAAATGACACCAGATCTTCTCCGGAGACTCATAAAAGCAAGTTATTCCCCCCAACTCCTCCTTTTTTTGTTGTACACCGGGGGAGAAACACAGCGCAGTCCAGTTTGGTCCTGGGTCCCCACCGCGCAAAGACGCACAAGCCGACAGCCGGCGACTCGCTCTCCTCTCTCCGTACAGACTAGTCTCCTCCCCGGAGCTGATCTCTCCGGGTCTCTCTCCTTGTTTCGCCCCCTTTCATTCGGCGCTGTCACAAGTGAAATCCGGCCAGTGTGAGGGTAAAAAAATAAGCAGTCCCCAAAAATATCAGAGGGATCGAAAAAAAATTATCATTAAGATAAAAGGTAAAAGTCCTGGTTGATCTGTTGCAAGTTTTTTTTCTTCCACTCCGTCCGTCTCTTCGCGCGCCACCGCTCTCGGCTCCTCACGCTGATGCAAATGCAGAGGGTTTGAGTCCCTGCCAGCGCCACACGCCCCTTTACGAGGCATGAGTGCGCGCGCGCGTGGTTGTTTGCGTGCATGTGTGTGTGTGTGGAGGGGGTGTCTCCGCAATCGAGATGCAGATTTCACACAACTTCCTCTCTCTCTCTTCCCGTCAGCCCTTAGCTTTCTTTGGACGCATCAGAAAGTCACATTAGATAGAAGATGCACTAACCCGATGGTGTCTCTGAACGTGTCACACAGCAGAAAATGAGTAAATTAGTCATCTGTGGTTTGTACCTTCCTTTGCTGTGTCTGCATGTTTTCGAGTGGTTATATTTATTCTCTTCTATGGCAGGATTTTTATACATGTATTTATATGTTCATTGAAGGATGTACAGTTTTTAAAGCAAGAATGTATTTTAAAGCCAACTCTGCCTTTTGACTCCTGCAAGCAGAACCCTGATCACTAATCCACTGCACCTGCATAAGCTTCCCTTGGAATGAATGGCCAATGGCGTGGAGGATCCCCCCCTCCCACATGAGGACATTTTATTATGGTCTGCAGCTGAGGCCTTCTGCATCTCATCTCATGCAAGTTAGGGTTTGGGTTAAGGTTACAAAAATAGGCACAGCCTGAGGTGGGCGTGGCATGACGTGGTGTGAGGTGCAATATGGTCCAGCTGTGGCCTGTAGCACCTCACGCCACGCCTACATCACGGTCCCTTTGGCAGGGGTTAGGGTTAAGCTGACTGGATTTGGGTTAGCGTGAGGTGGGAGTGAGAGGGCAACAAGATGGCAAGCAGAAAGTCCAGAGTGTTACGACGCGACACGGAGGCAGCGGCAGACTGAGAAGCTCTGCCCCACCGTGCACATTTGGGGGGTGTCAAGCACTCTGGCACGTGAGGCTTGACCTTGGTGGTAGCCAAGGTGTACCTTGTTACTTCCCTAAATATGCCCTGTTCCCAGGTATCCCCAGTGGTCGGAGAGGATTGCCGGGGAGTCCGAGGACACAGCAGCAGACGCCAATGAGGACCATAACACGGGGGCGGCTGGCCAGTGGTTGATCCCCCCCCCTCTTTTTAATTGGACCTTTCAATTTCTTTCTTATTGTGCTGGACTTCGATTCATTTTAGCTTCCTGCTTAAATTGTTTGTACTGACACATTGTTACCGCAGGCTAGGCCTACTGTGCTGAACTTTCATTTTAGCTTCCTGTTTAATTAACATTTACACATAGTCGTTTTGTAGAATATTTGAGAGAGTGTAAATACATGTATACTTTTATACTTCATCATCACAGTAAATCTGTAACTCCCTGGGGGTATTGTAGGATTACTGAAGTGATATCAAAGGCACTGTTAAACTCTATACACACTACAAGTTCCACTAGAAATATCATAGGAACATCATAGAGGTACTATATGGGCTGGTGCCCTGTTTTCTGGGAGCCTATATGGGGCACAGGGGACCCACTGAGTGTGCAGTGTTGTTTCCGTGAACAAAGAAGCTGTTCTCTTTTGGTGTATGGTCAATCTGTCTGTCGCACACTGCAGACTCACTCTTGAATGACAGCATTTTGTCATGTTGACAACAATCTCCTCATGGGTGACACATTTGGAATCATGAATGATTAAAACACCAGCGATGAAATGAAAACAGGAACTGTTGAATGAGCACCACATGACAGGGAAGGATTCTGGAGATGTGAAAGAAAAACACCAAAAAAAGGACCAGCAATGGAAACAAGCCTCTTTTGGGTCAAGAGTCCCCAAGGTTTGAATAATGAACGACCCTCTAAATGAGTCATTCACAAAGCCTTATTTTAAAACTCTTTTTCAAGGCAATGCCATAATATATTTAAAACTGATTCAAACTAACAGTGGAGAGAGCAACACTTCAGACAAAAAAAAAAAAAAATCCATTCAAATTTTTTCTCATTGTGCAACTCTCCAGAAAGGCGAAGTGAAACTTAAAAAGTACCCTGACCCTGCTTCTCTAACCACCGTCACTGGACCTCGAGGATTAAAAGCCTAGCACACACTGCTGCTGGACTTCTCTGCTGTTTTAGCTCAATCGAATGCAATAACCGCAGGTTTCCAGCTGCAGGTCTCCGTGCCTAGGAGCCTTCTGCCCTGTAGGGGGCATCAGAGCTGGCGAGCAGCTCGGAGGGAGACACAGCCACCCTTTGCTCCTCACCCGCTCACCTCACTGTAATGCCTTTGAGATTGCACAGCTGGGTTTTTAGAAACAAGTGTGCTGATTAAAGTTTTTTTTTTCTTTTTGGCAGACTCGAGACTCGAGTCAGACTTCCCATGGGTCTGCATCACTTCCACGCACTGTGTGTAATAATCTGCTTGTTTTAAGAAATAAACCGCTGTGTCGCCCTTAGCAGGAATGCGAGCGGCGCTGTCGATTCAGGAGGTTGTCGTGCTTTATGCGCATCGAGACGTCCCCCTGTTGAAAAGTTTTTGTGACACAAAAGAGCAAGATAAGCCTACAATCCCTGCACGTGATTATTTTCTGTTCCTAGAGAGAGGGGGAGAGAGAGAAGGAGAGAGAGAGAGTGGCTTTATTCCCGTCCCAGCCTTAGTAATTCTCTGTCTTGCTGATAACACAGATGTTAAAACGGTGCCGGGCATCTCTATCAAAGGCAGCACTAACTAGCCTTTCGTGTCTTCAGGATAACACGGGAACAATGGCTTAGAGTCATTTCACAAGGGTGCCTGCCTGTGCCGTATCTAAAATGAGGGGTTGTGGGGGATTGTAGGGGAACAATAAAAGAGCCATTTAAGGGATTTGCTTCTTCACATACTGTATATCCGCACTAATCTTTAGTACAGCCCCGATGAATAATTAGCTCCGGTACAAAAGCAGACATTTTATGGCTCCTGTGAGCACCGGACTTGATTTCATTAGCCTGGCCTTTATTCACTGACGTGAGCGAGTCGTAGTGAAATGTGCAGGTCCAAACCATTTGGCACAAAGTCAGTGTGAGCGTTCCACCTCAGTTTATGATTGAAAAGTCTGTCTCGGAGTCATCTGCCAAGAATTCGGGCATGATCTCACACTTTTTTTGTGTCGTTTCGAGTTCGCGGTTACAGACGGGTGAAAAATGAAAATGAATTATATGAGTCCATGCAGTTCACAAGGGCTCACTGAATGGTTGGATAAGTGATGATTTACGGCCTTCAGAACTCAACCCAGCTGAACACCCAAGGGAGACTGTGCACCAACATTGCAACAATAGAGTTCAGTGCAGTTCAATTCTACAAGTCTTGTAGAATCTATACCAAGGAGCTTCCTGAGTGACAGTGAAGCTGTTGTGTGTGATCATGAGGTGCAGATTCGTCCAATGTGGAGTTGTTCTCATCACGAACATTGATCTATCAGTAAGATTTAATGAGACATTTTGGCATCTCTGATATACTCCTCTCTAAGGGTTTGTTGTGTAGTCCGGTTGAATGGAACACTGCTTCTGTTTCCCCATTGGTACAATTCATTTGGAAGGAACTTGTGGTAGAAACATGATCTAAACCTTGATCATCAGCTAAACGCCTCCTGCAGCAATGAGCGAAAGTGTCTAGCAGCTAGCCTTAGAAATAATCTGACCTGGCTCAGCAAGGAAATATATTTCCTTTTTCAATTTGGGAAAGGACCCTCTTCAGGAACCTTCCTTCGCTTTTTACCTCCTTCCTTTGGCCCCAGACACACTTAACCAATGAGCAGAGGGAAAGGTCTCACCTGGCTTGTAATGATGCGTTTTGGTTCACTTGAAACCAAAACAAGGAAAAAACTCAACAAGTTGAACTACTTGGACCACAGGAAAACACTCTATAGGTTATATATCCGCTACCATTACAACTGGACTAATCACTATCCTGGTTACCCCTCCAAGCTTAACAGTACGCAAAACAGTTTACTGGGGAGGCAAACCAAACCAGCTAGCAGCATCGGGAGGTTAAGATGGACCACCCATTCAGAGATTTTGTCCATTTTCCGCTTGCAGCTGCACAGCCAGGCCTGATATTTTCATCACCGCTGCCCCAAATGACTGGGTGCAGGTTCCAGTCCTGACATCATATCATCCAACGTATGTTGCACTGATCTCAGTCAGAAACTGAATCTTGCTTGCTGCTGTCATACGGACCATTTAATCTCTTGGATTCATGCGCTTAAAACCCCAAACCTTTTTTTTTTTTTGATATGAGCTACACCATTTCCATCTTGGCAGTGTTTCCTCTGTGAAAACAAGATGTACTCTGACTGTCACAGAGCGCATCGGAGACATCACTGTGGCACACACTCTGGACTGAGTTCAGTATGAGATGACAGATATGGAATATTTAAATGGATGTTCTCGTTCCACTACATTACAAAGTGGATTAGAGGTGTAGACCATGAACTTTAAAAAAAGACCTTGTTACCTACTAATCATGCCGTGTTCCAGCTCCCAGTTCCATGACAACTGCAGTAACAGACAGGCTGAAAGGTTATTGCGCACATGAATGGCTCTCACACTATAGAAGCTGCTGTACCTGTTAAACAATTTTCTGCAGCCGTTGATAATTACCAGCCTCAGAATGCTCAATACCCTCTTGAATGAGCTAGCGGGCACAAACGGCACACCTTCAAACTCTCTCAAAATGTGTTGTTACCGAGGGGGCTGTTTTGTTCGGAGGAATGTGGAATGCACATGTGCGTGTTTGTGTGAAACGGGAGGTGGGGACGCGGGGAAAAGGGAGGTGAATGGAGTCGAAAACAAAGCGGAGGGAGACAAACTGAAAGCCGAAGTGAGCCGGCTCTGCTGTATTCACTTTCTGAGGCTCTGGGTGAGGACTCAGAGGAGAGCCTGAAAGATCCCGCGCCACTGAGGGGCGGGCGGTGGCGATGGAGGCGGCGGAGGTGGAGCGGGTGTTCAGTCAGATCAAGGTCTGGAGTAATTGCTACAAAGGCGGCGTTTGTCCTCCGAGGCACTTGGGCGAGGTGAAGCTAAGTATGAACGGAATTAGCCGAGCTGAATAAAGCGCTTCTGAAGTTTCAGAGACATTATGGTAATAGAGAAAGAACAACGGACCTGTAACATTTTTGGGGATATTCCTTATTCAAACAGGGGGGGGGGGGCACACAGAGGAAGAAGAGGACGAGGAGGAGAGCGGGGTAGAGGGAATAGAACAAAAACATAAAGGAATGGCTTCATTAGAAGTAGAAACATTTACAGTGACATTTAGTGAAGCGGGGAGGATGTATGAATAAATATGCATAATGTTGCCGGGAAGCATCGAGAGCTTCTCAGGGGCAGAAGGAGGGTGAGAGTGATGGCTCCTGAATTAATGATGAGGGAGCCTACTGTCTGTCTCTGAGTGTGCATGTGGGTCTGCACATGTGGCAGCGTTTCACTGCAAATGGTGTGTGTGGGTGCGCGCGCGTGTGTGTATGTGTGAACTTGGGGCACACACACACGCACACACACACACACACACACACACACACACACACATATCCAATGCACTCTTGCAGCACCCCAATTTCACGTCATCACTGATGGAAAGTACCCAATCCTCGATACCTAATCAAGCGACCTTTTTTTTTTGGAGACACACAGATTCACATTTGTCTCTGATGCTTAATTACATTTCTGGAAAGGAGCAAAATTGCTGGCAAATTCCAATTTTTGGTGAAGATATATATATTTTTTTCCTCCACTTTCGGAGGCTGCGATGATGAATATTGTGCCGCTCATCATCAAACGCACAGGGAGAAGCCCCCAGAGATTAGGGCAATGGAGGGGAGGGAGGTGTAGAGCGGAGAGGAACTGTCAGGGAGAAATGCTATGTAGGTCAATGAAGAATTGCACTGGGATATTGCCTCCTCAGCTCACAGTCTGGGAAGCTGATTTGATTTCCGGTGAATCCATTTGACTTGAATTATGAGAGATTACCCTCACTAAAATCACCTTGGTGACTGGGGGAGAAACCCTCTGCTATCAGGGGGATGTATACATAGAGATCTATACAGTATATTGGATAATATATACACTTAAATTCTGTCCAAGTTCTTCAAGGAAAGCTTATTCACACAGTTTCTGCATTGTGAAGGTGTGTCCTTCAGATATTAGCCGGCATGTAGCGGGGGGGGGCTAGCCTTCACTCTGTTTAAACAGAACATCAGTTCCTACTGTGTGTTTATTAACTCTTTCGCACAAACATCTGACGCACTCCATGCTCAAAAATCACTCCAGCCCCAACCCTACAGCCTTTCTTGACAATTCTCTCAAGGACACTGCTTCCTGTAAATCGTGATGTTTGCAATCATCTTTTATGAACATGAAGACTCAAAACTCTTGTCCAGTTCAAATGTCGTCCGGAAGAACAATGTTGAGTTCAAGGGGTAAGTCGACCTAGGAGTCCACATCAAAAGCGAGGCGCGACATTCCTTTCAAATGTTATCAGCCCATAAAATGGCATTTTAACGGTTGTTATCGCAACCGTTAAAATGCTTTAGACGGGGCCAAATGGAAAAATGCACGTACTACTTGGTTATGTTTAGGCAACAAAACTACTTGGTCAGGTTTATGAAACCAAACTACTAACGTGCTATTGGTTTCCTGTATTTGTTTGACCCATCCATCCACCCACCCCGACCTCCTCCCTACGCATATTTTGCCACATTTTTGTACTACGTCACATGACTGGCCAATAGATGATAACGGCCTACAGAGTCAATTATGACATAGAGCAGGACCATCCCACCTCAGATCTATGCTTCCCAGTTAATCGGCTGGTAACATTGGAAGCAGGTGGACGTGAGCGGCAAGTAACAGTCAGCCTATAGCAACGGGTGTCACTCCGGCCCCATGGAGGCAACGAACGCTTCTGCGTGTCTCACAGCCAGGCCATTGCACATACAGGAGAAAAGTGATGGTTTCAATAAATAGCCTTTAATGGGGCCATACCATTAACATGATGTTTTGGTCTTTATCAAGGTTCAAAGCGAGAAAAATCCCATCAGGCGTTTTATACATTAATTCAAGGCAGACTGGATAATTGGGACAACAGGTGGTGGACAATAATGAGTGTCATTCTACAGGTACTTTGCAGCAGAAAACAATACATGGGAAACAATGAATGAAAATAATTATCGGCCCAAATGTCACCCATACAAACGCTAATCATGCAACATGACACTGCACATTATTAACCTTTAGAAATCTCCTTCTTTGTGACTGATCAGGGTGGAGGTGGTGGAATGTATTGAGTCATTGTTCCCCTTTTTAACGCACTAGCTTGTATTTCATTACATGAAAAATCGACAGCAGCTTTAATGCTTGTGTTGGATAATAGTGGTGGTAGTTTACTCTTCTGATTATGGTGACTATTTCCTTGGTAAAATAAAAAAAAACAATGTCAGTTGAAATAAAACCTCCCATGCTTTGTTCAGTTAGTAATTGCCACAACAGGTGGTAAACCTAGCTGCCCCTCTGGCCCTCCAATCTCACAGGGGGGTTAAAGACACACACAACAGGGTGAGAAATGGAGCCTGAAACCGCCGCCACAGTCAGCACAAAGCTCAGTGTCCTAGTAATTAAGAAGAGGAAATCCCAACAATGGCGGCCCGGCCTGTGATGGTAAAGATTAGCTGAAACAGTGAGACGGGCTACTGAGGAAGATGAGACGCTGGCCTTTGTACATCAGTGTGTGTGCGTGTGCGTGTGTTGCTTGAGGGGTGGGAGGTGCCCTATCAGTCTCACTGTTGAGCTTGACCACTCATACAGTATCTATGCTGTCATGCAGAAAATAGAATATTCTATTTTAACAACTCAATGTCTATCTTTTGTATTTCTAACATTTGTCACAATGTCTGACTGTTGTCATGAAGCTGCTGCTGCTGACCAAACACCATCATGTGACGGGACTGGTGATCTAGTCTTGGATTATTCACAGATGACGGACAGGATGTGGCTTACCAGGCTGAACCACTGAGTTCATGTAAAAAAAGGGCTCATATTTGATTAAGACCCAACATGGACAGGAAGTCATAGTACCACGAAGATATCTCATTCATGTAAACGCACGCTCACAAGACCGCATTTCCCAACAAGATTAAACGTGGTCGCAATCAGTAGAAAGGAGTTTTTCATCAGAAGAGGGGAATGACTTGAGGGGACTTTTCACATCAAATGTACGAGTTCTACCCAAAGACCATGTGACACAAACGGGCTGACACCCATGTTAAATGCATTTCATTATCAAAGAGTTGTAACTCACACGACAGAACAACATCTATGCCACAAAAATGCAATGAGAGTAAAGGATTAATTTGTCAATAAGACTGAACTTCCTCCCTGCAGAAAACATTTCACATCACATGCTGCTCGGGATGTATCATCCTCCTCAGGCTGTGCATGGGCAAGGCTTCATGAAATTAAAGCTTTTGATGGAAAGAGCATTATTATAGGAGCAAAGAACTATTATCTGAATGAAGACATAGTGGAGTAATGTCTACCTGAGCAGAGAATGAAGTCGCTCTCCCTCTGTGTGTGTTCTTATCAGAGCTTCTCTGTGCTTTGTTGACACAGCCTTCTGCACTGCCTCACTGTTCCCCCTTTAGTTAAAAACTGTTAGCTCAGTCAGCACTGTTGCTGTTGTTTGCGCTGTTAGCACCGTTAGCTGCGAGCAGCCGACTCAGCCGTGGCCATGTTGAGAGCCGCGAGGAGTCAATCCCCCTGCTCTGAATTTCAAATTGAGAAAGTTTAAGTAAAAGGGCCAATACAAAAATGCAAAAATACTCTTTTACAAGTAGAAGTGCATGAGGAATCCTAATTAAGTATTTATTAAAGTACTAATTCAAAGTATTTTTCATCCCTATATATAACATTATTCGATTGTTAATATTGATGCATAAATGTGGAGACACCATTAGGGAGTATAGTCCAGTGGATCCCAACCAAGGGGTCGGGCCCCTCCAAAGGGGTCGTGAGATGATAAATAGAAGAGGAAAGAAGAAGAATACACAAACTAGCTTCTGTTTTTGGACCTTGAAAATAATTTTTGCTTTGTTTTGTGAAATATTGGATCATGTTTTCCCTATGGGCCTTGAACAGTTAAATGAAACCATGTGAGAGGGCTAGAGTGGAAATAACCAAATGACTCTTTGGTGGAACTGCTAAGCCCTCATAGAAATCTCAAATATGACAAAGGGCCCCAACTACACATTGCTTTCTTTGTAAGTGGTCACAAGTCAAAACAAGCCTTTAAATATTTTACAATGTTTTGCATTTCTACGATTATGACTGTAATAATGATGGATTATCATAGAAATACATTTTCTTGATGCAACATCTAACAATATTTCTATCTGAACTGTACTAGAGGAGTATAAAGAAGAATAAATGGAAATTCTGAAAATGATACTTTAGTGCAGTACTTGACTTTCTATGACTGGCGGAGAGAGAACATTCTGTTTGGTATTTCGTCACAGTACTCCTACATGCTTGTTTTCTGTCACATCCAAATTCCTAATTATCTGACAACGCAGTTATTGGAGGAAGTTGCAACTTCAGTGACACGAAATGCAAATGTAGGCAGTGTATCTGAGTTAACACCATCTTAATGGCCATGTACCTATTTGGCTCTGCTGAGCTGTAATTGCAAGGCAATAACAAACTACTAAGTGTTGAATTATAGTGGAAAAAAAAAATCCAGAGAGACAGTCTGAGTATAAAGCTGGATTTATACTTAACGCAAGTGCTTAACAACAGTCCTGCCATTGATACTAATGGCGTAGGTGTGACTTATACCACAGCCTTGGATTTCACCTGAAAAAGAGCAGATAAGTGTAGGAGAAAACACAAGCAGCTGACACAGCTCTTGTGCCTCCCAGTAGGTATCAATACAGCTCTAGCCTAGTCATCGCTCACCATGTTACGCAATCTGCGAACATAGCAGCATTACCCAAAATAAACCCTGATACAAATTACAGAAATATGCCACATTTGTAACAAACCACATTCATCCTCTCAGGAAACCTACAGCTGATGAGTGCGGCACTTTAAAGCTTCCCTTCTCCTTTCCTGCCTTCTCACGGTGACCCCTGAAGTCCACTACCTCCTCTCCGTCAATATCTAGAGTTGTTATCCTGACTGCAAAGTGCCGCCGTCGCTGCAGGAACAAACTAACTCCATTTCACCATGTCAGAGTCCAGCCCTCGAAGAAACCAACCTGTCCACCAAGACAAATAGAGATGGACAGCGGGAGAAAGCGATGTGGCCAGACAGTGACGGAGAGGAGGAAGAGACTGGCAGAGATAAATAGAGAGGCAGGGCGGGAGAGAGAGAAGGGACAGAAATATTTGGAGTCAGATGCAGTGGAAAGGGACAGCGGGTGAGAAATGTACATGCGTCAAGAGCGAGAAATGGAATTGGATGCAGAGAGAAAGAGAGAGAGAGATGGAGGGAGAAATTGTGCACAGCACAGACAGAGAAATGGAGGGCGAGAGAAATAGAGAGATTTGGAGTTGAATCCAGACAAAAAGGAAGGGAGAGAGAAATGGAGGGTGACAGGTAGAGAGAAAAAAATGTAATTGGCTGCAGACAGAGAAACAGAGCAGGGGAGTCGAGTAGAGAGAGTGGATCAGAGGAATACACTGTAATCACATCCTTGTTTACCAGAAACGACGCACATCAATTAAACAAAATGATGCTGCAAGTGCAGAATATTAAATGCTGTAAGATACAGTATAGGATGAGGCGGGTGATATTCTATATGTTCTGTACTGTCAACAAATCCCATGAAAAGAGAAAACAAGGAATGGATCTATCAACAAGTATTGTGTGTGTTGCTTACGCCTGGTTTATCGTATTCCTCTGTGCCATTGAGCTCCCTTGTCGACCAAAATCTATTAAAAACACATCAGTTAGCCACACTGTTGCATTGTATGACATGGTCCTGCATTACCATGAACACACACACTGTAGTTTATTTTGATTCAGTCCCATATATGTACATCGTCTTTCTCCTGTAAATACTCACTAAAGCACCAAATGTCTGTTAATCCTCAGCTGAAAATAGTCCCCAACTTGCACTATTTCCTCCTTTTTGAGGAATGTTTGCTCCGGAAATTACTGAGCCTTTTTGAACAAATGCATGCAAATTTTAAAGACTTATGTCCTCATAGGATCGAATGGGCTTGGGGCTATGGCAGCAATTCATGACTGCTTCCATTGTCAATTTATACATCCATTATTTTCTCGAATATTCATCAGTTAATCGGTCTATAAAATGTCAGCAAATGGTAAAACATGTCGATCAGTGTTCCCAAAGCCCACGATGACATCCACAAATGTCTTGTTTTTTTGTCAACAACTTAACTAATTCAGTTTACTGTCATAGAAGAGTTAAGAAACCAGAAAAATATTCACATTTAGGGAGCTGAAATCAGAGAATTATGACTTGTTGCCCTTGAAAAAAAAATCACTGAAACCGATTAATTGGTAATCAAAATAGTTGGTAACTAATTTAATAGTAGACAACTAATTAGTTCATTGATTAATAGTTGCAGCTCTACTTGGGGCCAAGTGACTCAAGGCAACTCCGTTTTATAAACATTCGGTTATAATCTACGCATTTGCAGCAGCAAATACACTCTGAAAATAACTTAATGGCACCTGAATTATGGTTCATATTAACAGATAAATGCATGGTTATGTCAGGGACTCAAAGCACTTGGAATATGGTTGGAAATAATGAATTATTCTTTCAGGTCATTCTTGAATATGTAGAGAGAGAGAGTGCACACTTTCTATTGTTATTCCCATAGCTACATTGACTGTATGTAATATAAAGTGTCATTAGTCATTATGTATTTTTCTCTTGGCATTGTCTGCTCTGGCAAAATGTTCTTAAAGTTCTACCTGTATGTATGCACGGTGTTTTAGAGAGAGAGAGAGATAGATAAAGTTGGACAGAGAGAGGGAGAGAAAGGGAGACCGAGAGACAAACAGAGAGAGAGAAGAAGACAGTGAGAAACTAGGCAATACAGAAACTTTCAGTTCTACGGCTTCAACAGATTAAGTGGCTTTTTAAACAGAGAAGACTGTTATCAAGAAGAAAACCAACCTGGTCCCCAGTGAACATCGGCTGTCTGAGCACTGAGCCCGCAAAAGCACATGTTTATTGGTACAGGCCTCCAACACATGTCATACTGGTCCCTAAGCAGCCCCACTATGGTCTTTTCACTTTTCCTGACATGATTCTCAAGAGGGTGATAAAAACACAAATACACGTATTAACTTTGTCTGGTGGTCTTAAAGTACCAACTCCGATATATTTCTCTATAGTTTCAAGTTTTCACATTTCTTATTACAAGATATTGGGAGAAAATAAACACAGTCACACCACTGTTTTAATTTGCTTTGAAGACTCGTGAAATCATCTTGTTCGAGGACGCCAGGCCCGTTTTTTGGAGAGTGGACAAAAGCCACAGCTCACCACAC
>NW_022280093.1:775536-782184 GCF_004355925.1 Anarrhichthys ocellatus
TTGTTTGATGATCTGAAACATTTAAGTGTGACAAACATGCAAAAAAACAAGAAATCAGGAAGGGGGCAAACACTTTTTCACACAACTGTATTTGATTGGCCACCCCAACGTCTTGCAGGATGACACTTTTATTTTTTTGCTAGTAGCTGTTGATGTTGTCGTGGGAAAGACCATTGAATTTGTGCTCCGAGTGCCGCCGACAGAAAGTTATGTTTTCTAATTACACTGAAGAACAAATCTTAAATGAGGTTCGTCAGGCCCAATGCCTTTGGAAAAACATGTCTTTGGTTAGTTTGCCAAAAGTCATTTCATTCACCTCTAGTGGCAAAGCTAAATATCACAATATGTATGTGTGAGTGAGAATGTTTTTTTGTGTGTGTGAATTGGGTGAACTTAAACTTTAAATAAAGCACAAATACTGACATTAACAAATCACAGCATGACAGCAAGATCTCACAGCACTGTGAAACGTTAAGTTGTGAAAGTGCTTGTGTGTGAGCTTTCAGCAGAACCTCGACCTCTGAACGTGGATGCTTTGAGTGCTTAAGATGAACAGCTATCAGTTCAGGAATACTATTCTTCTCACACCATTGTTGTATATTTCCTCCCCTCTTCAGGTAGAATCATATCTTCGGCTCCCTTTATTAGAATCCCTATTTCAATATCCCAGTTTCCTATTGGAGTCACGTCTGAGGCCCAGTGAATTAAACAATAACTTGATATCTTATTCATTTGAAATGCAATGGAGCAATAACGATTTGCTATAGCAAACAACTTGCAAATAAAGCTTGTCTCCCTGAGCGGTAATAAAAAGCCGAAATTTGGAAGAGGTTATATTAGGACGGTGAGAAATCAAATAGATATGATCTTGAGTGCTCGATTTCAGAGTTTAGTCTGCCTTGTGGGGCAGGGCAGATATTGAAACCTCGCGCTCAAAATAAATCAGGGGAGTTGTGAAACATGCGGAAATGTCACAAAGCAGCTTACTACCTGCCTGGGGTCACATGTCTGGACTGGATTTGGTCATTCTTTAGTCAGTGGGTTTGCGTGAACTCCAGTAACCTGGTTACTGTGTAACTGGTTCTGCAGCAACATCATTAGAAAACCAGTCTCCATAACTTGGACGCTTCAGAGAAACCCGATTTAACAGAGACAATATATTTTGCGTTGCCAGCTTTCTAAAAGCGGTTTTAACAACTTGAAGCAGGGTATGACGGACTTAATGACTCACCTTATCGTATATATTGATCGCTGCAATCAGATACCTTCCAAGCCTGATCATACCGTAAGAGATGGACAACTCAGTCCTCAGTCCCCAGTGTTTGCAAAAATACATTCAGAGTCAGACAAATCAAGTCGACATCTACCAAACTTTCATGACATGCCCCACATACTAATTCTATATAGTATATGCTACACACTGATTGTCTTAATGCACTGTTGTGTAAGTTTACGGTTGTTACGTTACTTTTTTAACACAAACCATGCTCTTCTCTCTAACCTTCGCCTTACCACCTGGCATTGTTGGCTCCTTTAAGCTTTACACGGACCTGATATGAAACATATTTTTGGTTCAGATATGTTGATATTCAAATGCACAATGGAATTATTTTTTCTGGCGACTGGGTTGAAGCAAAATTTATTTTTGAGAACTTATACTATTTTTGTTTTATTTCCCAAGAACCTTTGTTTTAGTCTGCATATCAACTGGTTTGACTGTACTTCATTAGTCAGGCTTTCAATGTGAACACACTACTCTACAAACCTGTTTAGAATTTCAATTAAAACTGATCAGAAACTGATTAATGACCTCATAAACTTAAACAAGTTTGAAGTGAAGTGTGCGATTGCCTGTGTATCTTGGTGTCCCGTCTGCATTTAAATGTGCTGCCGCGGATACAGCTGATTACAATCTGGGCTTTTGTGACGTAGTACAAGGGTCAAAGACACAGCCTCCACTGAGAAACAGCCCAGAACAAGCACTTTGTTTCACCCTTTGATTTGCTCGGGAGTAGAATGTCTGCTTTACACACTCGCACACTTACACGGGTGACGAGATCCACGCTCGCACAGGTCAACAACTACAAAAGCCGTTTTATAATGTCGAGTGTTAACCTATAACCAGGGGGCCGCTTTGAGGCTCTTGCGTACACAAAGTCTAACAAGGTCGCACAAGCTAACCACCCAGTCCACATGCCTGCGGGGTTCAGACTCCACTTTTAAAAGGAGATAACCTTCCCGAGCAACAGAGGTCCTGGGACTCGGGGCCAAATGAGTCACCTATTATCTGTGTTTACGAAAGGTCAGCGTTGTTGTGGGCCTGGACGTGGAGAGTCCACTGGCTTATCTGTCACCTGGCCTCCACAGCCAAATGGGCTCCTGTGTGAAGAGGTAAAGAGTGGAGCTGTCAGAGGGATCTGGAGATGGTAAACAAGCTGGGGGCCGGAGCTCAGCTGACCCCTGTTTGTGTGTGTGTGTGTGTGTGTGTGTGTGTGTGTGTGTGTGTGTGTGTGTGTGTGATAGTTAGCAGAAATAGCCCATGTGTGTTTGTGAAGAGAGAAAAGTGTGCGAGAAAGAGGGAGAGAGGGAAGACCTTCTTGGCCCTGAGGACATAATTAGACTTCCCCACTTCAACTAGTGCAACGTGGTGAGTCTCCAACTCCAGGGCTTTGTTAAATCTTTTGATTAGCCAGCCGGGGGTTTGCGGTGGAGCGCTCCCTTCATCTCTCCCCGACCGTGCGCCTTGTAGCAGAACATGTACATGAAATGTTATTAGGGGAAAGGACATGGACAGTGCAGAGCATTCATATTTCCTCAAAAACTCTAATATTGTTAAGTGAATAAAGGCTGATTTCTAAAAAACCCTTGTGAAACATTTTCTTGTCAACACTGGAGCTTTTAACCGGCCCTGCTAACAAACGCTATTACTGTGATTAGTGTGTGGGTGTGTGTTATCCTCTGTGTGCAATAGAAGGGGAAATGATTGTCTATGATGCCAACTCTTAAGTGTGTAAAACACATTTGCAGCATAATTATGCACAACTAGCTGCTAAATAGCCGTGTCAATTTTGCACTCGAATTTTATCGTCTTGGCTCTCGCTCGTTCCTTTCTCTCTCTCACACGCACACACACACACAAACACACACACAGGCGACGTCCCTTATCAATCAAGCGGGGAGGAATGAAGAGGCAACCACAGGGGCGATCGCAATCCTCACTGTGTATCATTATTCTGTACACCTCCTCTGAGAAAAGACAAAATGATCACCCGCCTCCATTGGAAAGGCAGACAGGAGCTCTTTTCATCACGTCAGACACCCTATCGCATGTTTGCGCACGAGCAAAAGTGGGAGTGCGCGGCGGTGAACGCATGCTCACACACACACGACCCGAGGGCTGCTGCGGGGTGAAATAAACAAAGTGCGCAAATGAGTAAGAGTGCAAACAGGGTGTAAATAGAGAGAGGAAGGAGGCAGCCAAAATTAAAGGCTGAGGTCACGTAGGCACCGACATCTCTTTTTAGTGTTTACTTGTGGCAGTAGGTGCGTTTTAAAGTGATGCTGGTAATCTTTGCTTTATTTCAGCTTGGAAATTCAAAAACAATTCTTTGACTGTAAATGTAAAAAGATGGGGATTGCCTGGCGAAGGGCACTTTAAAGGATAAAGCTGGTGTTATTTTATGATTTTCTTATTGTCTGCAAATCCCATAAAAAGACCAGAACAACAATGCTTTATGCGGGGATCAGACCATCATGGACTAATACATTCTTGCCGTGGACTTGGCCGAGAGACGTGCAGACAACATGTCGGTCCCAGATCAGTCGTATGCTTACCATCTTTTACGACTTGCGTGCTGCACATAGGTGATCAGGGGAGGTTCCAGGGACCGATTTCTGTGTTCCAGACAGCACCGATGACGTTTGTTCCACTTTTGTGCACAACTGGAAACATGACGAAGCAAAAGAGAGCGCTCGATGCTCCCGTGGACGGACTTCATTGAACATGTCGTGGAGGTTGTCAAACAAGAACATGCAAGAACATGAAAGAACATGACAGGCTCATCTTTATGTCGCCATCAGGATTCTGAATGTGACACAGATGAGCAATTATTGCAGCCAAAGCTCTTTTTTAGTTTCTGATGAACCACATATGTTGTCTTGGACCATTATCGGTCTGTGTTGTCTGATCCTTGTCTGTGGCTCTCAGCAGATTTTTAAATGGGAACTCCACAGATTTTGGACCTTAAAATGTACAGGTGTAGTATAAAGCTTTTTGTGTCTCCAGAGAGAGCTGCGTGACAAGTCTGTCAATGGCCTTGAGTGAAAGAAAGAAGTGAGCTCAGGAGGCCTCTGTAGCCCACTGCTCATCTATGCTGGAGGCCTTATGCTACAGTCTGTATACTGGTTATGCTGGCATACTAATAGTGCAACATACCCAAATCGACGAATGAATTGTCAGCTGTCGGGTTGGCTTGTGGGTAATGAAGGTTTTGACAAGAAAAAACAACGCGCGGAACAAAGTATCTAGCTCTGCTCAATCAATTGTGAAAAAAAATCGATTGTCTGACAGTGTTATAAGAGTGCAATGTGAAACAGGAGGAGTACTCTTTTAGAAAAAGGATGGATCATTTCCAAAAAAATATGTCGATTTTTAGAAAACGTTACTCAAACAGGAGTAAACTGTGGGTTTGTTGGGGACAATTTTCGGCAACAAATGAATCCACGTTTGGTGCAGCATTAATTGCCAGTGTGGCTCATCAAAGTTTTTGAACAAGAACAAGATACACACAGTACTTGTTAGTTGGATCAATCCATTGTTGGTTTTCATTGGATTTGCCGACAATAAGAAAAAATATATAATATCATAGTGGTATATTTGAAGGGAAATTGTTTCTCATTCATGCACCCAACTAGAATTGTCTGAATATGTGAATTGACAAACAACCTGCCACTTAAACCATTTCTGTGTTGTGGCGAGATGTTTCATTAGAAGAGCGCGGAAGTCAAATTGTCTCTCTCTCTCTCTTTTCCTAACAGTCCCTTTCCCCTGATAGCTCCACACAGACCACAGTTTAATGGGCCCATTTCATTTGCTGGAACCCCCGCCCAAAACAAATATGTCGCTTTAATCAACACTGGCTGGTTGATTGCAACTCAGCCGCCGAACCTCGCCTCCTCCATTTGCATCGCGCTCGGGGCTGTCATCGTGACCTCGCGGTGGCCCGTCTCCGGGATTCACCCTTCGGTGGCCCAGTCGGCTCACCCGCTTGTGTGGTATCCTTCCAGTGCAGAGCTGGGACGTTGATGTCAGACGCCTGTCACGCCCACTCACATAGCTCCAGAATCAGTAATGCTTTTGATGGGAAGAGATGAAAACAACCAAAACAAAAAAAATATGTTCTTGCTTTGGACCCTTGCAGAGACATGAGGGGAGAGAGAGGGAGAGAGAGGCGACCATGAATCTTTGAGGTGCTGGCTGATGGGTTTGAAACAGCATCACATTTGAGCGTGCGATGCAACGTTGAGAGGGATGGGATCTGTCCGCCGGGGTCCCCGAGATGCGCTGCTTTCACACCGACCCCCTGGTGCTCCCCCTAACATCTTGCAACCCTCTCCCTGCTTCATGCCTCCCATCCTTTGTCTCCTGTATTTCTTGTCCACTTTTGTTAATAATCGTTTTTCTTTATCCCCTTTCATGTGCTCTTTATTCTGATATGTTAAGGAAAAGATTCCTCTCTCTAATGATCCCCACTCCTCTGGTTGAAGGGATAATGTGCACGGGGGAGGCGGGGACATGCCATCCCGCTCTGTCTTTCTACTTGGGTTTTTAATTCTCTCTCTCTCTCTCTCTCTCTCTCTCTCTCAGACGGGGGAGTTGTGGAGATGGAGATACTCATTTCTCTCTCCCCTGGAGGGCCAGATTGCAGCGTCGTGCCATTAGCCCGAAGTTGCGCTCATGCCTTGGCAGCTCATTAACATATTTCATACGCACGTGCTACTCTCTCTTCACAACTCAATTGCGCTTCACATTCTGCTTGCGGTAGTGTCCAAAGCTTTGCGTTACAATAACGACTTATGGAATCTGTAATGTTTTGGCTGACAAAGACGAGACAGTCACACTCATACGCGAAGAGAAAACATTCAACCACACAACTTATGTTCATAAGACGGCTCATATGATATCTTACAAAAAAATTAACTTCACAGTTTAGGCAACAAAAATACTTTTCACGTTGACTTCTCGCTTTAGACGGAGAACGAGCAGCGGCCTCCTGGGTGAAGGATTTTGTTTGACCCATCCACCTCAATGTGTGGGCTTTTGGTGTCTTTATACTTCCTGGTTCATGATTACTTGGATTACATATGAATTGATTTCGTGGGATACCTACGAATTACAGCGCATTGTTATTTGTAGGTACAGCTACGGACGCAGGGATGAAAACCGCCTGAACTCCTCAACATCTGTCAAACAAGCCGGCGGAGGTGTGACAGAATTGAAGAAGAGAAACTGTGGAGGGAGAAAGGTATTTCTCTACCAGCGTCACAGAGTTGTTAACGGTGTATTCCGGGGACTGTACATGCATGGGGACACAAAAACATGCACACACACACACACACACACACACACACACACACACACACACACAC
>NW_022280093.1:782194-834513 GCF_004355925.1 Anarrhichthys ocellatus
ACACACACACACACACACACACACACACACACACACACACACACACAAGCAGTCATTAAAATGCACCTGCCTCTCCTCTGCCCCCTCTCCCTGACGCACTCTTTTGTCGGCTTCCTTTGTTCAATGCTAATGGTCCGCGGCAATCTCCGGTCATCCTGAGAGGCAGGAATGTTGCACAGGGAAACCGGGAGGGGAGTTAACTCCGGCAGCAGTGAGGGCCAAGAGGGGCCAGGGCTTTTTTTTCTTTTTACACAGCCGCGCACCGGATTAAACTTTGACCCAAAGTGAGAGGGTCTAAAAGCTCTGGCTGTGAGGATGGCACCTTGTTAAACATGACTCTGATAGGGCAATTATCTGAAGTGTTTCTTTAGCTCGAACATCTTTTCTTTTTAATGTTTTGGCTTGCTTCATAACACAATTACTCTCAGTAACAATCTAGGAAATAATCAAACTGTTTTCCAAGTGATTTGAATCGTGTAACCCCTGAGAGATAAACAAACTATACTGATAGGATTTGCTTTTATTACATCCAACTGACTGCTCGTGTGAGATAACACATTTTATTTCAGTCCATTAATGGGCCTCGGTGTGCTCCTTCGCGAGCTTGTCGTCAGCGGCTCTCCACGATCGAGCTAATTATTCCTCATCATATCCAGCAGGTAGTAATTAGGCCTTTGTTACGCGCTATCATACTGTTGATACAATAGACGGCTCTCAGGCTGCAATTGTTCTCTGCAATTGTGAGGAGGTAAAGAGGATTATGCATTTTAATAGGTGAGAATTAAAATAATACGAGGCAGAACCCAGCGAGAGGAGAGACCACCCTCTTTGTGTTTACTACCGATGTTTATTCATGGGATCTATGAGTGCAATATCATGATTCAAAGTGACTCATTCACCGCGCTCAATCAATTGTTCCTGACTGCTGCCGACGATCAAAATGGAAAACCAAATTGACTCCTGTCTCAGTTGACACACAGCAAAAGGCAAAAACAAAGAACTAATTGGTTATTTAAGAGATGGAGCTCTAAAAAGCTGATTGCCGAGTGCGCTTTTTCGCAGATGTTGTTTGTCGTACAAAAGGGTTGAAAGGGATTCTAAGTGATGGGCGAGCTGATTTTTGAAGAACACAACACTTAGAAGACCTTCTGCTGATTGCTGTTACAGCCACAATCACGCGTTGTGGCAGGGAGCTATAGCACAAAACACAGTTTCATTTATGATAAGTTGTTGACCGACGTATGAATATTACATTCAAAAAATTATTGTGACAAGACAGAGTGTCCTCATCTGGAAAAAAACAGCAGCATCGTTGAAATGCATAAGAATGTTTGTGATTTCTTAACAAAGACCTCTTGTGGTTGGGAGACTTCAGGAGCAGATTTGCACATTTTGGGAGCTTGTTCACTTAAGTGTGCGGACTATGTGTCCTTTTCCTTTGCCTGCTTCTTTTGAACCCCACCTGTTCCTAAATCGGGTCGGATGTACACTTTGTCTAATTTCTTTTATTGGAGAGTCCTTTTTGTCCTATTTTGTAATATTGGTCATATTGGAAGGCAAAGACAAACACTGAGCATTCTTGACCTTGGACACAGTGATTTCACAAGAACATCTTAAAGAAATCGTTTTCGGCATTTCAGGAAATATACTTCATTTGCATCTTGCAGAATTAGATGAGAACATTACTCTCAATTCTGTCATTTAAGTACAAAGCTATATCAGTACAGTCAGGAGCCTGGCAGTCAGGAGCCTGGCAGTCAGCTGGAAGGCAGATTGTAACACAATCTGCCTTCCAGCACCTCAAAGGCTCAATAATGAACTCATTCCGTATTGTTCGTTTAAAATTTTTAGTGCGATGGGGCTCATGTGTCACATTATTCCTCGGCCAGGCGCAGTGACTTCCTGGAGATGGAGATTTCTTGGTTGTCATGGAGATATGTAAGTTGACATCATGTGAACTCTGGTCCTGTGCTGAGAGGTGGTCTCATACGGGGAGAGTGTGAAATCCTCGTCTCTATTCAAAGATAACGTCTGGCATTGGACGTAAATGGCTCCTTGATGTTTCTTTAGTCATTCACTGACTCCTACTCAATGGTTGACCTCTTCCTACTCAATTCTGTACTGTAGAAGCACCCAAAAACAAGACAACTTCTAATCATTTATTATACTTATATTGCTTTGCTTGCTATTCTACTCAAATGTAGGATTTCTTTGGAATTTTACAGCTGTACACATGTTCACCTAGTGAAAAATGTAAGATATTTCTGGGCATACGGGACAGTATACAGGGGGAATAAGAATGACTGTATGAATGTTGTCAGTGGTCAGTGTCTCACGGTATTTAATGTATTTGTGGAGACAGTGGGAAGCCAAACAAAAAGCAGGCAGAGGACATGCATCATAAAGAAGTTGAAGGTAGTGGGAAATAATGTACAGTATTCGTTGCTGTGTCTATTTCTAGTGACCTCTGTATCGTTTCAACAACACAGTTGTTTTGGGTAAAGGCTAAGAAATGACTCCTAAGCCAGAGATCTAGTTCTAATTGTCTTCATCAATTTACACTATGAAGAACACAAGCCAAGATACCTGCTTTCAAAACAAATATAACGAGAACATAGAGTATAATCCTCTCCACCAATTACAGACAGGCATTAAAGTGGCATAGAGAGACAAAATAATAACGTTCTCATTCATACGGTGAAGTGGACTGGTGGAAATGAGGGCTGGAAGAACAATCTGTAAAGTCTTAAAGGTCCACTGCTGCAAAGGTTTGTCTATATTCATGCAACACAACACATTTTGGGGACAATTCCTTCCATTTGAGATGCTCAAATCAAGCAAGTATATAATTGAACACTATAGATTTTTTTTTTTACTATTTTCATCACCATTCGGCATGTGTTCCCTGAAGTCATTTTCTACCCATGTTAGTTAGTAGTCTCTCAACCTCCAAAAAAAGACTACAATTCCAACTCGACCATTTTCAGGAATTCACAATTTTTTTGAGGGACTCATGTTAAGAAATCTGTAAAACATAGTTATAAAAGTTCTGTTTGTGTCACAGAGCAACAGCTGAGCTAAGCTAACCAGCAAACCGATGCCAAGAAACAGCTCAGCACATAAAAATGAATCCAGTCTTGTTTCCTCTTCAGTTAGTGTAGGGACTAAAAGAAAAGTGGTATGATGGGTAAATTTGTGAGCTTGGGAGGTGAATCTTGTAACCTCTGTCCAGACCCATGCTGGCTGTTTCAACCCCTATTTCCAGTTTATATGCTAAACTAAACTCACCATCTGCTGGCTTCATATTTCACTGTGGTATCAATTTTTTCATCTGTCTTGGCAAAAGAGCAAAGTACACGTGTTTTCCCAAAACCATCAATCTGTTCCATTTCAAATCATTTGATCAATAACATTTTTGTTGTTTCATTTTATGTTGATTGACTGATCAATTAATCCGCTACAATCTACAAGAATATTAACAAAATCATGTGTTCCCTGCAGCACTTACCAGGTCCACTACATCAGCATACTCAGTGAGCGATCCATAAAACACTGAACCTCATAATAACGTTTTAATAACTTCAAAAACAGGTAAGGTTTCTGCCTTTGGATAAGTAGGTTTGAGTGCTGGTGTCTGTATCATATTAATATTAATAATAATATTATTAATTGGCAGATTAAGAGTGACAGTTTGTGAAAAACAAAAAAAAGAAGACTAATCAGTTTCCTTAACGATGGAAGATTTATAAGTATATGAGTCATCTCTGGTTGCTCTTTTTTCATTAAGACTTCGCAGCATTAAGAAGTTCTACCACACGCGAAAACGCAACAAATCACATCTGATAAGATAACTACTTGGCCAACTTGCAAAAAAACATTGCCCTTCACTGTGTCCACAATGTAATAGCCTAACGCTCATTAAAATACCTGTGGGAGAGGGGTGGAGGACTCTGTGCCGGTGTGATTCATGAAGTCTGTCGACGCCACAGAACTCTGCTTTTTTGTTTGTTTCCTTCAGATTAATGAAGCACTTCGAGAGCAGTAAGCACAGAAAAGCTCCTGCCACCGCCACCTGAATCACACAGTGTGCGATTGCTTTTCCATTGTGTCAGAATTTCTTTCTTCTTTCTCAGATATATCCAAAAATAAAAGAAAGCCGGCGCAAATTAGTTTAACCTTGGTGGTTTTGAACCAAAACGGTGAATCAACCACTTTATCACACTCGCATACTGATGAATATTTTCTGATGGCGGCGAACTGATATCAACTTCTCAAACACCTCACGCTCAGGCGGCTCATCCTGATCTGACTTGGAACCACTCCTGCAGCTATGGAATCTGCAAATCGCCCCGACTGTTCCGCGTTATCCAGTTGGTTGAGTGCTTTTTTTCAACGATACAAACACCCTCCAAACTGTACCAAGATTACACTCTGCCTCGGATTCAAGAGCTCGGAAGCTCAGATGCTGTCGGCGTGATGAATCGAGGGTTTGTGTTCCTTCTCAAGTAATGCATTGGCTGTAAATGCTCCTCTCGAGCGCCCCTGGTGCATCTCTATTGACCCCTCCATGCAGATGCTATCAAACGCAACATATTTGCGTTATATTTTCTTAGGGGCTTTCATCTGTGCTTGCCTTTATCTTAGAGGGGGGAGGACGGGCAGTGCTGTGACATTTATCGCCGTGCTGGTATGTGTGTGGGTGCATGTGGCCCCTTACTCTCTAGATACACAGGGTGTAAGAGCAGCAGAAAGATGAAGATAGTAATGTGCGCTGGAATGCTGGTATCTCACGGGGTTTACTGCTGAGCACGACAGTGGACGCCTCTGCATCCGTGCGTGTGCGCGGTGAAGCCATTGAAGGGCGTCATGACGTTCATCTGGCAAGTCCAGTTTGAGACTGAAGAGCATAACCCTGCAATAATGTATTAGTGTGGTGGAACGCGAGGAAAGTTCCTGAGCTGAAAACACATGTGGAGCTTAGATCACCCTCGACCACAAGGACATTCACCAGTTCATGATTAAACCCCTGACACCAGCACAGATAGAACCTTATGGAAGTGCTTAAGGGCTTCCCAGATAAGAGCAGCCGCGGTTTGCAAAACGTGCACTCTGGCACGGTTTAGGCCCTTTGATAACAGCACAAGGCAGTGAGCCTCCCGCTAGCCGGGAGAACTTCTGTGCGAGGGAAGCTGTGCCGCGCTGACACACATTCATCATTTTGTCTTCCTGCTCACCCCTTAAACAACTCCAGCATTTACATAGCCCAAACAACATCTGTCTTCATGTCAACCTTGTCCCCCGCAACCCCAAAACACACCACCGAGTGTAACAGATGGACTGGGTTCACAATCAGGCCTTAAATTAGTTTGTTTAGAAGTTTTGATGTGGCTGGAAGACTTTTAAGCAAAAGCCTTTTACTAAAGCATGGCAAGTGGTACATTATGCGATCAGCTTTCAAAAGGACTTTCAGAAATTTGAATTTAAGTAACTTGTTTCAAACCACAACCCTTTCTATACAATTTCATTTAGTTTTTCAACTGTAACCACTGATGTTCGTTGACAAACTGCTGGGCAAACTTGTGTCAAATCTGGAGCCGTGCCTCCTTTCAAGAAGAGATTATGGCCACTCTGATGTATTGTCCATGTCAAAGGAAATGTCAGCAAGCAAACAAACAAACAACAGCTGCTCATTTCAGCCGACATCTGAGTTAATGAAATGAAAGACAGAAAAAAATTAGGGCTGGAGCAAAGTGCCGCCTGTCTATAAGAAGGAGGCGTTCATATTGATGGGCTTTACCGAAAGCCGGCTAAAGTGCTAATGTCCACTGAAATGTCATCAGTCAAATTGGCGCTTTCATCTTCTGCTCCCAGCTGCTTCGACCGGGAGATTTCTTTCAGCCCAACATTGATTGACAGAGGAAGGATTGATGAGGGTTTGTTCTCGAGCTTGTCTGCCCTGGCGACACATCTATTCCCCTTCAACAGTTTGCTCTGAACAGACAAGACAAAGTGACTGGTTGCCTGGTTGCGCGTTCCCCTGACATTCCTCTTTGTCTGGAACATGCAAAGTGACAATCTGTCTAAGCGCACATCACTTATTCTGAGCATCTCCGTTTGTTTTTTTCTACCCGAGCAAAGTGACTAGCTCCCCATCGTGTGTGTGAGCTGATTCTAAACAACTACGGCGTGTTGGCTCTTTGATGTCCCGTGGGCTCGGTCCTGGGCACCAGATAACTCGCTGTTGGCGAAAGGGAGGTGAGGAGTTGGGAGAGGGAGCTGTGAAGCCGGTCCAAAGGCCTCAGCGGAGGGCTGTGTCTTGCAGGCGGGTGCGATGACTGACTGGCACCTGCTCTAGGCACCAGATGGCCAGGCGGGGGGTGGGGGGGGGGGCCATGCCAACAGGGTGAGGGGACCCTGTGTCACTCTCTGCATCTGCAGCGTGTGTCAAGATCTTGGCAGAACCGCGGTGTTCGACCAGCCGTCGCCACTCAGCCGCATGCAGTCATGAGGATGAAAACTCAAGTTGGGCAAGGGATGAGTCGAAATGCAGCCACGCACCTGATGCTGTACTGACGTGCAGGGAGTCAGTGGCAGTCATCCAAATAGGATCTGAGAGTATGGATAGCAGTGCAAGCGAGATTGGCTTTGGCATCTGGACAGCATACCTGGGTAAAGTAGAAGTTAGAGCTCATCAAAAAGTTTAGCTTAATTATAGACTCAGCCAGGTGAGTTTCAGTGCCAAAGAAGTTATATTTCGAACATTCAGCACCAGGGAGCATGGCTCAGCTTCCAAGTCTGAGTCCCCCATAATCCTAATGAAGTGGCTTCTGTGGTTTGATCTGCACCTGAAGGTCGGTCCATCCAAAAAATCTCAGTGACAACATTGAGGATTGCGCACATTTTCCATGTAGCCTGACTTGTTTCACTTTTGTGAATGTCTTTCATTTCCTTCATTTAACAAAGACTATGGATATGTGGCACTCAGAATGACATCACTGAAATTAGACACATTGCTCTTGTATGGCCTACAAGACCAACCATCCGCCCTGGGTCCATCCTCAGGGATGTGTCGTCCAGCAGAGCTGAGCAGAACATCAATACAAAGGTGATGCTCTCTCCGAGGACTTCTGCCGTGATAGAAGCAGCGGCATCTACCACTGGAATGTGGATCGAGTCTGACAAGCCTGTGAGTTCTTTGTCTTTGTTGTGTGGCCTTTTCCACCCGCCACCGAGTCCCGCAGGCGGCTGGCTGGCTGAGACTAACCAGCTCAAAGACAGCCCCACTGATCAATATTTGAGCAGCTCGACGCTGCCTGAGCTCCCCGTCCATGTCATAGGGGTCCCCATTCCTCTCTCTGGGACAAGTGCCAGGACATGCCGGGCTGTTTGAGGCCCGCTTACCGAGGTGTTTCAGTACTAGCAGCTAGAACATCCCTTGATCCATTATAGATGAACTGGGGAATTTGCTGGCAAGCTGTATGCGTGTAATTGAAGGAAACAAGGCGGCTACATCAATGTATGAAGAATAAACACGTACACATGCTGAACATGTGCCAAACAGACCAACAGAAATCTTAGTGCATCATTACAGAGGTCTGAACAACAAGACAGGTTGGCTGCTCAGGACCCACCACATGGGGAGGTGGGCGGATGACAGAAAGTGACACTTCTATCATCATGCACTAAAAATCTACAGCTAGTTAGAGCAGAACCGTGGGCTTGGGGAATAAGTGTGTATGTCTGCATGTTTGTGTGTTTGAGAGCTCCCCACCTACGCAAACAAAGCCCAAAATTACAATTACATCGCAGTGAAGGAAGGAGCTTCTGCCGTTGATCTCTGAGGAGCCGGTTGCCACAAATAGCTATTCTTCAAAAACCAAAAGTCCACCACTAGAAAAGAGTTGGTGACAACTTCCAGATACTTTGATGCAACACCAGAGACCACAAAAACACATGAAGATGAAGTCCTGGAGTGTTTTACGTATAACCTAAATTTAGACTTTGGGATTCTTTCACATTCTTCTTGTTGACTAACTATCCCCAACTTGCATTCATTTTGCTGATAATTTATGCAGTAACTGTTTTTTTGCATCCCATCAAATCAAGCAATACTTTGATCAGTGTCTAATTACATGAGAGATGAGAATTGTGTTGCCTGATAAGTACTTTAGAATACATGCTGATTTATTTTGTTGCTCTTGTAATGCTCTGTTAATTAGAAGAGGGGAGGGGTCTTTAATTAATGCTGGTGGGGAGGATTAAGGACAGGGGGGGCAACAGCTTTCAACTTGTCAATTAGAAACACGGACGTAAAACAACACGAGCCAGATAACTGACAGATACACGGACTGCACACAAACAAGATGAAAACAAGGCTCTGCGGTTTTATCATTGCCGCGGCTGGTTGAAAGTGGGCTTTTTGTTTTCATGTGCCGCTATTTTGATTCACATACAGTTTATCGCACCTCCCATTTTAGTTTGTGTTTTCAGGGAAGAAGAAGCACCCTTAAGGTGGACTTCAAGGAATTTCTTTCGAAACCTGTTTTCATCAGTTTTGTATTCTGTTCCTTGATGCCATGGCATGGCAGAAACTAGCTGTACTGCCCATACAGAAAAGGCTTCCCTTTTCTTTTGGACTGCCTCACAGCTTCTTTTCGTCCGATCGCTATTCTGTATGTGTACACGTATGCACGACAGAAGTGATTACAGATTAGAATCTTTGCTCCGTGGTCTCCTGTCTTGCTTCTCCCTCAACCTTCTGACATGAAACTGTGGATTTATTTCATTCCCTGTTTCCTTGGCAACTCTCTCCGAGAGACCAACAAGGTTTCGGCAGGAGACGGAGTGAGGCAGCGGAGTCATTATTTACTGCAGGGCTCAAGCTCTGATATTCACCGACATGCTTTACAGTGTCACCCCCTTTTCTCCCATGTCTATTTCTTCCCCTCATCAGGACATACATGATTACAGTCTCCACGGCATTGCTGTTGGACGGGTTACTGACTGGACATTTTGAAATAGACCTATTATCTATTATGAAAAAAAGAGAGAAAAAATCCTTTATTGTTGGTTGCAGGTGGGAAATGCATGTTAAAATCTAAAAATTACATATTCAATATAGCACTGAAACTGCGAAGAACTTGTTGAGGTTCATATTCAAGTATGTGCTTCAAGGCTAATTAGAAGAGTTATTCTACGTGCTAATTACTGTTTGTTGGTTCAACGTCCTCACAATGAGGCAAGGCAGGCGGAAAGGCCACCTTTTACTGGATGATAAATCTAAATTTGAAAAGTGTGAAATTCAATAAGCTGGGGTCTTAATTACCGCCCATGTTCACTTTCTCCCTTCATCCATGACTATGAACTGAATAAGAGTGCTCTGAGCGGCTGTGGCATGCATGGAGAAACAAATGGAGTTCACCTTGTCCCAAACCCATTCATCATCAGCTGTCAAGACCGGGGCAATGTCAGCTCTCTTTCATTACTAAACATTTGATCAACTTTGGTTAACTATTAGATACTGCAAGACAACTGTAAACAAATTAGATTGTGGTTAAGAAATTGGGGTTTGTTTAAACAAATGCTTGAAAGACGACAACTCCAGGTGTTTCCCCCCAAATCCCCAGTTCCCAACGTCACCACCGATTTTGTTCCCATTCACCAAAATGTTTTCTCTCACTGGTAGGTTATAGCAACACAAATGATAAAGGAGATTACAAAATGAAAAATGCACTGTTAATCTAAACACAATACAACGGGTTTATAGTTAAACTATTTAGCTACGTTAACAGCATGGCTCTAGCAGTGTTGGTCTGTCAGTCAGCCCCCCACGTCTAGACTAAAATATTTGTATACTGGATGGATGGATTGCAATGGACATTTGTACAGAAAGTCGTGGTCCCCAGAGGATGAAGCCCACTGACTGGTGAACCAGTGGATTTTCCTTAAGCACAACCATGAGGTTGGCATTTTCTGCTTTTAGGTGAAATGTTAACTAACTCAGGATAACAACTTTGGTGATCCCTGACATTTCATCTCGGTCACAATTAAAACGTGTTCAACACTTTGGTGACCAATTACCTGCAAAACGAATGACTAATTCTCATCACCAGTGCTAATTGCCAAATGCTAAACTAAGAAGGTGAACATGGCAAACATTGTACCAGGTAGTATTGTCAATGTGAGCATGTTAACATGCTGACATGAGCATCTGGCTCAAATCACAGAGCAGTTAGCATGGCTGTAGACTCTTTAAGGGTGTTTTCACACTTAACATGTTGGTTCGGTTAAAACAAACTCACGTCCGTTTGCTTCGTTTGGGCTGCTGTGAAAGCTGTCAATCAAACCCTGGTGCGGACTAAACAACTGAACTGAGACTGCCTTAAAAGGTGGGTCTTTGTCCCCTTTCAAGGGGATTCTGGTGTGGTTCATTTGTGGTGTGAAAAGCAAACATCAGTGTTGGACCCCATGTCAATGCTCTTCTGGCTGAATAGGAACAAATCCATGCTGCCAGGTATAAAAAGTCTGGTGAAAAACATTCCCAGAACAGTGGGAGCTGTTTTAACAGCCGATGGCTTATCAATGAGATCATATCTTATCCTTAAATACAAAATATGCCAGGGTGATATTCTTTTAATGAAAAAATAGCATTTTGTGTGGCACACAGATATGATGTAGCATTAAGTAATATGTATTTTATTTTCATACAATAAATATTAAAGAAACAGACTCAATTGAGCTTGAAAATTATTGTTTTTCAGCAATAACAGCAATCCTGTCAGGCCCCACATCACCCCTGTCTGTTCTCTATCTTGCTGGCTGTTAATGATCGGTTTCGAAGTGGCACTTTTCTCCACAAATGGAACACCTTGAAACAAAGAGTTGCGCCTGTCAAAGCAATGTGATTCCAAACACACACCGAGCCTCAACAGACACGCAGGTGTTAGTGGAGCCCGTCTCCTTGACCGACCTTCCGGATTGCCTCACACCAAACGCCGTCTTTTGTCTCTGAAATGGCAGCAATTAGCAGCTGGAGCCAAGCGGAAGGGGTTATTTTGAACGTGCGCAGGGGCAAACAGAGCAAGGAGGGAGTGAATGGGAGAGAGAGGAGGCCCGAGAGAGCCACAGGGGCCCGGAGTGGGAGGCAGAGAGAGGGAGAGCCAGAAGGTCAGGGATAATTAGAAGCCTTTGTGGCCCTCACAAGAGGCTCAGGAGGAAGCCCACAGATGGGTTCTCAGCTCCCAGACACCTTGGAAAGGGTGATACACACACACACACACACACACACACACACACACACACACACACACACACACACACACACACACACACACACACATACACTTGAAGGATGCTGTCGTGAAAGCAGACAAACAAGTGACAGTGGGCAGGTGCATTTAAAAGAAAGAAGGGTCGACTGGAAAAATGAAAGAAATGATTTCTTTTGCCTAATTGTTACCGGCTGTGGAATATTTAGCCACCAGGGCTTGACTTTTAACTTCATATGTCAATTATGTCACTCGGGTCCACATCTGCCCTTAAGCCTTCCTTTCTTGGTGACCCGGTGAAAAATCAATTAAGGAGGCCGTGACTTGAGAGCCTCAGGTATAAAAACGCGGAAAAGCCGTGGTCCTGGCAATTAACGGCCTGATATTTTTACTTACTTTCATCCTGTCCTTTCTCTCTGCCAATTCTCACGCATTGACTGTGACACTGACGCAATTGACACGTTTTACGTTGCACAATCTTGTGCAATAGGATAAACAATCCCATAATCTATGATATTTAAACCTCTAACAAGCTCAAGTACCGCCAGGCGGCACCACCTCCGGGTCTGAAAAGTGAAGCGAATGTGGAAGTGCCTTTCTACTGGCCATCAGGTGGCGCCTCCTTTGGTTGCAAAAAGACGTCAGATTGAATGGAAGTCTATGAGAAAATGGCCCTGCTTCACAATTTATTTATTACCTCAGTAAACACTGTAAACATGAGTTCATGGTCTCAATCACTAGTTTCAAGTCTTCAGTTCAGCATGAGTTCAGCATTTACTAAATTATGGTCCATTTAGAGTTAAATAAACGATAAAGCAGAGTATGTTTTAGGGCGTGGCTACCTTGTCATTGACAGGTCGCTGCCACGCCATTGGTTGGTCTGGAAGTTGTCCGTGTTTTCGTCTTAGAACTTAAACCCTTTCACGGTGTGTTTTCACTTCATGAGAGTTAATATTCAAATTTGGGTTGCCTTAAAATGTCTTACTCAGCATTCAGTTGTACTTAGCTCCACCCTCTCATGTCACTTTTGGTTTCTAAAAACCAAGATGGCGACAGCCAATATGGCACTAGGCGTGGGGTGGGATCAGAAAGAACAGTCCTGTCTAGTCGCATTGGTGTCAACTGGAAGGTTTCAGAACGTTGCAAGTCGTTTCAAAGAACTGGGCTGAAGAAGCAGCATTACATGTACATAGACTATGTTGACTGGAACACCATTCATTCTCCTGGAACCAGTGATACTCGTCAGTTAAGGCCTTGACAAGCACTCCAGCAGGCCACACAAGGCTGTCTGGGAGCTAACCTGCTGACATAAGCGCTTCTGACGCCGCTAGTTGTCTGTCAGTCAGGTAGCATCTCCATTAGAGGTGTTGATGGCCGTCACTGTCATCTGATTAATGTAAAAAGCCCCGACTATCGCCTCACATGTCTGCCCGCCTTTCAGCTGGCATTCATAACTTACCTTTTCAGCATGCGGCCTTGTTTACTGGGGACATTGTTTGTTATTTTTCAGCTGAGTTGAAATGATTTCTGAGAGAGCGTGACACTGGAGAGGGATCTGCCATACAAATGCCCATACCGCTTTATATTCTCTTGATGCTGGTGCCGTAACGTCTCCCGGTGTTTTGGAGTCAGCGCAGTGAGTGATGTAAATGGTACTGTAAACAAATGTATCATGACAAGAGGGTCAACATTCGACTGCAGCGCTGGCAGCCGAGCCAGTAGGAAGAAATTACTCCTGATTGATATTTTGCCTCTTGTCAGCAGAGCAATTTCAACCTGAGCAGAAGGACAGGATTGGAAGTTCCCCCTGCAGAGCTCCTGTGTTTTGCTTCACTGCTATGTAAATAACTTGCGCGTGTGTAACATTTTAATGAAGGTCTCGGTAGATGTCTTGGCTAAGCAGGTCACCTGTAGTAAATCTTTGCGTGATAGATTGTGTGTAATTACTAAACTTTGTTTAATCTGAAGCTTACTGTTTGGCATGCTAATTCGGCATCATGCATGGCATGTAAATATCAGCTAAATGTCACATTCATTAGGGGATAGCCGTCTGGATGCGGGACAACCCTTCTTTCCGCCTCTGCAGTGGATGCAGATGAGTGAGCACGCTACTGCCTGGAGGCCAGGTGGGTGAGAAGCGGGACGGGGATCCCCAAATTGGGGTTGTCCTCAGAGACCACAGCCTTCTGTATGCATGTGTGTGTGTGTCTATTCGGGGATGTACAAATGTGTGTGTGCTGGCATCAAATCCATTATGCCTGTTTTTTCCCTTCTCCCCCTTTCCCTCAGCCTTGTGCTGCTAATGAACAATGACTTGATTGTTGACTGCGGTGTGAAATGTCAGCTGTCTGTTTGTCTGTATGTGACATGTGTCATTTTGACGGGGGCGTTTTTCCCGCCATCCATTCGTTTTTTTGTGAAGGTGTTTATGTGTTCTCTCGATGCGGCAGCTCTCCTCAGCAGGAACCATTAAGAAAACTCACAGATCAATCCCATTTCTCAAGCTGTGCTGCTGACGTGCACAGCATTCGGCCCAATTATTGCCATTTCCATTGTAATGATGGATAGCACATGTACATATTTATAGTTTTCAAATGCCCTTTGCACAGTGGAGGGGAAAATTCCGCTTGTCCATCACTGAATCCGTCCACTTTATGTCAGCTGAATTAACTACGTGAGCTATCATCACGGTGACCTCCCTGTGCTCTGGGGAACGGCAAAACTCAAGTTTGGCTCGGTTCAATACGGTGAACTTTTTGAGTATCGACAGCAGTACGTAGAAGGTCAACCAGATGGCCAACACCTTCCTACTTCCTGTTCTCGACATCATCCATCCCAGGGACCTCTAAGCTCTCTCGAAGCTCCCTATGGTGTTGTGTTGATTCTGACTGGCAGACCTGCAGCTTTGGCCTCCCCCCCTCCAGGCAAAGTAGGGTGTGTGTTAGTTTGGCAATTACCAGGAGGCGGTGGTGTAGATGTGGGTGCTGCCCCTGATAATTAGCTAAATAGCATTCAAATGGTGGACCGTGCCATCTGTCCAAAGGGGTGGGGCACAGAAAAGGTCTCACACATTTTTAATGAGGTTTAATATTCACACAGAGCAATAATAGGACTGCACAGCGTGACTCAAACACTTGCATTTTTGCGAGAATGTATTCGGAAACGCTGCCAATCATTCTGCTACTTTCCAATTGTTTATTTTTGTCCCCTCTCATTCCTCTCTTTTCCGCTGAATTAGTCATAAATATCAGAACAAACATGTGTAGGCCTACCTGTATGTGATTGGTTCTGAGGGGCATTGCACTGCTTTCACACATAAAGGTCAGTACTTGTCACTGGGAGTACTACTCAGCCTGGGTAAACAGCTGTATAATGTCAAGTATGAGAAAATAACCCTGTCATAAAGGTTATCTCGGCTTGGGCTTGGACACAACAACGTGATCGCAACAAAATCCTGCATTACAAACTAGTCATGTGGAGTTTGGAAGGCACGGGCATTGCTTGGGCATTTAACTGGCAGGGTTGGTCTGACGAAAGAGTTGTTAGCGCCACACTTTGTTTACAAGTCAAGATATCTTTGCTGCTACAATTTTGACTATTCTCTATTATTGAATGTGTCTGTTGTGAAAATACATTACTGGAGTACCCATTTGATTTACATGCAAAAAAATGCAAACACAAAATGATTAACACAAATTTATATCCATGTATCGTGTGCGCTGCATCAACAGTGCATCTTTAGCAGTTCATCTCTTTGATGCCTCATGGCAGGGTTGTAAAGCTCTGGATCGCGGGTCAAGTTATTGGCCACCGCAACGTGACATCAGGTTGCGTTTCTCCAAAAGTTGATTCCGTTTCACCTTTGGCCGCTGGATGTGTATTTTTCAGCACCCCCTGTGGCCCCCTTAGTTAAAGTTTGAAGGCACTACCCACATTCAAATGAATGAGAGCGCTTGTGATTTGGTATGAATGCAGCCTTAGTGTCACTAAAACAAGACTAAGAGGCTAAAGCCATGCATGAGTGGATCTGTGAGGCTGTACTTAGGAATAGTGGTGCTTTCACCTGATTACTAATATCAGCATTCTAACACAATGACTAAATGCTAACTTGGTGATGTTAAACAGGTGTAATATTTGCCATGGTCACCATCTAAATTTAGCATGTTAGCATGCTAAAATTTGCCAAAGAGCGCAAAACACCAGGTTCAGCGGCGGTCGATGTAATTAGTTTTGCAGGTATTTAGTCATAAACCAAAGTATTGGACAAATTTGACCTCATGATGGCGCTAGATGTAAAGTCAGGGTGTCACCAAAGCTATTACAAATCGTATTGACGGGACAACAGTTATATATTTTACGGCCCAAAGTGGCGGATAAATACCATAATGTAATGTCCTCCTACAAAAATAAACCCACCCTGATAGTATATCCAGTGTTCAGCCATCTCCACTCTTCTGCACACAACTACCACCACTGTTAGGGACTGGAGAGGAGATGCTGGGTGCTGCTGCTGCAACTAATGTAGCACATCCACATTTTACAGGTATCTGCTGTCCAGCTGACCTGTACACCGCTGGCTGTGCATGTCAGATCTCCAATTGCAGAAAATAATTACAGCTGCCGGTTGGCTCGACCTGGGCGTTCATCAGTACCAGATCCAAACACGAAGCCATTAGCAAGTTGAAAATACAAAATGGCACAATGCCACAGCCAGAAGAGGAAATGCAGAAATGCCCTTAATGGATCATTAAATGCAGCAAAATCAAAACTTTGAAGTTACATTATATTCTCAATACCTTGCTGACTTTACTTGATGTGTTGCGTTTCATTGTTACACAATAATGCAGCTTTTGTCCTCTCTGAGCCTCCATACTGAGACGTGAGGTGATTGCAATTGGTGGGAGCTTCGTGGGCAGCCTGAAGCAGAGGAAAATGCCTGCACCATACAGCCAGAAGTAGAAAAAAATGCCAACCTGGCATAAACCGCTGTGTCAACAAAAACTTAAACTAATTTTGTAAACAACCGGATGCGTGGAGGATGGACCGGTTGGACAGGGAGGGCAAAGCGGCGGCAATCGTTCGTTGTGAGGCCAGCAATCAGTTTCAAAAGTGCTTTTCAATAGTTAAGACAGATGAAAGTGGCTCTACTCTCTGAAACAAATATTTAATGTTTATATTTAGCTTACTTTACAGAGAACCAAGTGTGTGCAGTCATACCTCATGCAAAATGGCCTGTCGATGGCTGCAGCGCTTTCTCCGCTCGTAGATTGTCTCTTTAAGCACATAAGGCAGCGTATCGATCATGTATATTGAGGTCGGTCACGGGCTGGCCATTAGTGAGCACGGGCTCAAGCAGAACATGAGGAGATGGGTGGGTGAGCACTAGCTACTGGCTTTTTAATAATAAAACCAGTGGGCTCTCATTTTTAACCACTCGTGGAGGGGCGTTGATTGATTTCATTCTTCAGCTAGAAATATTGATAGGCTTCACGCTCCTTGTTGTGGAAAATCAATGACAGGAGTCACGAATAAGGAGGGATGGAGAACGAAATGGAGAGAAAGATGAAAAAGAGGGTTTGTTATGTACAGAAACCACTGGTGTTACACTGGACAGCAATACATTTCAAGGTGAGAGGGCTGGAGCGGGAGAGATGGCGTGATTTCCTCACGTAATGAGGAAGTTATAGACATACAAGACATACATCTTGTATGTCTATAACTCCTCATGAGAAGCAGCGTTTTAAGCATTCTGCCTTCTCTCCCTCCACCGGCTCCAGCAGGGTGATGTCCGGGAGGAGGTGGTAACTGGCTGTGGCCACTGGAGAGAACTTAGCATGGTCCTTACCAATTCCTTTGACACTGTGCATGATGACGTCCAGCTCCTGTGGCCTGTGTCCTGTCCTTTACTTGGCATTAGAAAAGGAAGAAAATGAAGGAAAGAAAGGAGAGGACTGCAATGAAAAGAAAAGGGAAGGACCGAAGAGGAAAGGAAAGGAACAAAATGGAGAGGAAAGGAAAGGCAGCCAAAAATATAAAAATGAAACAAAAGGAGACGAAATGAAAAGAGATGAAGGGAAGGGAAAAAAAAGAGAAAGGAATAAAAGGAAGAACAAGGAAGGAAAATATGAGAGAATATGGAATAGGAAAAGAAAAGAAGAAAGGCTGAGGGGCAAGGAAAGGACAGGGAAGGAGGCGGGTTAAAATCAAAGGAGAAAAAGGGAAGAAGGGGCAGAAAAAGGAGAGGGAAAAAAAGATAGGAATAGGTCAGGAAAAGGAGATTAAGGTAAGTGAAAAGAGGAGGGAGAAAAAGATAGGAAAAAAATGAAAGAAACCAAGAGAAAGATAGAAAGGGAAGGAATTGGAATTCGTAACAAGGGCACTTGAAAACATCACTGGGGAGCATGAAACAGAAAGAGTGCAGTCCGACAGACTGATTACTTGAGAGTGACCCCTCAGGCTTCACAGACCGAGGTCCACTGCATGTTCTCCCCGCAGACGGGGCTCCGCGGCTCTGATGACACAGCCAGCCGAGTCCCGCGGACCGAAGGGGGGCCCGCGGAGCGACGACGGGCCACGCCAGAGCTAATTACCCCTCCGAGACGCGAGGAGAATCACTCAGCTGTGTCTCTCACGCACATACATAGAGAGAGCACAGATTAATCCTATTCCCCCTCGTCTCTGGTGACAGAGACTTTCTAATGAATCAAGAGAGGTTTTTGAAGCATCTTGTGCCTTTCACTCTCCCTCTTCAATTTCATTTGAAAGTAAAATCTCCATTTCTTTCCCCCTGGTCAATCAATGATAAAAGCTTGTTTGGATTGACCCACCCCCGGAGTGATTTTGGTGCAAGATTCAAACACGTTGATGCGCTGACACATTCCATCATCTCATTTGTATGCCTGCTATGCCGATGTTTGTCTGATTTGAAATCTGCAAGAGAGCTGGGGCGATCAATGCAGTTCACTGGTAATGGCACCTGCTACGACTCGGCTAAATAATTGGACCGACACTTTTCCTCTCCAATGTGATGGAACATCGAGAGATGACAGATGTTAGCCTTGATAAGTGGCATTGACACATCCACATGAATGATCCCGACCATCTGCATCTATCTGCTGCCTTGATGTCTCAGCACTCAAGACAGTTGGAGGAACTGCTCCAGGTTTTCGGGGTTCCCGAAAGTATAAGTCCTGTTCATCTTCTATAGGTGACTACCAGGAGCATGGACAAGGCCTGCATTGAAATTCAGGTGAATGAACGATACCAACATGAATAACTGCATTAGAAAATATCTGGTTCTTTTATGAATTGTCAAAGGTACAAAAAATCAACAGGAAATCCCAAACTCTACTCCAACAAGAAACGTTTGACAACAACAATTTAAATTCCCTGGCATGCGCCGCTAACAGTGAACTGAAGACCAAAGATTACACATTTTTCAAATCTGATCAAAGGCTCAGCAGTTATAATAGGTTCACTTTTGAGCTTCAGGGTCAATTTTGGATGGATACAGAAACTACGGTGCAGTACTCCAGTTATGAATTTGCCATAGATATGATTTGCAGACTGGCGTTTCTTCCATTTAAATGACGACTGAAGCTAAACCATCCACCATCCCAAAGCGATGAGGAAAAAAGGTGAATGATCAGGAAACATGTCGAAAGCATACTTTCGATGCGTTACTGTAGTTACTTTCCGTCTTCTTCTTTATCCAAAATTCAAAGTGTTAACCCTATTCACTATTTACAATTAGTGTTTCAAAAAAATTTACAAAAGTAGTGTTAATGGAATGCCATCGTTTTGCCAACAATCTCCCAATCCAATACTACTCCTTTAATTAGATGCCAAAATGACAGTTATGTGACACTGAAGTCAACGATGACACAAAAAGATGATGACTCATCACTTTGAAATCTCTATTCACTGCTCCTATAGAGTATTATACTACTCTCAAGTGTCCATTATGTAATGGATTGTCAATGAGTGAATGGGGCAGCTTGTGAATCCAAGCCAGTGCCTTTTCTTGTTTCAAGTCTGAACATTGTTCTTTGTGGATTGTTTTAACAGAAACTCTTAAATTGGAGCCTGACCCTTTTTAATAGAAAAGAATCACAGTTCAGCACCAGACAACACCACCACTCACAGTGTGGATTAGATGGCTTGTCAGTTGCGAAACTGTTGGTGCAACATTTGTGAAGTTATGGGCCCCCAGGGGTGTGTGCCTAGAATGATGAGCACCGTGTGTGTCATCATCATGCTTTCTCCCGAGGCTCCCATGGGTGTCCTTCCCCAAAGGCAACACTCTCCCTGATGAGCCGGCAACAGAACAATAACCAGCTACAAGCCGGTTGTGATGGTCTAGAGGATTTACAGTGTTAACCGTGTGAGCCTGCCTCTCTTTATTTTAAGTCAGTGTTGAGTTTTCACAGTCTACTTTTCTGTATTCCCCATTGTGTGGGCTATCACTATTCATCTGTCATTTCAGGATGCTGGAAATGTCAATGACATGCAGCAGCTGGAGGGAAGGCTGTAGCGTAATACAGCTCAAAACTGGCACATCATGGGACACATCACAAATTGAACCCCACATCTACTCTGAGCTAGCAGCACATATGTGTGGATGTAGGGGGAAGGGCTCCGGCAGTTTCTCCATGATTTATTATAGCCTTTCAGAAAGTAAAAGTGTGTGTGTGTGTGTGTGTGTGTGTGTGTGTGTGGTGGTGGTAGTGGGGGGGGGGGGGGGGGGGGGGGGGGGGAGTTGCTGGACCCCTTTGATCTCTCCTTCTACAACCCCCACATACCTTCCTCTTAGCTCTATTTTCTACAAATGTCTTTTCTACACAGCGACATTTCAGCCACATCAGCCCAAGCCAAGTGTGTGTGTGTTGATATGTGTGTGTGTGAGTGTGTGTGTGTATCCATGCCGTGGGAGGTAGTGTGCCTCCCTGACCACACAGGTGTGAATGGATTCCTGTCTTTATTTCATTTAACACTCGGGTCCCCCGGCAGAAGCACGGTTATGAAAAGAGACTAATAATAAAGAAGCTGACAGAAGGTGGGAACGATACTTCCTTTCCCGTGTCCGCTACCATAAACGGGAGCGTGCTGTTAATGGCTAATGGCGCGAGACACCTGACAACGAGGGGGATTTCCAACGCACCTACAAATGGTTGCATCTCAACACTTATACCCCCCCATTTCTGTTTCTATGCACGCATGACTTACCACCTCCGTATTTCATTATTCCTCGAATGAGGCCGAGCCCGATCAAGCCTGCTGCGAGAGACGCTTAATTTTACATTTGACCTTTTTTTTTTTTTAAATAGCATACCTGAGAGTCATGAAGCTCGGGCATCTTAATTGAAAAACTAAAATATGATGTGCGTGCACATCCTGGGGCCTGTCCAAATCACGACTAATGAGACCCTTGTAAAGCCAGGGAGCTTGAAATAGTCAGAGAGCCAGAGTGGGTTTCGGGTCAATTCCCGCCTCCTCTTCACCTGTGTGTGGTGCCCTCTCCTGCAATTACACCCCCCTTGCCCAGTCATTTCTCTCCCAGCACTTTTTATTGCAAGACAAACAGCAATAAAGCCAAGGTAACCATGGATACATGACGGCCACATCACTTCTTTTTTTTCCCCCTTCTCTTCCCAATGCTATTGAAACATCCCTCTTTTGAATTTAAGTGGTAGGAGTCTCTTATTTCTCCCTGGTTCCTCAAGGTTATGATTGATGTGTGGGAAGGAAACAATGCTGCGTGGGCTTTTTCAGAGATTTAAAAAAAGAAAGAAGAGAAAGCACCGAGGTGATGCTGAGGAAGTTCAGGAGGAAAACAGTGATTTTTAAACCTTGACTTTTTTTATTTCTTTTAAACAGAATTTGTAATCACAAGAGAAAGAAACAGCCGCGTTTCAGTCTGCCGCCCTGATTGATGGAACGTCTAATCTCATGATGGAGCTAATGAACACATCAGCTAATTAGAAGCACAGGGAGTGTGCTTTTACGTGTACACACACACACACACACACACACACAACTAAAAATACACACCCCCCTTAATCCTCCCAAACGCAGCCAGCTATCCGTCTTTGTTTCTCCCTCTATCTCCTCTGCACACCTATAGGTTATCATGTATTTTCTCTGGTCCTCCTAGCTCACAGTAATTGTCATTGCCATGTCAACATTGCTGTTGCCCAAATGGCGAGGGATTGAATCCCACGTCTCAAAAGGTAATTTGATACTTTTGGATTCCGCATTTTCACAGACACAAGCAGAGGAAAGGTGAAAGAAAAAAAGTGAGAAGAGGAGAGAGAGCGAGGAGGAGAGTAGGAGGCAAGGGAACAAAAGTGCGAGCGAGGAGGAAAGAAAAAAAAAAGAGACAATAATATAAAAAGGTGAGCAGAGGCGAGGAGAGGTGACATAGGAAAGGTGAGAGGAAAAACAAAAAAAGATTGTTTCCAGCCAGACAGCCTGAGAGGAGGAGGGTCTACTGTATGATTGTCCCTGAGAAGGAATGTGACAGTGACTGTAATAGATTCTCCTCACACCTTCCTTGAGGTGACCTATCTGCAGGAGGAGGCCTCTTCACTAACGGCAGAGGAGGAGGCCTTCGGAGGCACCGCGCAGCTGTGACGACAATAATAATTTCCATCTTTCTCTGTGTTCCTGTTTTGACGCAATCAATGAAGAAAAAAGATGACGACATGCGGAAGTAGTGTCGACTTTTATGGCAATTGCAGAGGTGCAAGTGGGAACGATTCCCTCTTTCCTCACGTATAATGTCTCGCGCTATTATTACCCCACAAACAAAAGGTGTTATTAAGGGAGCCGGAATCCAGCAAGCTACAATGAACTGAAGTGTTCATTTTTTTAATTTTTTCTTCCACTCCACTGTTTGTGCTGTCGCCTGGAGAGTTGGAACGGCAAGAGATTTCATTATCCTATTGTATCGCGAGTGCGGCTAGCAACGGAGTCACCAGGCAACAAGGCGCCGCGCTCCCTGTTCTGGGTCTTGTTCTAAAGAGCCAAAGTGTTTGCTTCATGCTTTCACAGCAACAGTTTCTGTACACACGCAAACACGCACTCCTCCAAATCCCCCTTTTCAGTCTCTAAATCGGCTCTAATCCTTTTGGGTCCGACCAAAGTCCTCCAAAGAAACGTAATGGACAATAATCAGCTCTGCAGCAGTCGGTGTGTTGGCTTGTTTTGTCATGCTCAGATGACCAAACACAATAGAACTGTTTCCTTAATAAAAGAGTTGGTTATTAATCTGATGATCTCCAGTCCCTGTGTGACATATACCCCCCCCCCCCCCCCCCCCCACCGCCAACACCACCCTGCTTGCTGCTCTTTATTTGTCTCACTATCTTTTTGTTGCTGCGTGAATGTGTGTGTGTGTGTGTGTGTGTGTGTGTGTTGTGGGTTGGTCGAGACATGCTCGCAATCAGGCTGAGTGATGAGGAGTGCGTAATCACTGTGTTATTAAAAGTGCAATGCCAAATTAAGAGCAATCTACATGTTTGATTGAGATGTGAAAGCCAATGAGGACAAAATAGATCATTTAAAGGACATTTCAAGGTTATTACAACAGGTATTATCTTTGTAGTTTTGGCACCAAAATCTATAAAGGGTTAACTCGAAATGTTGTTAGCGATGTGATTGTACCGGAAAACTGTGGAGGCGCATTGCTACGTTTTAGTCAAAGTCAAATTCCAACGCAGGAAGTTGGTCTTAACTGGGATGGATGTTTAAAACAAAAAGATTGGGTAATAAATGTACTCTTTTCCTTTTTTTCCACTTGTTAATTCATCAGATTCATCCAACTTCTTTTTTATTACCAATTAGGGATGTAATGGAACACAGAAGTCACGGTTCGGTTCACATGCCGGTTTAAGAGTCGTGGTTCAGGAAAACAAACTAATGCATTAGGATAGGATTCTTTCAATTCATATTTTGAAATGAGAGGAGTGCAAGTGTCAGAGACAGACAATTATTTTGCTGGTTCACTGAGGTGATGGGCAGCTTTGGTAAACTATTGTCATTATAAAATAAGGAACTTTTCAAACACTTTACCAACACTGAATAAACACTTTCCCAAAAGAAAACAGGTCACAAGAGGCTATACAACTAAAAGCATTTCTTATGCTATGAAACAGAAAATACCAAAATACACAGAATAATTAAAAACCTAACTTGTGCATTGTGAGGAGTGTGCTTCGTGACCCCTGTACCGTGACAGTTCAGCACAAATACACGGACTGTTGCCAATAGAAATGAGAGTCAATGGTCTCCATGTCTTTTCTCTCATTTATTTTCTATATCCCTCTCTTTTTGTCTCCTCTTCGTCCTTGGGGGTTTTTGCAAACGGTGGGGGCCTACGGCGGTACCCCAGCCGAGTGCAGGCCAAACAATAAAAGGTTCATCCAATTCAGTCTGGCATGTGGCCCTGCCTCTCCGAATGGAGAAGGTAACAGCACCTGGTATCTCTCGTGCCTCCATTACGCACTGCCAAGATTGGAGAAGATTGCTCTGCCAGAACAATAATGTGGACATCCACCATGAGCGTCCATCACCCCAACACCCCATCACCCCATCCTCTCTCTCTTTCAACCACTCGCCCAAATCAATCTATGTGTGTGTGTGTGTTCATGGATTCTCCCTCCTCCCAGTCTGTCCTTTATGGAACAAGTCATCACAGGTCTTTATCTCTCTCGTACTCTCTGTCTCCCTCCTACAGTATTGGCTTTCCTTATCATGGCTGGACCAACTGCTTGCCCCCACATGCGATACCTGTTTCACACCCTTACCGGCCCTATGTCTACATCCCCCACCCTCCCTTGGCCTCCACTGCAAAAAAAATCTTACCTATGTCCAATGGTCCTGCTTAAGATGGCTAGGAAATTGTTTTCAATTCTATATGCATGTGTTGTGCCTTATTACTTGAAATGTGATGGCATGTACGACCGAATTAGATGGAATGGCCAAGATTATTAGATTCAGTTATCGAGGTAAATATACTTGTAAATATTTGTATGGTTTGTCGGTAGAGCTCAAATTTGGGGAATTTTGGCATGCAAAATCCCACCATTGACCAATTGCATCCTGCCTTGACAGGGCTGACCTTTGACACAATGGACAGAGTCCATAATGGGGGACATTATCTAATTTGCTCTGTCTCATGACAAGCAAGTCATCACTATGCCCCCAAGCTTCCAGAACTACCTATTTCACAAAGGAATATCAATACTTAAAGTGGGTGAGCACAGAGCATACAATGTATTTAAGAGGTGGAAAAAGCCACTATGATATGACCCACTGGTTTGTGGACTGTTGTTTTGAAGCCTTGCATTTGGCTGCCGCCATCTTGGTTTTTGGCAGCCGTCAACTTGGCTTTTTTGCAACCAGAAGTAACACAAGAGACCTTATAGCATTCACTAAATGAACATCATGCTGTATTGAAGAAGACTTGAAACTAGCAATTGAAACCATAAACTCATGTTTACAATGTTTACTGAGGTAATAAATCAAGAGAGAAAGAGGGTCAGTTTCTCAAAGATTTATAATTGCTACCAGAGGAGTCGTACCCTGATGGCCACTAGAAAGATTGCAGTTTTAAGACACTTACATTGGCAACACTTTTCAGACCCATAGGTTGCTGCCTGGTCCTGAGCCTTGCAGTCATTATTTACCCAAAGTCATGGCAGGTTTTATACTTTTTTGAGGAGGTGCACATCAGCTCAGTAAGACACCACATGTAGGCACCCCAACACAATAACACAGATGTGTAAATGTAGGCTGAACTCCAAAAATGCCCAGCCACATTCCAGAGGCTCCTGCACATGGAAGATTAGGTCCGCAGCTTCACCGCTATCAGTCCTATGTCCAGGCTTCATTTCCATGCCTGTGTTCTCTCGAAAGTGCCACGCGCTACAGACCCACACACCTCTCGACCCTCTTTCCCTGACAACCCTGCCTTGAAGACCACCCACCAACCGGCACTTCCCCCCCCTCTGTTTATGTGTCATGCCTCGGATAAGATGTTGCTGGGCAGATTGGTTGGCGAGCTGCTAGGCATGACTGGAGCCTGTTTGGTTTGCTGTGCAGCCAGCGAGGTGTAATGCAGGGTGACACTCACGCATGGGAAGAGGATGTGATGTTTTATGACTCGGCCCTGCGCGGGAATCAGCTGAAGGATTTCATTAAGCACTGCTCGTTGGAGTGTGTCTTTCTTTGAGCGTGTTGCGGTGGGGTTCAGTTTGATATATTTCATAGCAAGGGTAAAAACCTAACTCATTGACAAAGGAAAAGATTGTGCACCCATGTCTACAGATACCAGTGTGACAGATGCATAGACACATTTAACCTGTAAATATCAATCCTTTATTGTCGAGTAATATTGACGATATCCAAACCCACAGTGGTAAGCTGTCCACCATGCTGGGTCATTATATTAACAGTAAAATGCAGCGGAGGCGATAATACGGTGCAAATTACAGCACACTTGGTTTCCTGCACTGCCACTAATGGCTGTGAGTACAGTCTTTTCATTGCACAGTAAAGTTTAATGGCATTATTAAATGGGGCGCAATATACATCAACGCACGCATGTGATGTAAGAGTGGATCTATTTGCACGGGCAAAGTAAACAATGTGTTTAATGGATTATTGGTGCGCCGAGGGGATGATCAACAGGTCCGTCAATGAGACAAGGAGGTCCAGCATTGTATCTCTCATAGGTTCAATGCTAGCAATCACTAATTAGAACACATGGACGCCAGGAAATACTGTCAGGGGAACAGATAGTGATTGTGTAATGAAAAATCTAGACAGGCTTATCAGCGTATCGGGAAAAGATCAATGGTTAAGTAACTCAGTGTTATTCAAATGAATAATTTAATCATCTATGAAACTTTATTGGAAGAAAAAAAAAATAATGCCTTTGTTGGATTTCTTGCAGCTGCAAGGCATAGAACTGCACCCGGCTTTAATCCCATGATCAAGAAGTTCTGCAGTCTGGAAAAGATATTGAGCCGAATCCTTTAAAAGGCCAGAGATTGAGAGAGTTCATCCACTAAAAAGGACAGTGCGAGTTCTTGTAGAAAATGGAAACGGCATGATGACTCAACACCTCGGATGAGACACAAAGGTTCAGAGACATTTCACTCACTGACACCCAATAATCAATGTGCTTCAGCTCGACAGCGTCAGATGAGTTTCTGGGGCGGTGCGCATGAGGCCCACGCCGTCAATAAAAACAACTTTACTCGGTCCACACAAGTCCTGTCACAGGTCAAAAAAGAACAGTGCGTCAAAGGTTTCGCTTTCAGATGATCTTGTGAAAGGACATGCTGTGTCGGCAATCATTGTGTTTAATGTTTAATGTTTAATCATCATTTAACCATTTAACCATCCACCTAGTCAAATTCCTTGTATGTGCAACATACTTTGACAATAAAACTGATTCATAGAAATGTTATGTTTCAGGAGTGCAGGCAGTTATTGCAAGATTTCACTCCAATACAAAAACAAAATAGGAAATTCCTTATAAAAATGCATTTGTAATCAAGTTGTCAAGTTGCTTTTTCATTTGTTCCGTCTTTGCACAAAATGGATATTTATGTGCAATTTGGCCCCTCTTGATATTTTTCCGACGTTTTCTAATCTTGTTCTGGAAGAAGTTAGCGAGGAGGGTGCAGGGAGCCAGTGAAGCATTAACGCAACTTGTCAGTGTAAATGTAGCCCATCGTCAATGGGTAAAAAGATTCTTTGGAAATTAAGCTGAATTCTTTCCAATTTTTTCCCCGACGACAAACCCACAAGTAGGAGAAGGGGGAGAAGTTTGTTTTTTTTGCATTTTATTGTCTTAAAAGCAGTGCGGGGCATCATAACCAAACACTTCGCTGAATACATCCCAGCCTTCTCACACACACACACACACACACACACACACACACACACACACACACGAACCTGTGGGTGCTTTTCAGTGAAACCGACAACTGTATCCCGAAGGCTCTTCTGCGGCTTAGAGACATTCCATTATGTATTGGCACACCCACGTACAATATTTCACGCCGACAGTGTAGCGACTACTGTATGTTTTCACACAATTGACCTTGACTTCAAATACCATCGTGTTTGTGTGTGTGTGTGTGTGTGTGTGTGCGTGTGTGTGCTGACGGTGCTGCCTGTCAGAGAGTGACTTGACTTTTGAGTTGTGTTTTTACAGGCTTCGCGAGATTTACATGCTCAGCAGCCGGGAGACTTATAGACAAGAGAGAGATAGAGAGGGGAGGGGTGGGCGAGTTACTTATCATTTGATGCTGCCTCTCTTGCATAATCCCACGCTTTCAAATGGAGGGGAATCTGCTGATGAAGCCGCGGCGCAGAACAATTGAAGGCAGAGGGAGGAAGGGAGAGAGGCTGCCCCTCTTCTTGTGGTGTATCAATGTAAATTACTGACAAGGCACGCCTCCCCTCTTTTTCACCAAGTTTGTGTTTTCCAGGGCTGCATTTTGACTGCATCAGCGTTCCGATGAAAGACTGTGATGCCCCAAAGCTCTGTTTGACTCCCTCAAGAAACAGTCAGCAGTTGTCTCGTTTGTTAATGCATAACTTCTGCCGTGCACCTGTAGAGAAACTTGCGGGATAGGAATTAAGTTCTCATCCTCACAGCGCAGGAAAGCGAATTCTTCACCTCTATCAAACTAGTTTCAAAGCGTGGCAGAGATAGGGGGGAATCTTAAAATTTCAAAACCATTTTGGATCAGAAAACTAGGCTGTCTGTTACTCCCACTGAACTCATTCATCTTCAGCTTTCCTCCCTTCAATCCTTTTTCTGCTTCCCTTGATCCTCTGGGCCCCGGCATGAGCACCAGAATCCTTTGGATCAGGTACAGAATCATCCGAGGCATGCAATGTACTTCAGGCTCGCTCTGTTACACCCAGACTCCACCTGGAAAACATTAACATCTCAAAACCCGCACAACTTCAGAACTGTTCTCCCTGGTCTGGAAGTATCGAAACAGCCTCAGGCTCTTCAATTTGTCTGCTGTGTGTGTGTGTGTGTGTGTGTGTGTGTGTGTGTGTGTGTGTGTGTGTGTGTGTGCGCGCGTGCGTGTGGTTTGAAAGCATTTTCCATTTGCAAATTACTCGTGTGGAAATGGGTGCTGACCAGCTGGTGCCTTATGTTTGTCGTGGCCTTGGCTCGTTACAGGATGAACAGCAGGAAACCCTGGCAAGTGTTTGCTGTTTTACACTACCAAACCACCACGGGGAGGCAAAATTCTTCTCGGTATTTTGTACCGGTTATTTACACACTGTAACGAGCACACGCATATGAGGGTGCGATTCAAAAGGTGTGACGGTGCATTTTTATTAAATTCTTCTCCACATTCTAGTTACCATTGAGATTGGAAGTTAAGTGAATGGGCAACAAGGATGACTAAAGCAGCCAGATTTGTTTATGAAGATCTCCTGTTGCGGAACTGCTCGGGGTGACTTTATTAGTCCGTGCACAGCAGGTTAGGCAACCTTTTCCTTGCTAAAGGTCATCATATCCTGTTCAACTGACCTATGCTTTTGTCATGTACAACAACAACAAAGCCATGCAATGACTTAATCTCCCTGCAATATTAGATCTGCTGACCAAACAAAGGCAAATATGTCCAAATCTTGTTATGGAAATCAATTATTTATGGAAGAATAGCAAGGCTAACAAAGTTCAGCTGACTCACTGACAAACGCACTGCATTGCTGGTGGAAAACTTCTAATATGCTGCAGCTCTGATGACATGGCTTTGAGAGCAATTAGTGAACAGTAACAGGGCTGAAACTCCGACCTCAGAGATTCAGTTACAAGTTGCAGTGATGAGAGCTTAACACGGCGAGACTCTCTTTTGTCACTGGCACAGATATACAATATAATATTTATCACTATAGTGGAAGAAATGCCTTTGGTTTGAGAGATGACACTTTGCGCTGTGATTGGCCATTTGGGGAGAAGAAAGGAGGGAGGGTTTGAACTTTCAAGTGGACAACCAACAGCAACACTATAGAGACGTGAAATCCCTCCCCTTTCGGTGTCCCCCATGGGACCTTATTTTGGTAAAAAATGTACAGTAGTCTATTGTGAAAGACATTTTTTTGATCCCATCTGAATTGTGCCATGAATTACACATATGAGGTTTGGCAATTTAAAAGTCAATTTTGCAAGTCAAGAAAGTCACCGATTATGATAGATTTTTCGTAGTATCATTTAAATTTTGCGTAAAACCGATCAGTGAACTACTTATCTCGTCTCGCACAATGTGTGTCACCAAAACGGCCATTACCTAGGCTTACCAGCTAGCTAGCTAGCTAATCCAGTTATGTTCCACGCACAAATGTAATGTTATCTCACCTGATGTGTTTTATCCAGCGACTCTTTTCATCAAAGAAGGGAAGTGAAAGAACGAGCAAGATCCGTTGTATGTGTGAGTAAATCCCGTTAAGAAAGACACTGGCATTGTAGCTTCAGCAGGAGATGTCACTTACTTTTGGGTGTGTGGTCTTTCCAATTACATATATTCACAGTTGTATGCAGATTTAAGTCAAAATGTAATTTTATTGATGCGCAAAATTATCTTTCAACTTAATTAACAAACATATGTGTAATCTATGGCACAATTGAAACGGGATCAAATTACTATTTGTCTCTCGCCATAGACTACTGTACAATTTCTTTCCGAAATAAGGTGCTCCATGGTGGTGAACCGGAAGGGGCCGCACTTTGCCCTTCTGTGAAAGTCTTGCAGGACAGACGAATGGACGCCATCATCTCAAAATTTTAAACATATTGCATCCCGATGTGTCCAATTATAACTGTAACACTTTAGATATCTGACAACACATCTGTTCAAGTATAACTCTGCACCGATTCGAAAACTTTTATTTCTACTACTACAACATTTATTGGTAAGTCTGTGATGAAGTAAACACAGCCACAGTTTTTCATGGATGATCAATACAGTATATATATAAACCCTCTCAAGAACGCTTCCTCTCTTTACAAAGCACCCACTAACTGGTAGCCACCAGCACTTAACGCTGAATCTGCAAATCGGACTGTGCTCATCACTGCATTAAATATGCAATGAGAGACATCCGCTGGGACTCGTACTGTCTCCCTAATGATATGATTGAACAAACTAGGGCAGAGAACGCTGCCGCCTGTCTGTTTAGAAGTTCGGCTAGCAGCCCATGAAATCAAACTTCCGTGCACTCACCAGTCCGGGAACCACTTGGCAAGAGATTGACATATCGAAGGATGAGGCAGAGTCATGATAAGCGAAGCTGGCATTTGTTTGAACATTCGCCCATTGCCTCCCAATCGCTGAATTAAACGCTGGCTGGGAATCGACTCGAGGCAATCCACAAACAGAGACCAGCCTCCCACCTGTTCCCTCCAATGAATTAATGCACGTTAAAAAAAATGTTTTTTTTCAAAAGAATGCAAATCAAAGGGACTGTCTCCCAACGAAATGACGTTATCAAAGGATAAAGACAATGCAGTAGCTGAAAGGAACTGAGAAAAATTGTTGTTTGTGGTTCTTCAGCATGAAAAACAGAATGATTGCACTGGAAGATCAGCCCTTTCTCCTTCAGATGAAAGACTCATACCTGTTTTATCACAAACGCACACAAACACATTTGGCTTTGCACTCTGCCTTCACAGTCCAAATGTATATCAAACACCCCTCCGCTTTGCTGCAATTTCTTTCACATGATTTTCAGCTCTCTCTCGCTTTCATTTTGCTTCCCCTTTCCTTTCATTCCATCTCTCTGCATGCCGGGGAAATGAAAACAGAGATGGAACCCCGGTGATTGAATTGTTCTTTATTCATGCCGTCGTGCTGTGTAAATACGGAGCCGTCAAGTGTAAACTGAATTCCACAGCTGGCCCGTCACAGAGAGTTCGCGTTGGGAGGTGGCATACCACTGGGATGCCACACAATCCCACACTCGTTCCTGTCACATTTTCCTGCCATTCAAACCCAAACACACCTCCTGTAAACAGTCCTAAACAGGAACAGGATGTCGTAAAAAAAAAGTTATTGTGGTCCTTGTTTTTTTTTTACCGCCTTCAACCTTTTGACTGAAACCAGGGTCTATGTAATGTGGGTTATGTTTTAACACTATTATAAATGATTTAGCTTGTTTCTGGGTTCCCAGGTTTTTTCGCGTTATAGACGGGTGCAAATATAGATCTAGGTTAAATGCTGAAAGAAGTAATCAGTATTGCATTATGTTAATTACAGATGTGAAGATAGCAAACAGTTCCTTCATAATGACCTCCCCTGGGACCCTGCATGGTTATCCAGCAGTGTGCTAATGGGGTTACTCCCAGTCCTCTGTGGATTTACTACCACCGTGTATGAAACCACATAAGCGTTATCAGAGTAAACACCGAACATTTACATATTCATCATGACAAACATGACCTAAAATAGTACTATTACAACACTGAGATGAAAGAAACCTAGATCCTTGAACATCAGAGAGTTTATAAAGAGACAGAGAAAGAGTCTAGAGGACCATTGTTGCACATACAATGGTATCATTTCATTATGTGCAGCGAGTAAGCCAGCCAGACCTCTACTGTTAAAGTAAAGTAAACTAAACCCACCAGCTAAAAGGAAACATCGCTATAAAGAAGAGTCTAAACAACCATTCCAGATTACAGGCCACGTTGTAGGTTAAAGGTCGACCTACAGTACTTGCTTTATTACAATTCCAAGTCTGAATTCATGCTTTGTTAGGTCTGTCCACAAAGCATCAAACACTTTTAAAGCGCTTGTTTTCTGAATGGAGTTTGGATCGATAGGTGCTAGGCTATTCAACACTAGAAATAACGTCATCCAGGCATAAATACAGCAGCGACATTATTGTTTATACCATAGATGGTCTATGGTTTACACACATACATTTATAGATATAGTTTCATTTGGTCTCTACGGTCTATTGTATCTTTACATTGACTTAGTATGTAATCCTGCAGCGGGAAAAGTTTGGTGAGAATACACCAGAAGAGCTGGAAGTTGGGTGATAAATCACTGTGGTTTCATCAATACGACTGGACCCTTTTTATTTGCTGCACAACCAGCTCTTCAGGTCATTCAGAGTCCTACACGTCTACATTTCAGCTCCTCCTGCCGACCTCCGCGCTCCTCCCTTTGTTCTCTCTACATGGGGAAAGCTATTTTGACAGTAGGAGATAAGCATCGACCAGACGCTCCGAAACACAAGAAAGAAGTAAGGGAGTGCAAGGTTTTTTTTTAGCAGCACACATTCTTACCTTGCAGCCATGTCTTGTTTGAACCTTGGGGAGGTGGCAGGATCTCATGTTTCACGAGCTCTTGTCAGGTAGCCTCACCGCTACACCGTCTGCTGCTGTCATCCCACTGTACACCCAGTTGTTAAGAACAGCATGCAATGTGCAGTGGGACTGCTTTGCATCTTTCAGGTGGAGGTTTGTGCTGCTATAAACAAGAGAAAGAGGAGAGTAAAGAGCCAGCAGAGTCAGGTGTAGGATCTGCTTTTCCCTGCTTATTTCATGCCCCATTCTTTTTCTCAGGCCTCCTCCTCTCGCTCACCCTCTCTACTGATGAAACAAGACTCCAGCCTGATGTCTATCACAATCCCCCAGCCCCACATAAGAGATCCTCTGTCTCAGGTGGTCCTTGTCTCCCTCGCTCACCCCCTCCATTCCTTTGTACCATCTCCATTTTTCAGAGAGCCTATATCCTGTAAAGAGATCAGACAGCTCACATGAATTTAAAAAGGTCAAGCTTCTAGTTTGATACCAGAATTTTGACTTGTTACATATCGAATTATAGCAAATACAGCACAGCTGGGTTGTGATGACATTTGGGTGTCTGTGGTGGTAGCAGGAGCAGTGGATAGAGGGATTTTTCTGGAGGACTAGAAGAAATCTCCAGTTGTAGCCAAGATAGCTGAAGAGCTAAAGAAAGGGATTGCTCCTATAGAAACACCATGTAAAAATAAGTACTGATGTCTATTGAGTGCACTGTAAGATGCAGGCCAAAATAAGACGAGCATTAAAGTACCACTTTAATTCAATGATCCACAGGCTTCTAAATGGAAGAATAAAAGCTAGATTTATAAGACAGCAAAGTGGTCAATGCAAGAGAAGAACAAACACAAATGGCAAATCCCAGACAAATTAATCCTCAAAGATGTTCTTCAATCTTGACAGAATTGCTGCAATCGAGGGCGCGCTCTGTGCGGCAATCAAAGTCCTCTTACCCAGAAGTTTGAATGGTTTGTGATGATGATTAGTTGACCATGATGCGGAGCCGAGGAGTGGATGCAGATGTGGCTAATTCCGATTGGCGCTTGGAATGCTGATTGTGTGGCAGAGTGCTAGCAGCCAATCAATACCGTTTGCATTGCTAGCCCTCTTTTCTGCGCCCGAGAGCTCGGCACCTGTGACTGCAGCCCAGTGCTAATTTGGGCTTGATTATCATCAGAACTCATCTGCTTCCTTGCATCCCAAAAAAAAAAAAGTGTACAGCAGTGAGCAGTGTACTGTACACAGCAGGGACAATTACTCAAGGCTGGGAACATTTTTACAAATGTAGTATTTGGTAAAAGTCAAATATATCTGAGTAGTACAGAGTTTTGGGAAGAGACACCCGACTTGCTAAACTTAGTGCAGTAACAAATACACAAGATGAGTGATATTTAATGAAATTTTGCCACCCTCTGAAACGGTACTAGTCCATGTGAAGAAACTTGAGGCTGCAACATTTTTAATATTTAATTTCCACAACATGTTCTACTCACATACATGCAAGGTTACCATTAATGGCATTGTTATTAACTGATTCGTGTTTTGAATTTGTAAAAAAAGGCAAGGGAATATCATTTAGATAGCAAAGCAAATGCCTCCATATCACGTACACAGGTCTGCACAATAATGTATGGCGATGACAAGTTGCCTATGAGAAGACGGTGCTCGCGGCTATCATTCCCCAGCCTTTGTTTTCCCGTCGTTTGAAGCAGGAGACGAGCCGGGGAATGACTCCATTAATGCAGAACCTATTTCTTCCAAATCAAAAGAAACACCTCAACCAGTGTAATGACAACCTCTTCCCTCCTTGCCTCTGGTGCTTTCCTTTTACTCATCACAGGAAGCAAGGACATGAAGGTTGGGGTGTACAGTGGAGTGTTGTGAGAAGTTAAGGTGCGTGGTGTGTGGTGACGTTTCCTGTGATTGACAGTGCAGAAGGAATTACTTACAGTATTGTGCACCGGGTTGGTCAAATGATGACCGTAGATTATAAGACCACAGTATTTGGCTTTCTGGTTTCTGCCATCTTTGCCATCATCTATTTCCAAAATAGATTGGTGTATGAAATGGTAAATAGAAATGCTTTCTCCGCTTATTTCCCATGGCCTTGCTTGTGTTTAGGTACCTTTGTATGCTTTGTATCTTTTCTGACATTGGGAGGGCCACTCAACAGGCCAACAGAAGATTTCACTTGTTAGCTCCGGCATGATTTTCTGTCTACATCGAGCTGTTCATTTTTAAGACTGTTGTTGTATTTTTCTTGGTATTAAACGAGGTAAAAAAAAACAGAATATGAAAAATGACTGACCGTATATTAATTAAGTATTATTTTAAATCCACAATATGTATTTTCCTAGAGGTCTCTTAATAGAATGGTGCACAAATGAGTCCTAAAACCCGGAAATAAGTCAGCATTTTTGCACAAAGGGTGTCCCGGAGGGGCCGCGAGCCACGCTGCCGTTGTCGTTTGCTCAGATCGTTTCTCTGATAACTTCAGATCCAGACGTCAGATGACTAAAATCCTTCATCAAGTTAGAATATAGAGATAAAAACAACCAAGATCTAAAAAGATAAAAGATTTTTATGGGCTTATAAACTGTTGGAAACATTTGGCATAATATACAACATAGGCCTAGATGTTTCTTTGACATTTAAACGTGGAATTGTCACATATTAAACCTTAAAGAAGGGCCCCATGACATGAACTGAAAGTCATGTGCTATTTAATTCTACCAAGCATTAAGTGTCTCTTTGCAGATGGTCACCTGTTGAGGGAGCCTGTGCCCAAACCACTGATGGTTAGCCACAGTGGCTGGAGTCCTAATTAAGCCATGGTGGAAATATCGTTAGCCAGCCTCATAATGATGCTAATTGTTTGCTTCGAACCAGGAAAAGTGCATCATGGGCGTAATGGGATAATAAGAAGCTCTAATGCCACCCCCAACGGAATTGCACCTGCTTATTACACACTGAAAGCTATATTTAGTCACTGTAGGTACTAATATGAATCAAATACATGTGTTTTGGATGTTTGCGTCATTCCTGCTCCATTGAATTTATGGAGCAGGCTATGTGTGCATGGGCTTTGTCTAAAGAGGAGGGGAGGAGAAGAGAGAGGTTGTGGAGGAGGGTAGGGTGGTGTTGCCTTTCATATTCTCAGCGTGAATTCTGCAGAAAGTCAGAAGTCGAGAAGTAGAAAAACAGCAACTTGCATTGCATCCTGGTACATGTAGAAACCAGAAGAAACCATTTTTATTGTCACATACACGAAATTTGCCTTCTGCATTTGACCCATCCCTGTATATAGGGAGCAGTGGGATGCCAATGACAGGCACCCGGGGAGCCGGGGGTTCAGTGTCTTGCTCAGGGACGTGACACGTCCCAGTCGAGGATCGAAACCGTTGACCCTGCGGTTACCAGACAACCCTCTTAACCCAGTGAGCCATGGTCGTCCCAGTACCATGTAGGCACAGCTCATCATGTAGATCAGCTTTCTCAGTCAATATAGCACATATTGGGGAAATATTTTTCTTGAGTGGACCACATTCACCTATCAGCACTGACTGGACACTCACATAGAAGGTGGCAAATTGTTCCTTTAAGATCTGAACAATGCAGTGTATAAAGCTTTCTATCTATCTATTTCTAACCCGGTGAAGCCCTGAAAATAGTTTTCCAGTTGTGTCTGGATTGAATTCACTGTAATCATGTCTCATTGCTCTCCAACAATTAAACAGCTATGGGAAAACTGAGACGCGATAATGGATCCAAACAAAACACTTGGCAAACTCCTGTAAAGGCCCAGTAGGCCTATATAGGAACTATCCTGAAGGGGTAGGAGAGCTCTCATTTTTCCTTCCAGCTCTCCTTCCATGCCTTGCTTTGCTTTTCACTCCCGTCTCTTATTAGCAGTGAATGAGAGTGGGAGGAAGAAGTAATGCTTTCTGGCACGGGGGTCCTTTTGTTGTCTTGGTGACTGCTGCTCAGCCATCTCGGAAAAACTCAGGGGCCCTGATACATCATCACCGTGGCTCCCCACGCAGCGAGGCTCAGATCTGATTCTCTATCGGGCGCCATCCCGTTCCACAAACACAACCCCGGAACTACCAACCACAGTCGCCATTTACTCCAGAAAATCTGCTTCCTGGCAATCATCCAGCACCTTAACGTTCACCGGAAATGTTCCCATGCAGCTGCACACATGTCCCCCGTTCATGCAGTTATTTAAGTAAAGACTGTTTTTCTGTGTGGCCTTTGAAGTGCCCGTTCCATGTTTTGTATACGTGTTTTCCTGCAGGACAAAGCCTCCTTTTAATTTCTGCGGCTGTGTGCAATTTTGGCGGACAGACGTCAGATTTACATAGCGAAGTGGCCCACCTGCTCTGTGTTTGTCGAGTGGAGAGAGACGGATACAGTGTCTTTGCTTAAGATTGTAGATTTGATTGGAAGATTACTAATTCATCCTTACAAGGCTTGGGTTACTAGAGTGCTTCATGTTTTTGGATTTAAAAAGATCTTGAGTTTCCATTCCTTTGCTGATGTAAGTAGATAGCCTTATGTAAATAAAGCTATCTGTAAAAGCTACAGTAGACCTCCATGGATAATGATTCAAGGAAGCACAAGACAAACATTGTAATAAGTTCCCAATAAACATGCTTTAAGTCATGGAAAGTTCTCCATTAACGCTGGAATGCACAATTTGCTTCCCCAGCGCCCTGCTCCCCGGCTTTGAAAACCCTGTTATTACTCCAAATGCGAGATCTTTATTCATTGTTTTTTCATCGTAATTTCTGTTTGCATTTCCTGCTGAGAACAAACACCAACGCAGTCTCACATGTGTGCACGCTTAAACACACAGAGAGTTTCTCTGGCTTTATGAAACATTTCCCAGGAGGCTCAGTGACTGAGGAAGCGTCATGTAGATAATTTTCTCATTTCTTCTTTTGATGAAAGCTTGTTTGGAGAACCCCCACCCCACCCTACCACCACCACCGTCTGAACGCACAAACTAAAGTGACTGCAGTGAATGAAGACGCTCAATGGGTTATCATAGCTGTCAAGGCGATATTACATTCCCTGAATGGTTTCTTGGACCATTGTTAAATTGAATCACACTGCAACTGAGTGATCAACATCATCTGCATACAAATACGTATTTAGATTATGCAGGATTTAATAACCAAACTATTTCTCACTATTAACATTTGAGAACAAAAGGCTACAGTTGTCATCACTGAAGCAGTGTATTGCGCGTCGAACTTGGTTTGAACTATATTCAAAGTCGAAGTATCGAAATAATCTCCTCCACTGTGAGCTGACCTATTCTCAGTAGGATGTGGAAACCAATTCCGTCCTGCTTCCTGGATATGTGACGTGACTCCAGTCTGACAGGGGTGGGCAGGAGTGAACGGCGCGATAAGGAAGTCCAGACCCGGTCGCCCACTGCCCGTCGTCAGAGGGGCAGGCGTGTGACAGATCATGAAAATTAACAGGCGGCTTTTTTTTTCTTTTTTTTTGACATACAGAGGCACTGCACAAACACAACTGCTGGACAGAGATAGCCGGCAAGGCAATCACCACGAGGGACAGCACGAGGGGAGGGAGGGGGGAGAGATGAGGGAGGTGCAGGATGGGAAGATGAGCCGAATAGCCTGCCTATGAAGAAGTACAGTTGTCTGACATTTTACTTTAATAGAAGCCAAATGCCTGCTGGTTTGTGCTATTTGACAACTAAAGTCAACCATATTTTCCATTTGAAACATACATGCAGTAGATCTGCAACTATGGGTGCTAGAGCCAGACTGATTTATCGGCTGGCTGATTTTATTGGCGAATATTAGCCAATCACAGATATAATACAAGATTAGCTGCTTCAGACTGTTTAAAAGTAGTTCACTTAGCCGAATTCACACTGACTCTAATTGAATATTTTGTGGCAAGTAAAAGAGTCAAATATATCATCGAAAATACAGCTGGTGTGAAAAAACTGCAAGAGGCCCCTTACTTATGGTTAAAACTGTAAACTAGGACTATAAATGACAATCACCAGAAAAAGCCACCATGTTCTGAACAGACACTTTACAAAAAGTAACAAAAAGTAACATCTGCATTTAAGAAGATAAACAGCAGACATTGGTGTGCCATTGGCAGAGTAAACATCACAGCTTAGAGGTGCGGAGTGTAGCGGTGTCTTCACGTCTCAGGCCTGACTTGTGTCTATGACTGCGTACAGGTAGCACAATATGTCTGATGTTTGCTTCCAATCAAGGGGAATAAACAGTCTGGATCGCTGCTATATGCCATTCAAATATGGCTACAGAGTGGAATCCCTACCAGCGTTCTTATAGAAGCCCTTATGTATTCCCAAACAGATGCAGGCAGCCGTGGGAAGCAGTGCAGACAAAGTACATGGGCGAACAGGGACATGGGCAGTTGGCTGAAAACTTATGATGTGTGACTTGAGACCATGCAGAAGTGAGAAACTATTCTTTTACGATGTAAATCACTTTTGATATTGTTAGGTTGCTTAGTTTTTCCATCACAATTTCCCAGAGCCCATGAAGATTCAAATTGCTTGTTTTGTGTGATCCAAAATATTCAGTCGACAAACAATACCACGACTCTATAAGACATGCTAGCAAGCTCTGTGAGCTAAACTTAAGCCCTGTTATGCTTGAAGCATCCAACCATTTGCTAACTAGCACTAAACTCAAAGTACAGCTGAGGCTGATGGGACTGCCTTTAGGTTTGCAGGTATTTGGTTGTAAACCAAAGAACAGGGCAGATTGAGATTGACCTGATGATGACACTAGATAAGACATCAGCGAGTTAAAAAAAGTTAGTAATGTTCATCCTCTGGGGATCACGGAATTCTGCATAAAAATATCAATAAATTATTCAAGATATTTCAGTCTGGACCAAAGTGGTGGTCCAACCAATAGACATTGCCATCTCCACGCCGCTAGCTCGATGAATAAAAAGTACAGACACCTGTTAACTGTAAACCAACCGCGTGGAGAAATGAGTAGTATCGACCGCTCATTGTAACTGAACAGCAGCAAGAAGGTTTTTAACATTCATTGCGGGAGCCAACGGTACCGTCTCCCAGATATAATTTAAAGATATCCATCAGCCGCGTCTTCTCTGCCCCGGCCCTCTGAGCTGCTCTCCAGGATGGCCAACAGGCCACGACCGTGGCCATCTCTGCTCTGCCTGATAACCTCTCACAAAAAGCCAGGCCCCCAGCGTCACCGCTGGCCAAAGCATGGCAGTTTGGAGCACATTTTCTGCTTGGATGGATCCAATGTTTTTGCAATTCTATTGACTCTGCTGCTGATCTGAGTAAGGAAGGGGGAAAAAAAAAAAAAATAAGGTGGCAGAGGGGAGATGTATAAACCTGCTTTCAGTGATGGAAGGGGGAGATTGTGAGGACTGGTGAAGCGGGTGGGTTTGGGCTCCAGGGTGTACAACCTGTGCTTGTGCCTTTGTCCCTTTACACCGCCGAAATGTCAAATCTGCCCTTTTCGCTCGGTTCAAATGCTATTATTTTTATCACATACTGTACAGTACTGCACAAGCCCCACTCGGTTGTCTGTCACTCACCTCCCTCAATCTTATTCAATCACATTTTTTTCTTATCTAGCTCCTGGCTTCAAGAACATCCAATTTTTTATATCTTATAATTTCCGTCTGTCTTTTTTCCATTATTAAGTCCGAGTATAATGCGTTTACTCTGATAAACATGATTTTAATAATCTCCTCACATTGTTTAGGTTTGAAATGCTCAGTCCTTCAAAGATGTTTATACCATACGTGTTTTGTTTGCACACACATGTTAATCGAGTATAAAAAAGAAAAGCTGGTAGACGAACAGCCAAAAAACTAACCAGCTGGGCTACTGGTAGTAAGTAATAATTATTAATTGTATGATGATTGCCTTCCACAATGGCACACCGTTTACATGAATGGGATAATAATAATTCCATCGTGCACTTCTCCTAGACTTAAACTGCATTGGACTGAAAGGATCAAATGTTGATACCTCAAAGACGTACTACTTTTGATGTGATAGTGTATGGGGGTAATGCTATTTTTTGGCCAGTGTGCATAACGTGATGTTGCCGAAGTTGCGATACTAAGTGTGGCCTCTCAGCCTAGCACTGTTCCTGGGGGCCTGGACACACCAGCTGGCTATTCTTTTTTACCTGTCAGCTCGGTTGCTAACTGAGCTGACAGGTTTATTCAAGGGAGGTATTAGTTCCATCGACTCCTGTCTCCGTAATAATCGAGAAACCATGTTTCTTTTGTGGAGCAATTTATACTTCTTATACCCATGGGGCCTTGACTAAAAATAGATTGTAAAAAATAGTTTATAAGCCAAGATAGCTCATTCTGTTTTGGACTCTGTTGCCCTTTCAAGGTTTGTTATTGGTCAACAGCGCCAGTTCACTTGTCAAAGTTGAACAGGAAGCACAAGGGTTGCGTGGATTTGCTTCGCCCTCACAAGGGAATTTGATTTTGCTGCAAACTTTATCCATAAATGCTGTCGTGACTGTGCCTTGGTTTTAATATGACAACATTAACGTTGACATTCCCACAAATCGTTGCTCTCAATGTCACTGGTGCGCTTCCTGCATACTATCCAGAAAACATCATCCTCAAAGCACTGATTAATGTGTAGAACTCCCCAAGCTCCCAGACGGAGAGAGCTGCCCCCACCAGAACCGGCACAGCTACAGTACGGCGAAGAGAGCGCCGTTATGAAATGCCACATTGAGTTTGGGCATTAGCCTGAGACACTGGAGTGGCCAGGCTCTGTGGGATTCATAACGCAATGGAAGAAAATAAATAAAAGACTGCTTCTCGCCAAGGCCTGTCTCATTCGGGCCCCCATGTCCGTTTCCCATTATGCCGAGCTACAGGGAGTCGAGCGGTCTGAATGGTCCTCTCCCTGGGATCTAATGTGTGCCCCACGCTGTTGTCAGAATGACTTAGTCGTTACCTGGTGAGAGGTGCTAAACGTCACTTAGGCTCTTTCACAGCAGGTGTGTGGGGTGCTATCATATTGAAAGACAAGACTTTCAGAAACTTACTATTTTTGGACACGAGACAATGAGGACACGCGAGCCGGCTCCATACGTGCAGCCACATATCTGTTCTTACTGTCCTCATCCTTCTTCCCCTTCTTGCCAGACACGCTCTCATCCCCGCCTGCTTTGCTCGGTACAGCTCTTAGCCTGGGCCCACTTCAGCCGTGCAGCGTCCTGACTGATGGCTCCCTTAGCAGCACTCTAAATGACTGTGCCCATAACCATTAGAAAATATGGAACACGCGCACCGAGCTAGCATTGGGAAACATACACCTCCGATTAATCAGGGAGGGGGGCCTTTCCCCTCTCCGACGCTGGCTGCTGTATTACATGGGCACAGGGGACAACTCAGCGCTGAGGAGGCCAATAAAACAGCGCATTCTCTTGGGGGGTGGAACCGAACGCTACCACGGCCATCAGCCGTCACGGCAGCTTGGTGATGTACTGGGCCATTAAAAACCCGGTGACACCCGATACTGGATGCCTGCGGGGGGCCGCGGGTGCACTCTCATCTCGGCTTTTACAATCCGGCTAATTTCTAGGGAGGAAATCTATGTGCAGGGCTCAATTCTAATGAAGTCAAGAACATTTGTATGGATAAGCTGGAGAATTGTAACTCTATATCCATATGGGTGTTGTGGGACGCTGCAGCGGGCTAATTGCTGAAGGTAAAATCGCATCGATTCAAATGACTTTACAGAGCTCTTTGCAGCTTTCAGCGCGACTCGTTAATTGTGATTACCTGTTTTGAGGGAAACAGAATCTCCGTTCGTTTTACTCCAAAAGAAACAAAAGCACAGGAAACTGCTGGGATAGTTTTTTATAAAGTTAACAACATGGCCTGCTGCCTAAAAGGAGCTTGGGGGAATAACATGTTTGGTGGAGTTGTGAGCTAGAGACCTGCACTGTTGAGTTGATGTTTATTGCCCACAAAACAGCCAGGTGCAGACTCTACCTTATCCTGCACATGAAAGCCTGGCCCGATTTCAAAGTTCCCAAAGAGAGCACAGTCTGCAAAACACCTGCGAGATAACACTCCTGCCATTTGACTCTCTCTCTTTTCCTCCCCTCTACCTTTCTCCCCTTCTCCCTCTTTTCATGTGTTGGGTCTCTGAAAGACTGCGACCGTGGCATTCCTGCTGGCTCCAAAGGCCGACTCACCGATATCATTCAGAAGTGAGCTCCTCGGATTCGTTTACTTAATCCAATATTCATGCTCTGTGTATGTTTGCGAATGCAAAACAGTTTGTGCCTCCAACAAGCAAGACACAAGGTCCCCAGATAAATGGGCAAAAAAACATAAATACAGGAATGGTTGAAGAGAAGAAAAAAAAAAACGAAAATTGGAAAATAAGAGTAAGGGGAAATTTGGCGAGGAATGTTTGCGGCTCGCGGTGAAGCAGATAGCCGGAGTCGACCCTGGGAGGAATTATCGCAGCCGACTAAAGTCAAATTTGTTCAACATCTCCGCTGTTTGGTCGGATCCTAAGTCAAATTGCAGCGAATCGCATTAAGGGGGCGCAAAATTATGCGTCCATAAAAACGAGTGGAAATTCCACTCGGATTTCCACAAAGGGTCCATTCCTTACATTTTAGGATTGAGAGCATAAATGATGATGTTAGGCCCCTGGAGGACAAAGTCCATCCCTTTGATCACATCTGATTATTCTCAGAGCGAGCCGTCTGATCGCCCCGGCTCTTGCCATATTTACGCCGATATGCCGAGCCGTGATGTTCTCCCAGAGGGGGAGCGTTGGGTTCTCAGCACCCTCCATGTCCAGATGAATTGGTCAAAGGCCTCATCTGCCGCTGATCTCCCCCAGCCCACGCCTGCCAGACATTCGCGGTCACGCTGCCTGGTAGGAAGCCTCGCAAGGCTCCAGGGAGGGAGGAAGGCAGGACAGCTGCTATGGCTGTTGGCGATTTACCCACAGCACGGTAGCGACTGAACACAACATCCTTTTACGAGTTAAAAAGCTTGAACTGGACTACCCCAGACTGTCAACAACATATTGTTGCTGTATGTGTGGAGAATGTGGTCGTGCGGTGTTTTCTCTTTCGGCAAAATGACTAATCATCAAAATTAGCTGAGACTAGTTATTAGGCCTTTGAGTGCTTCTAGAAAGTCCCCCACGGCTCCATAAGTATGTGGGTCTTATCAGCAGTCACATGCATGGCAACAACATATATAGCAGTTTCTATATGGCACCACACACACACACACACACACAGACACACAGGTAAAACCAGATCTGTAGTGCAAGATGCAGCATTGGCACGTGTCATTTATTTATTCATTTGTATGCCCTGCACCCAATCCTTTCGGAGCAAGGGCAATATGTTGATACTTTATCGAGTAGTGTGCTTTAAAACGTAATTTGATATTGTGTATTACACAGTTAATACTAAAGTGCTTGGTCACGGTGCAAGCCTGCTGAGTCAGGCAAAAATAAAGGTCGTTAGAAGACACATGTAAATGACCTTCCGACTCTCAACGTTACGTTTTGGTGTCGAGCGACCTGACTGTTTCATCCAACACCTGTCAAGAGGTTCCAAATGAGAAGACATGTACATGTGACACTGAAAGACGTACGTTTAAGCCCTTAGATTAAATGCTTTGGATCGACTAATCCAAAGCACAGACTAATCTAAAAAACTAAAAAACATTTTGACCACTAGTAGCGCTTTATCTTTACCCACTTAGTCATCATCCACATTACTGATGATTAACTATCTATTGTGTAAATATTTTGTGAAAGCACCAATGGTCAACCCTACGATATAGTCGCAATATAGATATTGAAGTATTTGGGCAAACATATTTGATTTTCTCCTAAAGGCCAAGCCCTATGATGGAACGTGCAAAGTAGTGTAGTAATACACTAACAAAGGCAAGGGAAAATAATAATGCCAGCTAGCAAACATAGATGCAAACAATGTACTATTTAAAATATAAAAATAAAAAAAACAGTTCTATCAGAATAGAAATCATCAAGTTTACATGTGCGATCAACAGACCTCACTATGAACAATTATGTTTGGTATTACTTAGAATCAAAGAATTACTCGCTGAAGAATCTCTTTGTACTGATTAACAGTGGTAGTTTTCAAAACCTAATTTTCCATTCACCTCTATTATATTGGGGTTGGTGGCACAAATCTAAGAGATATGCACATCCCAAACTCATTCCAATAAAACTGCACGGCAGGATAACATTAGAGGTAAATGAGATGATGTTTTCTTTTAATTTGGGAGAACCAACCCTTTAAACATCCCCGATCATTACCTTATCTGGATACAAGAAACAACCCTTTAACGGCTCCCTCATTTACTTTCCCATGACCTCAGGCGCGATGGTGTGCACAATGAGGTAGAACGTCATGTAGACTTAAGCTAAATGAGTTGTGAGGGCATTATTTATCATCAAAGGGCTTTCTAATTACACTTGATAGCCTAACATGTTAAAGAGAACACCAAGAATATGAACTTTAGCTCTTATCCTCAATCTGTGTAGCCGAGGCAGAATTAAGGATTGGCCCTGCGCATAATCACTTGGCACAGGCAATTATAAAAATAATTAGAATATTAATTAAAATTTCTCATTAGTGCACCCTGTTGTTTTTAGGAAATGAGGTTAATGATAGGCAGGCCTCTGGTCTTCATCCTCCCTAGCGGGGAAACCGTGTGCCCTGGGAGCGGTGGAGTCACGGCGCCGGGGAAAGTGACAAGTGCACACTGCGTGTTTACATAGTTAATGTCTAACCCAGATTTGTAAGCAGACATTCTGCCTACATCCTCTGCCCAGGCAACGTGATGAGGAGACCGCCATCGTGTCATCTGAATCGCTCGGCCTGTTCGAGATGAGCCAGGCCTGCGCAGAATCGATCACCGGCGATCGACGCACAACGCATGGTAACTTTAAGGTAAAAGGTGGTGGTTACACTGTAATTACTGTGTAATTAGCACTCAGAAAATGTGTGAAAAAGAAACAACGGCGATTGACATAAAGGCACTGTGTCTCTAGTCGTGTAAAGATCCGTTTCACAAACACAATGTGTTTGAGATGCGATACACATTCATGACTTCTCCACGCATGGTGTTTGTGTCCCGACTTGATCCAGACGTCAATGCGCACATGGTCAACGATAACCTCACGAGATCGAGACGGATGCAGTTTTTGGAGCCAGGCACCGCAGTTGTTCTCCGCCAACTGCAAGACCCAGGGCATGATGAGAAACGCCTGGCTGTCGCCTGATCGAAGAGCTGATTGGCTCTTAGTTTTGGCAACAAACACCACGTTGTGTATCGAGTCTACAGAGACGAACATTTAATGCTAGATTGTAGGTTATTAGTCTCATGTTGTGCAATGAAGGTTTAATCTAAAATCATATTTTGCATGGTTGATAGTAATGAAGGTTATTTATATAATACTATTTAAAACGAGGAGCAAAGTGTTTTACAAGGCAGACATGAAAAGAACGAAGGATAGAATATAGTGCCAGATACAACCGCAGCTTTATGTCATCGTCCACTTTCCAGGTGAGGCGGCAGTTCATCTCGAACGAGCCTATTATGAACTTCCCGCCACTAGCACTCGCTGTCAAAACCCTTCTCTTCTGCACACTTTCCTTCATTTAGCTCTGTACTCTTGTTATCTACCATATTTAATTTGAGTCTGAAACCGTTCCGCATCCCATAAGACATGGTGTTGTAAATGCAGCGAGAGCGGGATCTTTCAATTAGCCCAACCCTTTGTTTTGTCTACAGAATATTAATGCTTCCCTCTGTTCCCACAAATAGTAGCAGCGTGTTTGCGTTTCAGCATAGAGCAGAAGCGGGAGACCCATTAATTTGACTGGGAAGGCTGGCGAATCGTCTGCGTATGCCCCGCCGTGACACTGGATTGCACTGGAGACCGGGCCAGGTGCTCCGGTTCACAAAGTTATTTATCAACCGAGAATCAGCATTCAAATTTATTCTGATGCCACAGCTGCCATTCCCACGGTCATCTCACATAGACTCTGCGTGTTTATTATCTCTTTCTGCCCCTCTGTCTTTATTCTCATTTGGGGTTTTTTCCTCCCATCCTCCTCCTTCATTTGCGCAGATTGAAAGTCCCAAATAAACAAAAGTAGACTAGTCTTGAATTCAAACAACAGTTGCGACACCGGCTGAGTTCATGGAATGCCGTGCATATTAAAATGCTGTGTTGACAGCCACAGTCATGGGACGCCCAAGTTCTAGTTCTGCAGCGTGACTCCATACTGATAAATTATTTGCCTCCCCGACTTTCAAATCTACTGTTCATTTATAAATAAAGTCCCAGTCACATGTCTCGTGTTGCGCATGGGAGCTGTCAGTGCATGCAATGAGGCCACCTCTAAATGCAACACCCCGGAATCCATACGGGTTATACATTTACACTTGTCACATTGAGCCCGTGTGACGGCTTTCTGTAACCTACATATAACAACACGCAGCCAAATAACATGTCAAGACATCAAAGCGATCCCACTGGCTATCCAAGGAAACGCATTTCACTCCAACACAAACATTTTTACAAACCCTTTCTATTCGACTCCCTTTGAAAAATATATCATCAAGTTTGACAAATAAACTGTAAAAAAAAACAAAAAAAAACAAAAAAAAAAAAAACTGTTCTGTGTGGACGCATTGACTGAGGCAATTGTCAATTTGCATGAGTGACTTGAGGTGTCTAAACAGTGAGGAAATAGAGCGCTGCCTATTATAGCGTGCTATTGATACCCCTGGCTTGTGTGCCTCCCGTGAGTGAAAAGAAAGGCCTTTCATCTTTTGTGAGAGCACACAATGCTGCTTGTATTGGGGTGGAGGTTCTTTTTTTTTTTTTTTTGCAGCTGGAAAGCTGAAATGGTGAGATGTTCCAATGTGCCATTGTATGTTTTGTTTTTTTCCTCCATCAAGTTCCATATGTAGCTGACAAATGACAACACAGGCCTCCGCCGCTGCAAGAGGCCGTTCCACGGGCGCCGCAATCTCTTTTCGCATATTCGGAGAAATGCAGGCCAATGCAAGAGAGAGGATGGTAATGCTCTTGCCCTGCGGCGGAGTGCTCTGCAGTATCACAGTGCACATCCCGAACTATTCAGCAGCTTCAACTAGGGAGACAAAGAGGCCGCAGTGGAAGAAAGGGGTGCCCGACCGCCTTTGACAACATCTCCCAGTAAATGACAGTTCAGGCCTCTCCCGTGGAAAATGCCAGACAGACATGAGATTACAGAGGTCTCAGATGTGCCACACTCACACTACCACTTTATCCTCACATGGATGTGATGTCACTGTTCTTGCACCTGCACATGCAAACTGAAGTTGCACCCAGATAGATATCACAGCTTGAATTTCCCAAAAGTGAGGAACGATTAAGAAATATAACCAATCATTTTTCTTTAGGAGAAATGTTGAATTTCATATCTAAAGGGAAATATTGGTTGTATTTTTGCTTTTCTTTTAAACCTGTATGACTGTATGGCTTCTCATGCGTCATGCCTGACTCTTAGTGGTCTCTGCAGTCCCAGGTCTCAGCAAAAAGCGTGAGTTCAAGTACAAAAATAAGACACGGGTCTCATGAAACCAGAATTTCCTTTCAAGTTTCACAAATTGGCACATTTCTAAAGGATATTATGGGAAAAATGTTTATCAAAGGCCCACCATGTAGACATGGTAGTTGGGCAATTGAAGGCAACCTTGGAACCCCATCATTTGAAAAATGCACTACTTGACCGACCTCATCATATCACTGCACTATGACCCTGTACATCAAGGTGGTAATACGTAAAGTGGAGGCTGTTAGCAGCCTCTCCTCCTCCACCCCTCACCCAGTTGGTCATAAACCACTTCCTCCGGTTTGTAACTGGAAGTAGCTGTCTGCGTGTTGACCTTGCCATGCTCCATTGATTTGGGTGCTGTAGGAGCTCAGGTTGTCTGCATTTATCAAGACGGGGAGCGGATTGGGGGGGTTGGTTTGAGTTGACGGGTCTGACACCAGACACCTTCCCCCCCGTGATGCTCTCAGGTCTTCTGACACAAGTCTAATGGGCTCTGACAGGTCCTCTGAATGGAAAATGTTAATGACCGAGTATGTTAGCGAGATGTTACCAGTGCTAGCTGATATTATCAAAGGGTTTGGGGGCTGGGTGGGTTTCCAGAAGGTGACTGGGTATCCAAGGTTTATGATCCTTTGGGATGTGAGAGATGGAGCTGAACAAAGGGAAACACAATACAACGTAAGAGAAGAAAGGAGAGAAGGTACAATGTGTGAGTATTTGCAGCTGGCGTAACAATATGCAATTAGGGGCTTTCAATCGGTGCATTTGGTCGATTTAAGAGGGATGTTAGTGTGTAGCAGTAATCAGTACATATTTCATACAGCAAAAACAGAGATTGAAAACAAAAGACTCACCATTTGGATAGAAACTGCCTTTTTTATTTTTGGTGGTGAAAGGAAATTCTTCAGCTGCATTTTTAATAGTTGTAAGGCATTCAAAATGGCCAAACATTTAATCTTCCTTGACATTCAACCTTGAAATCACAATGTTAAAAGCTCTGCCTTGGAAAAACAAACAAAAAAGTAATCACAAAATGAGTTTGGGGAAATGAAAACCAGATGACCAAATACCAACTAGCAATTCCCCTGTTTTTCATGAAAATACAACAGAATAAACTGATTTTTTGGGTTTATCCTTACTCCCCACCTCACACTTCATTTAGTCCTGTGCATCATTTTGCGAATCTCCAAAATGACAAAATTACCTCTGTGCAAGAAGAAAAGGAGGAAATGGCTTGAGTGTCTTGTTCAATTACGGCATCATTTCAGTTTTAAATGGAATTTTGTTCAAATTTGTAATGAGTACCCTGAAATTGCACTTGCTCTCGGGCTTCTAATCAGAAGGCACACTTGAACACGGCATAGACACTGTTTTCTAAGGCCCACAAATGACCTTAAAAGAGCTAACTCCAATCACTGCAGCAAAATCCACAGAATTAGACATATTCAGAAGGCTACTGTATATTCAGGTCCATTTAAATCCATTTTCTAAAAGGCAGCTTCCCGCTGAGTAAGTAGGGAGTAAGTTATTCTTTTGTTCTGATGTGGACGCAGTGAAAGAATATTTGAATCAAAAGCAGTCTGAACTTATAATGGGTGAAATGAAAGATGCAAAAGCCTGTGGCTGGTTTGTGCAGGTGTGTTCTTGTGTGTGGTGAGAGGTTTGGTTAGAGCAGGTTGAGTTACTGCTCCTGTTTATAGACCACATACTCTGGACACCATATTGAATCCTGAGTCTGTCCTCATCAGAACACAAGTGGTCGCTTACTGAGGCGACATTTAAATTAAGTTCAGCAGCACGGATAGGTTGACGTTGGTCCAAAAATAATATATAAATAACGATATTTGGGATACCTTCACCCGAGACTGCAGTTTGTTTCCTACCAACAGTCCACTTTGGTTTATTTTTATCACAAGGCAATTTTTTAGCAAGTAGTTTAAGTTGCCGAATGGGGTGGCAGAAGAGAAAATGCTTCTGACACAAAGACTGCTGTTACTGTCTTGGGTCCTGCTGTATTCTTTTAACCATGACCACAATGTTAATAGCCATTTCAACCCCAACCTTGAACATCTCCTGACCCAAACCAAGCTGGTTTTGTACTTAAAGCTAGGGTTGGTAATGTTCTTCAAGAACATTATTTGTCATGTTAAAATTCCTATTACATCCCGACAGCAATCAATAAATCAAATGTCTTCCACAAGCTGCTAGTTTGACAGCTGTGAATCCTAACAACAGCAGTGCTCGTTGTTTACATTCATTTTGATGTTTATGCTCATAATGATGATTTTGGGGGAGTGGCTTTGGAGGGAGGCCTGAAGGGTGTTGCCGATTGGCCGTCTTTTGCTACATTCATTGGAAAGAGTTGCAACACTGAGAGCACATCAGTTTTGTAACAGTCATACGCTGGCTTTAACAGTATTGGAGGGATTGGCAAACAATGTTTTCCAGCTGATAGAGACATGCGATCATAAACCACTTTTATGTTGTTTTTTCACAAAACATAGTTTGTTGTTTAGTTGTGAGGATTTTTTGTTGTCGGTCATACAAGACATTTTGAAAGGCATTGAAGGCAACCATTCTGGGTGTTGCTTCGTGTGGGCAATTGGCGTTTGCAGAATCCAAATCAATATAAGAAAAAAGGAAACGAACCCCCCCCATTGGCCTGCCGAAACTGGAAGCTAACATCTTAAAATTGGAAAAAATACATTGATGCAGGTCTGCACAGTGTACAGCAATAGTCTGCTATTGAAACTAGTAATTCCAAACACTATAATTACAACTGCCTGTTCTGTAATTCCAGGCACTTCAGCAAAGTAGTCACTATTTCTTGTTCTAAAGGTAGCTTCTATATTTGTAATGAACTAACATAAAGATTGAAATTAGGACAATTAATTGACATCCCGGCTCACTCAGCCATTCATGCTCCCCAGGCACATGACGCCTTCCTCGATGGCACCCTGGAATGATAACTCCATGTGTTGCAACTGAGCATGGAGCTTGCTCAGTTTTTGCAGAAAGGTCACAGCAGCATGTCTGGTAAAGCTGTATGAGCGTAACATTTGGCAGAGAAAGGTTAAAGCTGGTGCTGCTCATGAGAAGGTAAAGTCATCACCTGTTACGATCTCTCTTCCTCTATTGGCACTTCTACTTTTGAGGCTTTTCTTTTTGTGTCTGAAACTGGTTCCATAAAGATTACCGTTTGCTAAGCCCAAACAGTAAATCTAAAGCAGTACTTTTTTCACATGTCCTATGCTGTTATCTGGTTATGAATCAGGAAAAGGCACCTGTTGGCTCACACGTCAGCCGATGTGGCCTTTTGCCTAATTTTCACGTTGGACGTCTTAACGGACTCTAATGGCAAATGCTTTTTTTTGTTCTTTTCTTTTTACAAACACTTCTTTTAACTTATATTAATCTCCCTCTCTTTATATATACACACACAAATAGATTTATATACACACATAAATCACTGCTGTTGCTGATGCAAGAGAACAGCTGCTGGAATGGAAAGAAAATGTGTGCATCTAATCACACTCACTACAGTTGCCTGGTTCTATGCACTCATGCTATTTCAGACATAGAGTGTCCTTTTATCCCTCTACCTCCTAATAGCTGAGCTCTATTGATTTTCCCTTCAAACATCTGTCCTATTAGTATGTTCTCATCAAATCACTGATTAGGCCTATTTCCAAGATGAGATGGAGCAAACCATGCAGCCATAACAACAAAGCCCCATTACTATAACCCTGAGACGGTACCTATAAGTAGATGGAAAAAGATGGAGGAAGTACAGGAGCGCAGGCTAAAATGGAAATAACCATGAAATGGAGGTTTTTAAAATCATAACCAATGTTACTTCTAACTGCAATCAGTCTTAATTTGTCCAGGGCCTGTGCCGAAGCACGGTGGGCCCCATATTGCCAAGGCAACTAATTTCTATTAGCTTCAAACAGCTGAGGGAGGAAACACCGAGAGGAGAGCTGGGGGGGGGGGGGGGGGGGGGGGGGGGGGGGGGGGGGCGGGGTG
>NW_022280093.1:834613-869330 GCF_004355925.1 Anarrhichthys ocellatus
TTAGAGGGAGGGGCTGAAGGTAAGTAATTGTTGATCACAATACTACAGCCCCAGCTTGGACAGCTTTTGTAATTGGGCCAGGCATACATTTCTCAAAGGTAAAGATAAAGAGCCTTTTGCTCTTGTCACGTCCTGTGTTTTCATTATTGATAATGCAATCCGACAGTTAGACAGTGGAAATGGCTCTTTTTTTTTTTAGCAACAACAAAAATCCTTTTCTACGGTTTTAAAGCATACATGACCATGACCAATTCTGTGTAGGCCATCATTCAGAAGCTTACATGTGAGGTTTATGGAATAATAACTGCTAATAAGAACCAGCCTGAGAGCTTTGGGCAATTTTGCTTTAATGGTTGCTTTAATGGTTGTTTTAATGGTTGTCTAACAGTCGGGAAGAAATTAGAAAAGCTCTGGTACTTTTAACAATTGCTCTCTTCTTTCTTTTTCAGCACTTTTCTCATGTCAGTCAGAATATGCGGTTTTGTGTTGTTGCCACTCTAGCAACTCCTCTAGTTTTAAGAGGGCATGAAACATTCATGTTTTGGCATGGTGTTGCCTAATTATATCAGAATAATCACCTTGCATAATATCTGATATGACACATATTTTCGTAAATGTTGGAATGACGTAAGTGCATTCGTAACGGAGTTGGCTCGCCCCCAGTGGTGGAGTGTCAACACTTTGGGTGAAGTAGGAATTTGTGTCAATTATTTTGCCTTGAGTTGGTTCATGATGGCTTTAACTTTTTTTTTGAATTTGCTACTGGACATATGTGAAGCCTTTTCGGCAGATGATGTAGAAAAACAGAGTCAGCTATATCCGGACTCTGTGACCATCTGAGGGTTCCGTTTCTTCAGAGCTGCCAGCCAGCGATGCAGTACTGCTCTCCTTTTCAGCAGCAGTTTATGAAAATAGACTGTTTTGTCCTTAGCTTTAACATTGTAAAACTCATTTTTACATCCAGGAACAATACAATAGCAGCCTACCCTTCGTCTATTCCAGTGGCTCCTCACTCCCTGTCCTTCACTGTCTCTACCGTTGGATCTGTTAAACTCAGCCAAGCCAACCGACCTTGTGACGTTAACAGGCTCAAGCACTGCAACGTGGCAGGGCCTTTGTCACAAATGATATAATAGAGCTTCATTTTTCTTTTAAATGCTTTATGTTTGTGACATGATTATTGATTAGAGTGGAACTCAATTTAGTAAATCAGCTGAACGTGGTTGACTCCTTCATTTCCACTCTAATAGTTTTCATATTTTTTATATTTCCCTTGTCCTCCCCTGGATAAGAGTATGAAAGTGTCCATGTTGAAAATACCATAATGTCCTCAACCTTAGCAGACAATTATCCTTATCATCCACAGTTTCTGGGAGTTATCCAAAGTGCCACCTCTCACCCTGTGTTGCATGTGAACATGCCTCTGCTCGCTCAGTTACTGCAGGTTGAGAATGTCACCCAAAGCCACCAGGCAGAACGGGGACAAAAAGAGTGCACAGAGACTGAGGTCTATATCTGGGTTTATTGGTGAAAGAGAAGGCTAGTGGGTGTTCTATTCCATTTAAAAAGCTATAGTAGCAGTGATGGAGAGTAAAAGGGATCACTGTTTAAGGGGCAGAGGGGACTTGAGGGGGAGAGGCATGAATCATGTAGAAAACATGTGTGTTGGAACCTCTCAAACAGCTGTGAGGCGCCTAATAAATGCAACATGGAGACAGGTGCTCCCCAACATGGAAACATAGCCAGCCAAGCCAAAAGGAGGGGCCCCCACATTTCATGCGGCGCGCTGTGGGACGAGGCGGAGGCAATTCATGGTTCATCTCCGCTGACCCTTCTGTCCTTCAAGAAGATTAACGCGAGCACATCAACTCTGAGCTCAAAATGGAGGGCGGTCACGGATGTCATGGGTTCATCCCGTTTGCTGACGTTTCGGGGTGGGGGACATGTGATCAGCGCTAAAAACACAGCGGAGGGAAGCAATACAAGAAGTACTGATGCGTACAACTTCAACAGGTCTTCAATCAAATTGATGCAATTGCCCTTTTTTACAAACACTCTTTGTGACAGGCCTCCACAACCCCATGCCCCCCCCCACGAAATGAAGTCTGATTTCAATATGAAAGTGAGCGTTGCACATAATAAAGCAGAGAGGGGACTCCGAATTGGACACACACGAGTGGTTGGGGCGCAGTGCTTTCTTTTTTTTGGCCTTAGCTGCATGTTTCCCATATAGGGGATTTGAAATAATAAGGTTTCATGTCAGTGTCAACTGGGCAGATACATGCATGCTGGAACTAATGTGAATCCAACACCCTTACATAGGGACAACAGGTTTCAAAAAGCCAGAGAAGATTAACACAATTTCATATGAAATGTACTATCGGAAATGTACGTCTGCCCTGAAGCCTAATGGGGTTCGAACACATTGTAATGATGTTTGATGTCTGTCGTCAGCCATTAGCCTGAGACTATGTCTCAACCTGGCATTTTGTTTTAAGGGACTGCAGCAGTTCAAGTGTGCAACACGGGAGGAGGTTGCACAACAAGAAAAAAGAAAAGTTGCAACACTTGCAAAAATCGAAACACTGACACATGAAACCTCCCTTGTTCTCTGTGAATAGACTGAAGCCTCTTAGATTGTTTGGACGGATGACAGAAGCTGGAGGTCAAGCAGAGGTGGAGTCGGGGGAGGTTTTGGAACTCCCCTGGCATTACCCTGCTGGGTAGGGAGGTTAGCAGGTTGGTACATGACACACACATCCTGTCAACTGATGCTATTTCTGTCAGAGCACCTGCTTGGAAGCCGGTTGGAGCGGCGAACAAGTGCAGACTCTGTCCTCCCGAACACTTCAGAGCGAACGAGACAGTTGCAGTGACTGTCTCGCTACAGTAACTTTTGAATAGAGTGTTGACGCGCCCTCTGCTTGTCATGCTCAGTGTGAGTTCCTGGCTATTCACTTCAGTTGAAACTATGGCTTTACAATGATGACTAATTGAGGTTAAAACCTGTGTGATCATTTTTTGATTCATTTGGGGTTTTAACAAGGTGCAGTGACTCAAGCGGCAATAATAGGATTTTTACTGCCCACTGACAGAACGACCACAATAGAATATAATGGCAGGGTCTGATTGTATTAAGTCACAGGTATTGATCAAACTGTTCCAGCTGCAGAGATTTCTGGCATTGAAAACTTGCTTTTTTGGCCCATACTGCTCTTGGAGCAAAAATGGCACTGAGGCCAAAAAACACGAGCAGCATTCCGGCTGCACACAGCACTAATCAGCTGGCGGATTCGTTCCTGTAATGAAGACAGTCACTTTATTTGTATCCCATTAGTCAAAGAGAAAGGTTTCAAATGTTCAAAGTTTACTCAATACACCTTTAGTGGTGTGAAAACGAATAATTGGCGACAAGGGCAAAGTTTCAAATGAAATGAGACTCCTGTGTTTGTTGAAACAAAGCTTGAATCACCTTCTTATTGTCGTCAGCCCATCGTTACACTTTGATGGGATAAATAGAGTGTAGGATGAAATATTGTCCATCTAATTTTATGGCTTTTGAGCTACTGGTTGCTTTTCAAAATGGAACTAATTTAGCTGAAAATTGGTTGAGAATTATTTTATTTTTAAACAAAGCAGTATGAAAATGGGAACTAATTCTGTATTAAGAGGAATCTGTAGCTGGGAAGTCAGGAAAACAACCACCTGAATACACAGTGTAATGACATGATTAGCCAATCTTCCACTAGAGCACTCTGCAATGTTGGTATGATGTTTGCTCACATATACTGAAGTCTTAGCAGTACAGGGAGCTCTCCCCCCCGTAAGCCATAGCAGTGGTACCAAGAGGATGTCCTAATGGCGTCTGACTGACGTCTTCACCATGTCACATAAACCTTCATTAGCGGCCTGCGCTCGGCAGGTCAAAGCCATTACAACAAAGCATTGCCAAAGACAATAGCGTGTGTAGAGGTAGATTTGGCTAAAACCCACTCTCCTATTGGATTAGGAATCCAATGAGGGGGAAAGGCGATACCCCGTAATGATGTGTCGCGGCCTGCCCTGAAAAAAGCATGGTCCGTGATGAATCGGAAGCTTTGGCCTCATAAATTACAATTATTTTGTGCCAGCACGGTTTGAGCGAGCCACTTAGCATTGCAGCATCCATCAGTCCGCCCATATGGCACAGAGATTTCCTCCTCAGAAAAATGTCATTACGTAGAGGGAAGAAAACACAGTGATGTGGTCGAGGGAGCGAGGAGGCTGCGGTGCTCGTATAAATCAAACCGATTTTTTTAAAATTGTCTTTGAAATGGAAGCCCATCCTTCACAACAATGTCTCCCTGCAACTTCTTCATACTCTAACCTGAGACATCCGTGATTGGGGATCCCCTTAAAATAACGCATATCCTCTTTTCCTCAGCTAATGATGGATTCCACACATTTTCATTGAGACAAGCAGGATGTGAGGCCCAGTACAGCAAGCACAGCTAAGATTACTGAAGCCACATGTGAGCTGCTGTAAGAGGAAACAACACTGGTTTTAATTAGAGATGCTGGCATAATAAAGTTGTTTTTTTAGTAACTTCTCTTCCAACAACTGTTTCTAGTTAGTCCCTGAAGTTCATTTTTGCATTTGAGAAGCTGCTTTGATTAAATTAAAGTTGTTTGTCAGGGTGTATTGAGATCCTGCTCTACACAGCTCAAATAAAGAAAAGTACAGTAGACAGGAAACAGCTTTATTCTGGAAATATCATTAAGACTACAATTCCATGCAGTCATAACTTTCTGTATGTGTGGCTCGCACTGAATTGTTTTCATATGTGGTTTGAAATTTCAATCCATTACGAAAGTGCCTGGCTGCTCCCTTCACATAGAATCTAAAATGAAAAACCCAGATACGGTGCTCGTGAAGTCCCACTTGAGCAGAGTGGCACATGCTCAGACCGGCTTCTGGAGCCAGCATTCCGTAACTTCGTAATTTCCAATTAGCGTGTAATTCCATGACCAAATTGGATTTCGGCTAAACTTGTTTGCCAATTTATGTGGCTAGTCCTGCCTCATCTAAAAGTAACTACAGACCATGAAAAGAGCGACTGTTATTGTCAACCCTGGTTGCATCGGTTAATACTGAATACTCGCATGTCTGCAGTAGAAAGACTAACTCGGTCATAGAGAAACAGACAGAAGCAAAATAGAGAGTTAGAGAAAATGACAGGGAGATAGACCAAGAGGTCGAGGAATGAAAGGAAGGAAACCTCAGAGGTCGATGGCTTAGGATCTGAACCAAGGAAAATGCTGCTTCCTGTCCCAGTCTGTCCAGAGGCTCATCTACAGCTTCCCTGATGTTTTTATTTGACCAGACAGCAGACCGCAGGGCACGAGTCGCTGTGATAGCAAGTCCCAACATCTCTTTGGTGGGTTTCCGGAGAGAGGAGCTGTTTGACGCAATGAAGGAGCTTTGGCCTCGGGACAAGGAGACTGTAGAGATGTCTCTGCAGCCAGAGTAATTTAAAACCTAGCAATTTTGGAATCAGTTTTTATGGTGTGCAGGTTTACAGTTTCAAAAAAAATAAAGATGTTCATGGCCGACAGAAGGTTGTTTCTATATTAACGCCAAGTCATTTACCCAAGTCATTTAATAGCTGTACAAAATGTATCTGAATCAACAATCAGATTTGATAACTGTTGAACTGAACATCTAAGTCAAACTAAGAATAGCTAAATAAATAAATCTGGATCATTGAACAACAAACTCAAAGTAATCAATAGGCTTACCTGAATAAATAGCCTACGTAAATCTCGAACTGACCATCAAACTGAGTGTAATTAATAAATCAATGTGGAACTTAACATCAAACTAACCGTAAAAAATGGTGAAATAAACTGAAAATACTGTTCACTGGGACCGCAAAGGTTTGGCTTACATTTTCTAACCTTATACACAGAATCATGCACTGAAGTACTGTAGTTTCATTTTTTTTTAAACACAAACATTTCCTTCAAAGACTGCGCACTAGCTTTTTTTATACATTACTGTCACAGGAATAAAACAGGAATTGGTTGGGGACAATTTTCTGCAGCAGATTCGGTGCTGTGGCGTGTTTTTGAGTGGAATTGACTCAAAAACAAAACTACAGTTCCCATCTTTGTTGAACATCTCAGTTGTATTAGCCAAAATATTCCTTTAAACAACACTATTCAGAATAATTACAAATGTTTTGCAGCTCTAGTGACGGGTTGTATTACCTTGGTGTGGGAATTCCTGGCCTTTGTTTGTTTCCTCTCATTGATCTGGGGCCATGCGGGGCTTTGGGGAGACGGCGGTGCAGTCTCTCTCTCCAGACCTTTCTTTACAGCCGCACCATGAAAGGAGAGGTTTTTGGTTGGCAGAACTGCACTCGAATTGTAGCCACTGATTAGAAAAGGTTCAGGTTTCTTCCTTATGAATGGGCTACTGTAAACAACTAGACAGTCTCTGTCCATGCATAATTCTGTCAAGCAAGTATTGGTGAAGGTAAACATGTTTTGCCCTGAACATCATGCAATGTATGGTTTCTCTCCACATCAGTGTACACTTGCCGCGAGTCCTTGATGTAGAGAGGAATAATCAAACTGCTGTATCAGATTCCGCTGGGATATGAAATTAACATTACAAACAGTACATTCGTAAAACCTTCCTCCCTACGCTGCCTAGCTGTAGAGTTGGAAGAAAAATAAGAACAGGCAGAGAAAAGAAACTCATTTTTCACCTTTGGGCCATATGCCAATTTGAATGATCTAACTGTATCTGATTTGGAAGTGCATGCTGAGAGCGAAGTGAATAAAGGGGAGCGCCGGATCACAGGCGATGCGAGAACGACTCCGGGTGAGACGGAGACCTGATACGGACGCTAATTATCATAAGCCATATGCCTGCAGCCTGTGGAGTGGCTGCAAGGTAAACAAAGATGATGACAAACAGCAGTGCGCATACGACTGGTACCGCCCCCTCACTCCTCTCCTTTCTCATCAGAACAACGCAGGCTGCCAACCGAATTAGCATCAGCTGGCTGATACATCTGTAATCTATTCTGAGCATGGCAAACAAATTGGATTTCTAATTTATCCTGACTCATTTATGCAAAGCAAGAGTGATGCAGTGTCGCCGTGGTAACGGCTTTTGATATACGGAAACTTTCCTCGCGGAGCGCGGAAATACCTTCAACTTCAGTCCTCAACAGGAATAGACTTTGAAGTGTGTGATTTTTTTGGAAAATGAGTTTCACATATTTGAATTTCAACAAACTCGCTGCTGCCTCTTATCTCAGTACGCCTGAACACACACACAGTTATGTTTTCATGACTTTTGGGGCATTACATTGACTTACATTCATTTCCTGGAGACTTACCCTAACTCTTATCATAACCGCTACTTCTCTCTTGAATGATTATGTCTCTTTGCAGAAAACTCAATAATCGGAGATTTTAAACTCAATTCTCAACTTTATGATCGCCTGTAACAATTCTGTGACACCAGGCTGTCCGTTCCTTACCGCTGCCCCTGAACGCAACAGACGTAACACACGTGCGTCTTGTTTCTGTTCTAAACTAGGCTAAATACGAGCACAGTTTTGGTGAGGACAGTATATGGATACAATCCGACCAGCATCCCCTGGTTTAAAGGGTAAATTATGGAAGCATTTTGCTTCTTCTTCCACCCAACTCGGAAAGGGGCGAAGCGAAACACAAAGTAGAGTGCAACTTTTTGTTGCAAAGGATTTGTGCCCCTAATCATTGAGAACCAGAGCTTTTGTGCCATGTTGCACACTTTGGAAATGAGAAACAACATTCTATCTCAACATTTTTCCGGACACAGCGATATTCCAAACCAAAGCTAAAGTCATGGAGTCACTGAGGAAAGCGGGGAGGATAGAAGTAGAACGCTATGTGTAACATCCGTTGCCACAGAATCTTGTGTCACCGTAACCGTGCACTTTATCACTGTATGTATAGTTTTACCACGTGTTCCAGAAAGTGTTGTTTTAGTACAAGACCTTCAGTTATAGGCTCATTGCCTATAACGGAAGGTCTTGGTTGAAGAGAATTGTATATTATTTATTCGTGAATAAGAGCAGCTTGTTATGTCAAATGACTCAGAACATGTTGAATTCTGTGTTTTTACTACGAGGATGTTGCTACAGACCCATTTTTATTTATTTTCTTGTTGGTTCTCTTTGCAATGCTGGGAAACTTAACCCTCTCTATTTGTTAGTAATATTTAATTATTAAAAGATAATGGAAGTAAATTCATAATTTTTTTAAAATTATGAATCATTACAAATATGCTGTGTTTTAAAAAAGGCAGATAGTAAGTAAAAATAAATGTATAGAACATTTTGATGCATCACGATGGAGTTAAGTGTTTTATAATCGCATCATAGCCTTTGAATCGGAATCGAATCGAGAGGTGCCTAGAGATTCCTACCCAAATCATTATGTCCCCTCAAGACAGGTAAAGCACGCGCGCACACACACACACAGGTTTTTTTGTCATGGCTTCAAATACTCCCACCTACTCTCACAAAAACACTAAAATAACCACCTCTAGAAAGACAACGGGTGAGTCTTTGCAGGCGCCCAAGGCATCAGCCATTGATTAGCCAGATTAATTACAGGATAGCTAGCAGACGCCACCTTTCGGCAGCCAGGAAATGAAAACAAAAATCTGCTCCTGAAGCAAATTCACCACAACAACAAAATAAAAAAAAGAAACAAGAGCAGAAAATCGATGGCGAGGCCTCACGACGCAAGCACAGCCTGAGCCCTCGCTCTTTTGATTATCTAACTACCAAGAACAACAAACCCAATTAATGATATAGTTTTCTGGCTCCGCTGAGCCATTTTCTCCGTCCGAGATAACCTAGACACACCAAACATGCTGATAAATGGTCCGTAAACTCCCATACGCTAAAATAACAACACTGCCTAATGTGACCACTAGGAAGCTTATCACAATGTAATCATTATTGTGTTTGCACTGAGATTACGATGTAGGTCAATGCTGTGTAGAGAGTATTATGTTCATTATTCAGCTTTGCCTTAACATTGAAAAGTATCTAATGCGTTTTCCCTGTTTCTGCTGCAGCAGAATGTGTTCAACAATGTGTGCGGTGCTGGTTTAGACTAAATTTGACCAGATTCATGTCATCTGCTCTGGTGCGAGTTAAACATCCTAAGATTTAGTGTGTGTGTGTGTGTGTGGTAATCCAATTTAATTTGTCTTTCACTTCATTGCTCTATGCATTAACAGGAATGTGTTAGGCATATCTCTGATTAGTATGGCTTCAATTTGACAAAGGTAGTGGTGGGTCGTTGACTTTTCAAAAGGTATCAAATTGGATGCGATTGTTTGTTCTTTCGTCCTATCAGAGGGCTACTTTGTAAAAAAAAAAAAAAATAAATCATTTCATAATTAGCATAAACACACGGTAATAATTGCAAGAGACAATGAGAGCAAACAATAGAAGCGTGCCTTTTATTTTTACAGAAAACGTCTGAGGCATGATGGGTCGAGAGAACATTGCTAAAAACGAAAAGCGTCATGGTTATATGTATCATCCGACAGCAATGAAGTAAATAACTCTTGATTTAAGAATGTACGTGCTGTGCATGATACGGTAGGACTTCAGCTTTCAATTTGCAATTTGCAGCGTCTTTATCCAATTCAGTTCACTAGTAGCGAGCTTTTATTAATATTATTAATCAAAACCCAAAATGTGTTTTGCAATGTGATTCTGGTTAGGAAAATTCCACGCTGGTAATGTTTACATGGAGTAAACACACTGGTAATGGAGAAAAAGGAATAGTAATCACGGGCTTATCACCGGCAAAGGTTTGTGCAACCTTGAATTTTCCACTTCACCAAACATCTGAAATTGTCCCAACCGTCAAAGCTGTTTCAGGCAAGTCAGGCAAAGTACACAGTCCTGTCTTTCCGTTATCTCCTTTTCTCTGTCAACAAGACATGATTAGGAAAATAAAGTCCAACATGTGTAGACTAGCCTCTGACACTTGTTTGTTTTTGTTAAAAGCTGTAAATATCACCGAAAAAGAGCTAGTACCCTGACTTGTTTTCCATTTTGGATGTGCCTTTTTAGTTGGGGGGGATAGGGGATTATATATCGTTTCTTTTTATATATTAAGAGGACATTCCATTCTCAGGGATTTTCTATTACTGTCAGAAACACTTGTTGATATGCGTCTGTCCTTACCCTCGGTGTGTTAGTGGTCCCACCTGTGGAACATACTGACATTGTGGCTCGTGGTTCAGTGGCTTTAAGTAGATTTTCAACCAGGCAGCGGTGAGCTCACTGCTTCCATTGAGGTTTAGCTCACCACAGATTGGCTCTGTATGGTACAATAAACTGCACTGCGATATCAAATACAAATCATATTCCGCTACATCACTCACACTCCGGCCACCTTCGGTCTGGATACTCATTCCTCAACACTGACCCCCTGAAACCAGCTTCATAGATTCAAAACTGAACACAACACGGATCCCCCAGCAGTGGTTCTTTCTTATTCCCTATCCGACCTGATCTCTGATCTGTCACACGTGACGGTACCAAGACAAAAGGCTCAGCAATAGAAAGCTTGTGTCGGTAAAACTCAAGAGCCATTGAACAGTCTTGAAAACGTGTTCATGTTTTTTACACATTTTAATCCTGCATCCTTGTTGTGGGTTCAGTCTCTCTTAATATATATCAAACACATATACATATAAAAATATGTATTATTATTTTACTTCATTGCTGTCAGATGATACATGTAACAATGTGCATATATAAGAGCCTTTTGTTTTAAAATTAATCCGCTGGGAACATTGTAAAGTCTGGTGGATACCGAGTTTTCATTGGGATTGTGATCAATCGTGACCTGTTAGGTGGTGATTCAGTTTTAATGCTTGAGGACACTTTAGAGAGTTTAAAACAGATAGTGGAATTAAGCAATGGTCTCCTAACCCATCAAGCCTCAGTGACAGAATGTACAATCACAGCCAATTTGATACCTTTTGAAAAGTACACATCCCACTGCCTTAATCAAATTCAAGCCAAATTAAATCAGAGATATGCTTATATTGTAACGGGTTGTATATGGACCCAAATGCAACACACAGGATTCCAGAGATCTTTGGCTTTTATTACTAACTTCAAATATAGCAGGCAGAGTTCAAACAGGGTCAGGATCAGATGGCTGGTGGGTTTACCGGGAGTCAGGCAAGGCGGGCAGAACAGGGGCAGGCAGGATCGGTAACAGGAGAGCAGTCCGTGAGAGTGTGCTGGAGAGTCTGGCATAGAACCGAAGAACAATCTGGCAAATGAGTCTGGGAGGCAGGAGTCTATATAGGGGCTTGATTACTGATCAGAGGCAGGTGAGTGAACAGGTGAAGGGAGTTTAGACTAATGAGGAGGGAGTGACGACAATAAGAGTGAGGAGGGTGTGGAGCTGAACTGTGACATATATAGAGCAATGAAGTAAAAGATGAATTAGATTATACTGTATATATAGTTGAATAAAGAGTTGAATTGATTAGCCTAGCATACACACATCCATACATATTCTAGCGTGGTACAACTTGAATCCGTATACATCATACATAATGTAATTAGCTGGAAGGCTGGGTTTGATTATGAATTATGAATTATGAATACCATGTTCACCATTTGAAGAAACTGCTTTTTTCTCTCACTATTTTTACTTTATTTTCATTCTTTGTGAAACTATAAACACTTTTCATTTTACTTACTTATACTGTCATTAACTATTCATGTGTGTAGCTAAAAGTGCAATCTGCCAATCAATGCAATACATTACAAACAAGGAGAGACCTACTGTCAAATGTGTTCCCTCCATGATGATGACAGACAAAGACATCGCCAGACTATCGGCTCATTTCAAAGGCTTTCAAAGTTTCTGTGTTTGATGACGGTTTGCATTTACACATGTGCATCAAGCACCTACTGCTGCGAACTTCTCGTGGCAAAGGTCATGGCTGACGCTCAGCCGAGTGCTTATTCATGGCATTTATCCTTTTTACTGTCAGTTAGGATCACACACACACACGCACAATGCCATGATAGGTTAACCTTACCATTAATGGAAGACAGGGAGACGACGGGCAACAAAGACGAGGCTGTCTGAATCGTGAGATGGTAATGTGTTTACGAGGGAAAAGAAGAAGAAGAAAGGGATGAGGTGGTGGTGGGAGGGGGGGGGGATCATGAAATGACAGCAGGAGAATTGAGGCTCAGCACTGGGATTTGTCTTACACTTCCCTGATCTTGTCCCCGAGCGCTCCCCGAAATCATCCTCTGAGGGAAGAATTTATTTTCTATTTATTTCAATTTTTTTCCCCCTTCTATTTCGGGTCTCTAGCTGGATATGTATGGATTCATTTGTGTCCCGCCGTCGGTGTCTGAGAGGGGAGCCGTGAAGTGCATCACATTAACTGTATTGACATAAACAGCTCGCCCGGGCGCACTGCCTCTGCCTTTGATGAGGGTTTAAGTAGGAAGCCATTGAGAGACTTATGGAGAAACGTTCCCACGGGATCAATAGATTAGAGACCTAACTAATCTTGGGGAGCTAGATAGCCGAGCTCGAAACGGCAAAAACGACAGTCATATCAGTGGCACATGGTGCACCATCGCCATCACTCCTCTCTGCCCTCAAACTGTAATTATTCTACCACTCTAATATGGGTCATGAACGAGCAAGCACCAGTATCAGTGTCTGTTGTTTTCCATGTGTTGTAGTATCAGTGCGCTAAAGTCTTCATGGAGTAAAAGAGTATGTACTGGGTGCTTTTTTTTGTTTCTCTGTCTGTATTTTGGTTCTCCACTCGACTGTGCTTTAAAGGCTGGTATGACATCGCCATTGTAAGGCTGTGGTTATTCATTTCACATCGTGGCGATATTATAAAAGGTTTGCCTTTCATAACGAACTGGAACAAAGTTGCTATCCTCAAACGTTATGTCAGTCTTGCATCATGTCTGATTGGAGAAATACAGCTAAAATGTCAAGATACAAACAGCTTGAATCTAATATATTGCGTGAGGGGGAAGAAAAGTAGATGGAATAAACAGAAAGCAACCCTTTCTCCAAGAAATACTAATTCGAGACAACAAGCATGTTATGAAAGGATCATAATGCCACCAGGTCATGTTTATTGTCAATATAATTAGATTAATTCACAAATTGGCATAGTTTCCAACCTCGAGACCTCAAAAATGGGCAGGATTTTGAAACCAAACCGTAAAAGTGTTTTTATATACTTTGAATCTTACTTTTAATTCTCAGGAAAGAATACAGAATAATTATGACGTGAGCTTGAGTGTTTCTTTCTCTTTGTAGCCTATACTCACCATTTCTCTCTCCGTCTCTAACTCACTGAAGGCCTTCTTAGACACAACGTCACAATGGCACCACTGCGCTCTAGAACCCATTCATTCCAATGGCTTGTGCCGCGAGACTACTTTTATTTGCTGCGTCGAGCAAAGCTCAACCTCGAGCGCTGTGATGTGTGCTGAACGCAGCAACAATGACTTTAAACACAAGACCAATATATAATCAAAAAATGAACTTTTCCCAGCCAAAGTGCTTTTGTTACCTAAGGATGCAAACTCCGAGCTCCAGAGTTAAAGTCCTATGCTAATGTTTCCGAGCAAAAACAATTATCATATAAATGTAATTTCTTGCTGACAGGGTAGAAAATGTATCTTTCATTCTACAATGTACAGTATGCACGCTTGGGGTCGTGCACTATGTGAATGGGTCTTAAGAATTACATTTTGCCCCACCCAGACTCTTACCTGTCCTACCTGTTCCCTCTGAGTGAAGCGGCCAGTGGGCGACACATCCAAGGTCAGGCACCCAGGACAGAGTCCCAATTAGACCTCTACGCGGGGAGCGAACCCCTGCACCATTCATCACGCCATTTCAATTAAAGCCATCTAAGAAATGATTAAATAATCAGCTGCAGGCTAATGGAGCCATATATCCTCGTTATGGGAGGACATTGGTCATCGGCTTGGGACTGTCTGGCCAGTGCCAGATGTCACGCAGCGATGCCAAACGAGTAAGACGGATGACAGAAAACAGGAGGAGGGTGGGGGGTGGGGGTGGGGGGGAGTAATGAGGAACGAAGAATAGTGAGGCCGGGATAGAACGTCGGAGTGAAAACTTTTCTCCATCTATGATTTTTTGGTCACACTGTGGAATTCTCCATGCCCGTACGGATGTCCCTCACATATGCCGTATGCGGCTGACCCCCAGCATGCATCACCGGAGACCGGGGGGGGGGGGGGGGGTTGTTTGACGGTTGTTTGTTTGCCTGCGGTAATGTAGAGTCCTGTCCCCATCAGCCTGCTAGCTGCAGTGCACAGCGTCAGTGTGCAGCTCTTTATCTGGACGGTCGGGGGGAGGTGTCTGGAGTTGGTGACAGACAGGAAGAGATGGATAAACATGGCCTCTCTGCACACACAGGCCTGTAAATATCCGTCTCAGCCTGTTTTAATATTTTCCATCATCCAGGCACCCAACTAAGTTCTGAAAATAATTACGACAATTTATCTTTGCCAGCTAATGATGCTCACGAGAGCCCAATATTCAAGGGTTAATCTGCACATGCAGACTTTGTATTGCAAAAACCTCACACACACACACACACACACACACACACACACCACCCTGGACAGTAAGAACCAGTTGGGTTAAGCTGCCGACAGTATGGCGCTGGTGACCCCGGACAGCTCTCCGTCCTCCTGCTCTGCGGCGGCCCGTGAATGTTCAATTGATGTCACAGGGGACTGCTGATCAAGGGCTTCCTAACCAGCCCCCCTATTCAAAGCATGCTCCACTGCTATTCTATTAGCAAGGCAGGCATGTCAGACGGAGCTGGGAGCGTGGGGGTGGGGGTGGGGGGGGTTGTTGTTCCCGTCCCTCTCTTCTCTTCTTCACACACTACCCCACCCTCCCTCCTCCATGATAATTAGCCCCTGCCATACACAGTTCAACAACACACAACTATACACACACACACACACACACACACACACACACACAGTGGCAGCTCAGGGTGTGTGTGTGTGTATCTGCAGCTTAAAGTGTCGGTGTTCTGACAGCCATCAGCAGAAATAGAGGCAAATCTTATTTACCTCGCTGGTTTTTCAATCTTCCAACCCTTATCCCCCCCCCTTCAGTATTTATGCCACTTTCAGGATTTCTCTCCTCACTATTGTCTGTTCACCCTGATTTCCTCTCAGCAATCATGCTGATACACTCAGCAAGGGCCTTTTTAGGTGCTTGGCAGCAATGATTGTTGTAGTTGAAGATTGGAGACATTTCCAGAATTGTGACCTGGTCCCAGTCTCTCGATCAAAAGGGAAAATCGTCATCTTTTGGTTGAACGTATCCTCATTAAACGGTTCGTTTGATATCTTACGAAAGAGCCACACGTGTCAATTTTTCAATCGCTACATGCATACAGTCTTTTCAAAATAAACTTCTGTCTTCACAGGATACTAGTCAGTCAGGTTTAGTCAACAAAACCACTTAGACTTAGGAAATGATCATCGGTTGGGTTAAAACAGGATTGCTGTAACTACATCACACAAGGGATTGAGAACGAACAGCTGTCTCGTGGCTAAAAGATCGTCTTTATACTTCCCGGTTCATTATGTGGATAACATACACAACATACAAAATAATTTCGTGGGATATCTATGAATTACGTCGCAGTATTTTCTGTTGGTTTAGCCACGAATGGCTGGATGAGACCAGCCTGTTTGGTCACGTTTCAGAGTTAAAAGAAAATTTGTGTCAAAACCATACACTTTGTAAAGTAATTCAGTAAGTCAGCATTGCATTAAAGTGAGACCACTTCACCCACAAGAGGAATATTGGTCAGCACATCTTTATTTTTGCACCTGTTACCCTGGGTGGACTGTCTCCTACTGGACGATTTATCCTCAAAGCGGACTCGCTGCCACACCATGTAACACGGAGCAAGCGCATGCACTCTGTGGGCTTTTGTGAAGCTGTAATATTGTGAGTTTGGTGGGCAGCCTGGAATAATTAGTGTTGCCCTGGGTCTGAGTTACTGTTTGCTGGGCTCGCAGAACATTCCCTCTCAGGCTCTTTGGTGGCCAATTAACTCACACACACACGCACAAATGATCTCGCATGCGCCCCGAGCTGTAATCCCATTACAGGTTGGAGTGTACAGGCCTCATTTCTGTGCATCTTCTAATGGTCCGCCCTGTGATTTTCCACGATATTTCGTAAACACAGATCCACCTCTGTCACGTCGCACCCCAGGCAGGTCATGCTGACTTCATTAAGTGAGGAGGAACCTTGCAACACATCTGCAAAAACAGGCTTAGCCTACCGAGGAAGAAGGGAAAGGGGTCACAGTGGATACCATCTACTCGCACTCTTGCATTTGCTGTAACCAAACACAAAACTCCTGCAACATGTCAAGTGACTAAAACGCATCTGATGCGTGATGCATCAGGGCTGCTGGTCTGAAGGCACACTGCGCACCGTGAGAGCGAGGCCAGCCGAGCCAGTTATGCATCACAGAGGAAGCTAGATAAACGCATCATCCTCATCGCTCTCGCACAGCGATTTCCCAGTAGTGGGTCCACTTGATGAAGTGCCAGATCCCCTCCCTGTTATTCTCTGTGCACCAGCCAAGTGTCCACACGCATGAGTGTATTCATCAGTCAGGTGGCACTAGCCTGGCTTCTTTTTTTCCCTTTTCTTTTTTTCTTCCCTCCCTTCTATTCATCCCTCTCGCTGTGCCCAGGTGTGAACAGGTATTGGGCTGATTTATCTCTTTTGTGCCGCTTATCAGTGAGTTGTAGCGATAACCAAATGAACTCGGGGAACACGAAAACGTACACACTCTGTGATTAAATGTGTTGCTTGCACGCAGTTATGCTTTGTATCACATTTGCGCGGCACACTGTACAGAAAATAATATTGAGTCTGCAAAAATATCTGCATGATCAATGAGTCACCGAGGAAATCCTGGACTATAATTGGCTTATGTGAAAGCCAAGGGAGGGGAGAAAAAAAAAGGAGAGAAAAACATGGCATACAACTACAAGAGGATAAAAAAAATAATTGCAGTAATCAAAACAAAGCCTGGAGCCATTGGCACGTTAGCCTGACATTTCTCTGCCTGACACCTGCACAGGCCTCGTTGTGGCTTGTCGTTTCTTTTGTTTCGGGGCCAAAGTGATTAATGGGCGACCAAATCAGGTCTTCACATGCCGCGTGCCACGGTGATGTTTGTGTTCACCCTGTGTTTTTATCTTGTCACGTCCACATCTATTCAACGTACAGCAGTCCTAAAAGTCAGCATTTTGTCTCAAAGTCGATGTTTTTTTGGGTAGATGCCTGAAATTAGGTCTGTGGTTAAAACGAGCTGAAGATATTTTAACATCAAATACTAATTCTATACAAATAATTCAGTTTATACCCCTTTTGTGAATTTTGAAGCTTTTATGTGTCTTAAAAAAGGCGGTTGCTATCAAGTTGCTAAATGAGACTAGTAAACAGAACAGTCATGACCGGTCACGCAGAGTAACGGAATGTATTCCATTGGTTTTGTGTACATGGACATGAATTGGCTGTTTTTCCGTGTCGCTTAAGACGAAAAAAGCCGATGGAAAGTCAATTAGGATCCTATTTCGTGGTTGATGCACAAACTAAACTCATCCACGTGACTATACAGGACCAGAGCTTGTGACGTAGTATTGAATATCAAGACAGACTGCTGATGTTTGGCAGGAGGGGAGCTGGATGGGACGAACACAGGATTTTCAACAGCGAGACCGGTGTTCGACACAAAGTTGTTGTTGTTTTTTGCCGAGACCAAAGGTTTGTTTTGTTGCCTGAACCTTAAATTGACGTCGTTATTTTAAGCTTAACCACGATGTTTCACCTACAGCTAAGAGGATTTGTTGCCTAAACCTAACTTGTCCACAATGTCCTGAAAAGGAGGTGTCCTGGGCGACACGAAAATAAGGACAATTCATGTAAATTTGTGAAGATTATCTTGTTGAACAAAACCTTTAAAGACTCATAAATGTTTGTTTGCCACAGAGCTTATTTTCTGCAATAATCCAAAATCCAATGGAAAGATCCCATTAATGCTAACTACGATGCTAACTCCAGGGATTGGCTTACAAAAACACATCGTCTCTGCTCCACTCTATGAAACGATATCCCCAAAAGTACAGACTCAAACGCAGAGGAGAGAGGTTAGGAAACATCCCATCCAGCCTCCGCCCTTCCATTACAGCACACAATATCTCACCTCAGCCACCACACTCATCTTGCCCCCCATATCAACTGTGAACTCACATCATACACACACCCCCCCCCCCCCCCCTTTGTCCTTTCATTCAGTGGTCACTAAGCCATCTGAACTAATGAAAATGCCAGGATGAAGGGGCCCTCTGATGAGCAACCTTGGAGTTCCTCTTACAGCACTTCAAAGAAGGAATTAATAGAATTAGCTGGTCAATAGAGGGGGACTGACTGCAAACGTCGGCTAGAGCTTATCAGCCGCTAGAACAACATTGGCTGAGACAATGAGTCACTGCATGAGCTTTGGACTAAGTTTTTGCCCGTCAGTGAACATTCACAGCCAGAGAGAGGCTGACATCATGACTGGATATTTCGTGGATCACGTCAGGAATGCATTCAACAAAACACCTTTGTTCATTCATGCAGTTTACTGTTGGGCAATGTCAAGCATTTAGATTTACAGCCGTATATCTCATGGTTCATACAGAAAATCGTTCCAGGTACAAGGGGTGGACAAAATAACAAGAATGCTGGTAATGCACAGAATCTTGAAGAGGAAGGGCTTGGCAGAGTTACCATTTGATAGAAACAGAAAAGCTCTGCTGAGGCTGCTTCTCATTCAGAGAACAAAGGCCATGAAGAAATAGTTGCGAGTGAATCTTATTCTCTGTGAAAGAAAGAGTTTTTCTTGTTGATGACAGCGCACACTGCAGTATCAAACTTCACCTAACTCTATGTAACTCTTTTTTTTTTATATATCTCTGAAATATCAAATAGCACATAAAATAAGGAATAGTAATCTCCCATTATTTGTTATGCATCAACATTAATTATCATGAGTTTGTGGAGGGTTTAGCCATTTTAGTCTTAGTATAAAGAAAAACCTTGAAGTTGGATTTTTGTACTCGGACAATAATAGCAAAGTAAAAGTACAAAATGAGTAAATAATCGCTGCAAGTTTAAAGAAAGTTTGACAGCTCGTGTTGTTGTCGCCGCCCTCCTTTCCCACCATCGTTTTAAATACACTGAACTTATCGAGTATGAGTTGTTCCTGTTATAATTGGCTGGGGTGTCTGTATAATAAGCTGACATTACTTTTGTGGCTGAGCATTGGATACCTCATGTCTACATCAACCATTATTGACTCCCATTGGACGCCCTGTGAAGTGTGGGCTGGAAAACTGTGCCTTCTTTCTTATTTCATGTTATATTGCATTATACCAATGTGATCAGCCAACCACAGATGTCAGCTTTTATTCGTGCTATGTCTCCAGCCTTGGGGAACTACAACTCTTTTGCAACGCTAAGACCACTGAAAACCATCATTGTCCACTACCCTGTATGAGTTATTTACTTCTCCTGACAGGAGTTGGCTGAAGTTTTTTTAAGTGGTGCACTGTGTTGAGTTGGTCAGCTTTTGTTCTGGAAGCCACTGCTCTGCTTTGCTTATATGTTAGCATCTGGGTGATGGGGTGCAATGTACCCACAAAATACTTTAAACCTGGTCTTGCAAGGCCAATTATTACGTTATCAAATCCAAAAATGCTCCCAAACGCATGTCTTTTCTTGAAGATGATAATTCTTGTTTGCACGTTGTACATCGTCCGGGTACTGAACTGTTCCCTGGCAACGGAGTCACGCCCCTTTGGTTTGGCCAATGCAATCAACAATATACAAAAGAAAATGCAAATCCATTTCGAATCGCAGACGACGAGAATTGTGATTCTGACATGGATTGATTTTCCTCCACCGCTATGGGTCACAACAGAGCGGCACTTGAAATGCCTCGAAAGGCACTCAGGCTAAACAGCACTAAACATGATTTGATCACATCTCTACATTCCGCACCTGGTCTGTATCCTTGCAGTCCTCATTAGTGTTCGAAGACTGTTGATCTGTTGCATCACTTATGTGCATTAGGCCATTGAAGAAATCATTGAGTGCTTACGGTAGGAACACAGAGTCAGTGCACAGCTGAGATATCAGAGCAGGGAACGTACACATACACAGATCGGAGGCCACACTACCAACCCTTGTGCTGTAATGTCTGCCTTTTGCAAGGCTTAATTAAACATGATATCTTAATTTGCACACAGATGTACCGCAAAGTAATTATAGAGTATTTTCCAAAGACTAAGCCGAAATGAAGTGAAATCCCCCAACTGCCTGTTGACTGGGAGAGTAAAAATAGCTAATTTAAAGCCAGTGGAAGGCTGTCTTCTTTGAGTAAGACTTCAAGTCTGGCCTCTTGGGATGAGGCTCACTGCAATTTATCACAATCGCTAATTATTCATGTTAGAAGCCACTCTCTCTTGCAAGAAGGAAGGGGAAAAAAAAACAGTCAACTACAACAGTGAAATCACCGCTTGCATGAGCGCTGACACAAGAGCGGAGCAATGAACGCGCCATATGTCTGGATTGTGTGCTGCTGGCTGATTATAAGACGTGTGTCTCCTCCAGAGGGAAATGAAGACTTTTGCTATTTAAGTGGAATGTCTGCTTCCAAGTCTTGTTTATTCAGGGAAGCAAAAATATGTGACTGTGTGATCACTGATCCCTTCATGCTCATCATGCCATCCCTATTTCTTTGAGGTTGTTTTTTTTAACATGTGTTAAATCATTTCTTCAGATGACTCGTGCTGCGTGACAAAAAAACACTATATCGAATTTGGCTCAAAGACTAAAATGATGAAAGATCCAGACACACACAATAAAATGCTCTTTTGTAGCTTGACCGAGAGGAGCGAGCAGTAACAAATCAAAGATCCTACTTCAAATTCAGCGTCTTGGTAGACTTTGAATGTGTTTTTCGCCTTCATTATGTCGCAGCACATCCACAGTATTCTAGGTCAATGGCTCCATTGAAGACCTATCTTGCAGAGAGATCCACACAGGAGCTAATTACGCTAATAGGCTCTGGCAAAATGTTTGATACCAAACTACTAGCTATAATCTAAAGAGCTGATAGGAGACCACAAGCATGCGCTTGCTCATCTTTTACTTTCATCTAGTGTTTTCACACACTACAATATCGCATTAATTAGGAGATTCAACTGTAATTTCATGCAGCTGTAGCGCTTAAGAGGCACAGTAGTATTTGCCTCATCAGAAAACAACAAATAGGTGATATCTGTGGGTTTACTCTACGTCAAGTAACACAGGCAACTGGCAAAACAATAATAAAACAATAACTATGAAGAAAAATATATAAACTGAACAAAAATGTTTGAAGAAATGATTGGACAAATTAACTTGGTGCTGTTATAATGCAAAGTCTTCTTCAACAGTCTGTGGAATTAGCATCTTGCATTTCAGTAATGTCTGTTTGCTAGGGTAGAATTACTGCGTTAATATTAGCCACCATTTGATCTGCTTGTCTCAGAGCTAAAACTAGAGAACCCAGAGCAAACAATCAGTGCTTGTAGGTGAAACCAGCTTTGGAATGTTTGAGGGTTTGAGAATGACAAGATGTGCACTGTCCCTGTATAAACAAGCAAAGAGTGCTTTTTACACTAACTGCATGATAGGAAAAAACAACACGCGTAACCATGGAAAATGCGCGCAACAAAGATGGTGACAGAGGTAGCCTCAGAAAGCATAGAAAGTATCAAATTCCAAATGCATGACAAAAAAATGAGACCAAACGTTCAGCGACAAACATTTAGACTAAAATGTCTAAATGCAAAATTGTTGATAGAACGGCGGCGAGAACGTCTGGATTCGGACAAGACAGTTTGTCTGCATGCGTGGGGATGATATATATCGGTCGACGTCCTCTGCGATGCAGCTCTGGGGTGAGGGGTCAGGAGGGAGCCGGAGATTGTGGAGGAATAAAAACCTGTGGACGCAAGTCGCGTTGCGGAGCAGTTTACTGACCGGAGAACTTTAAACGGTATAGCAGCAGCGAGGGAACACTGTGTGTGTGCATTTTAGCACGTTAGCAGAGCAGCTGCATGTGTTTCTTGTACCAGAGTGTTTACAAGCGTTTCTGCATGTCATCGCCTGAATATGAAGGGCTCCCCTGAAGACTTTGGATTGGTTCTGCTATGCAGGTTTAACAAAAAGAGAACGAGAATTGTTTCCACCCAGTTTTAGCAACAGAGCCAAGGAGAATGTCTTCAGTATCTGGCTGAGTGTCATATAAACAGTGATCCAGAAACATTAATATGCAAACTTTCTGCACTGAAGCGCACATAGTGTGGCCTACAGTGTTACCGTGACTAAAGAACAATAACCTCAGTTTTTGTTTCTGCAAAACAATATGCAAAGTAGCCGCTTTTCTTTGAGGTCAACTCAAATGTTCCAAATGGCAGAAAATGCATTATGAATGTTTATCAAATGCACCCAGCCTCAAGGTAATCGTTTTATATGCATCGCCATTTATATACATTACTTTCATTTATTTATTTTTGGGTGCAAATTCAAGATTAGAGCCGAACCAGGAAGGTAATTACTGTTTCTTCTCTGTCACCCATTTCCTGTTTGAACATGAATTGTGTGTCTGGATCTATTTCAAAGATGTTGGAATTACACGAGTCGCCTAGTTCAGAAGGATGAGAAACATTGCCTCTCGCGCAGCATACTGCAGATCACTTTCTTTCACAAGCATAGATGAAAGAGCGCTCAATCCCAAGATTACACGAGCAGTATTCCAGTAATAGAAGCTGTCGCATGTGTGACGGTTTTTCAGGAGATCTATACAGAGAGGCTCATAGTGTCGCAGCCTTGCAGAATCACACCGGTAAAGGTTGCACATTGGGAATCAATCGAACTGAAATGCCGTCCTGGAGGGAGAGTACATTCAGCAAGTTCTGTTTCATCGAAGCAATGTGCACTATAACATCACCTACACAAGGGAGCTGGGCCACAGCAGAGAAAAAACTGCATATTGAAGCTGGTACTGAAGTGGCGAAAAGTAGATGCGTGGCTCTGGTCTGACGGAGCTTTGAAATAAGGGTGTAAACTTTTTACTGAAAATAAGTAAAGATTAACACTAATGAATGTAATGGCATCGTCTCCTCTGTTCAAACAACGTCTCTCTTTTAAGTCTTGGTATGCTTGGTGTGACAATATCACAGCATCGTGTTCCGATTACACTAGGCTTTTATCTCATCTTTAATACCACAATCCAAATCACATCCATAACTACGACTGTCCAAGTAGTTCCAAACTTCATTCAGAAGATTTGAATCATCATTATTAAAAACTACCTTCTCTCACCTCCCTCTGTCACACTCTCTCAAAAGAGCGATGCGGCGCTCAGTCCCCGGTCAATAATGAAAAATGATCGACATCATCATTTCCATAATACATATGTTTTTATCATACAAAATATTATGCTCCAATCCATAGGATATCTGTTGGCATTTAGCCTCTTAAAAAAAAAAAGAACATTTTCACAGCGGTCAAACCGCACGCACCTGCTGGCAAGTTAACGGGGCGGTCTAGAAATCTAACAGCACCATGAACTAGCCTACAGGTATTACTGCTATTTATATCAAACTAGTGCTGATTAATGCGGCTCAGCAGGCGGACATGTCACTCCCCCACAAACATCTCTAAATGCACATTAGGGCTCAGATTCTAGACATTATTTTTTTTTCTTAGTTCTGATAATAAGTTAACTTACTTTAATATCGTAGTGGGGAAAAAACAATAGTCGTTCATCCTCTAATCATCAGTATACGATCTGATCGCCTTCATGAAGGAAGGGCAAAAGCTGGGTGGCCTTCCTTCAAGCCTCTTGTGTATAATCCACAGCATCTATATAGAAAGGGACGAATAAGTCTGGTAAAAGTACTTCTAAGCAAACTAAATACAGCAAGTTTCCAATTTGATCACAAAAACAGCTGCACTCATTACAGAAACCATGTCTGTCCTCAGAGGTTTGGCAGACTCGTCTCATATAAAAATACTTTCATGTATAACTACAGGGACATTTATATTTGTGCATTAAAGGGTTATGGCATAGAAACAAAACCTATACATGTAGTTGCCATAGCTATGGCACGTGCACCTTTATCAGTGTGACGTGGCAATTTCACAGCAAGAGTCTCCTGTTGAGTAATGAAAAAAGATTTGGCAACTTCCCATCCTCATTGTATACATAGTTGGAATTACACTTAGGCTTCTGGAACAGCCCTATTTTTCAGACATGGGGGGAGAGAAGGTAGTGTAGACGTGAACATGCATGCATGAATGCCCCCGCGCAAAAATATACTATCAATACATTTCAATACATATACAGAGAATATTTAGACTGGGACAACAAAGATATTCATTGTTGATGACCACAGCAGGAATACACATCATTGTGTTTGTTATGCATAAATTATCAGAACTTGACAACACAGACATTGACAAATGCTTTCTTAATAGCTCATTCATTTTAGGAACCTAAATATACAGAAAAATATACATTTATACAGAAAAAAAGATGTTGCACTAAAAAACATTTCACTCTAGAACAATTTTAGAGCTATTTTATTAAAATTTAACATTATTAACATTATTTTCTCGCATTCAATAGTCTCAAATTGTTTCTTTTCCGTTGCTTTTACCATTCGCACTATTTTTCCTCTTGCCAGTCTTCTGTGAAGCACTTAGAACTGCACTAACCTGCATGAAAAGGTGCTATACAAATAAAGTTTGATTGATTGATTGATTGATGTAATTTTCAGGTGACGGGGTTAAGCCTTTACCTGGTTTGGAGCAAACTGAATGAGATTCAACAGGTGCCAGCATTTTAATCCCCCTCCCCCAAAAAAAAACCTGCACATGGTTGCTGTACCACTATAGCATCCAACATCCTAATGCAATACCCAGCACAAAATCTAATACACTATACATGACATGATATGCAAAATACTGTGTTTTTATGGCGTATTCTTAGAACAATATTCACACTTGTTTGGATACTGTTTTTACAGGCTACTTCCTGTGTGCCCAACCATCAATAAATAACTGTCTCAGCACGTAGGAAAAAGGCTTTATCTATCCCCTCTGTGCTGCAAGCGTGGGAGTCCATCTGTTCATTTCAACAGCAGCCGAGATAGATGCGGTGCTGGGATTATTGTACACAGTGACAGAGGAACTGCATTTCAAGCTTATCTTCCCAGTGGCCATTCATATTGCCTACTTGGCCAAGTATCCTGCTTCACACCCAAGGAAATGATTAACCAAGAGAGGCCCGATGATTGCCACTGAGCTTCAAGCCAAATCTCACAACCCGCGAAACCCACATCCATTTTAATTTTGTCTGCAATTTATACGTGAGCATGGCTCCGAATTAAAATTCAGCGGCATCAACAACATCCATTCAAGGAGTTTAACAATGAGTCAACAATGAGAATGCGGCATGATTGTGCTTGATAGCGCAGATATTCAATTATGATGGATTGAATGACGGCTTAGCGGGCATTATGCTGTCGTTCTTCCCTATTGGGTTGTTTATTTTTGGCTTATTGTTTGCTGCACGCGAGTAAATTGTTAAAGTGGCCTAATAAGCGAGATGCTATTCTTCCCTGAGCTTCAAAAACAGTCCCAAACTATGTCTTCATACAGTTGAAATGTTTCCAAGTGGGTGGATTATGGATAAAACCCCTCTCCACGCCCAGTATGTTTAATCGCCCTCTAATGTTTTCTTTCTCACTACGTGACCTGAAAGACAAACAGCTCAAAGCTCTCCATACCTGCGATGCATATGCCTTTAGTCTCCTTGTGTTACTATGCCAAACGTGGATTTAGAAGTTTAAAAAAAACAAAAAAACAGGCCATCAGGAAAGCATGAAGGAAGTTGTCTGATGGTGGAGAGGCATGAGGGATTCTAGGGGTGAAATTGCCTGCTAATGGCCTCTCTCTCCCAGCTGTGAGAGTTGCAGCTGTCTGGGGTTGCTGAGACAAATAGCGGTGGCTCATGTGGGGGACCACAGCATCCAGACAACAGCTCAAATTTTTCCCTCGCACACTATTTGGCCACAACAAATAATTTTGGACCGCCTGGGAAGGAACGAGATACAGCCGGGTGTTGGCTAACAAACATGTAATGTGTTTTCAGCGTGTCGAGTCTGCTCTATCAAGGAGATGGATGATTGAAAAGTTGGGGCGAGTTGAAAATATATCAGCTCCAGTTGAGAACGATTTGACGCAATGTGACCCAGAAATTATGGCTGTGAAGAAAAAGAAAAAAAAAAAAAGTGTGGATGATGGGAATGAAAATGATAACTCGTAGCCTACATCTGTGCTGGTTGGAAAAAGAAAAACTCACTCCTATATCATCAAAAGAAAAAAATAATCTTCAACCGTCGCCATCAGTGCTGTGGCCAACTCAATCTTATAACCAGAGTGCCTTGATTGAATTTAGTAAGACACTAGAATAGGGCTCACTGGCATACAGTAAAAGAATAGATGATATGAATGAAATCCACTTGGTAGAGACGAAGCAGAAAGCTATTTCCAATACCAAAAAAATATATGGTCATATTAACTTCATATTGGCCATTCCATACCTCAATATTTACATACAGTGCCTACGTTCAGAGTCAGTTTAACAAGAGAGCGAGATTTGAAAGTAGGGTGTTTAGTTTAGTGTTAATGGTGTAAGTTTTTCACACCATAACCATGGTCTTTCCCTAACATTAACCACACGTTTTAGTTTCACCTAAACCATACCTTAAACCTCATCTTAACCCTTGGCCACTGGGGGCAGCACAACAAGCTGTAAACACAACATTTAGCCATTATCACCTAATAACGTTGTTACAGTAAAAGTGTTATCAAACTGCGTCGACATTGGTATTCATTTGGAGTTGTGTTTCTGTCGACTAAAGTACTGCTAGTTCAAATTGTACTCTCATTTTAGCTCTGTTTTGGTCTCCACCAACTCTTGAGTAAAACATCTTTAGCTGCTAAATGCGAGAGTGCATTTTACAGTGCAGGATATAAACATACAATTACATCTCATATATGAATTACTGTCTGACCCGTCATTGTGCCATTACTTTCTGAAATTTACCTCCCAGAAATATAAAAAGGTCCAAACAGCTGGTAAATGCAGACAATGCACTCCTTAACCCATGCACACAGTACATGCACCCCCCCAAGGAACCATGGGAATGAAGGAGTTGCATTTCATTTCTGTCTGAATGACCAACTGCCCGCACATGTTGCAAGACAATGCTACATGAGCACAAAAGGACAATCAACATACATACATAATTGTGGTGAATCACAGCTGCTGAATGTTGACTCCCATCTGAACTTATCCTCAGTTAGTGTTGTTTTTTGTTTGTTTCCAGACTGCAAAAATATCAGTATTTATTCATCAACAGACTGTCCATGACCTAAATAAATCATGGTTCCCCTCATTTGGAAGCGGAGCTATAAGAACCAATGGATTTTGACGGCCTTTGAACTATTCCTCCCAGACTGATGACTGGTTATTAATTCATCCATTCTTTTGAAAAGAGTGCCTCATTATCATCCCAATATCAACCCGTCCCGCGAGAAGTTGCGGAGCCAAGCCGTCAAGATTTTTGCACTCCAGCTTCACAGGCTCGTCAAATTAAATGGGTCTGCCAGTGACACTTTGAGGATGGCTCTCCAAAAACAGAGCAAAAAAAAGGATGAATTATGTAAGATCTCTTTGAATATTGTATTGCAGAGGAGTGTGTCCCATATGCCCACCGTTTCCAGTCTCAGACAAGACATCAATAGGAATGCGCTCACACTGGCACGATACAGCGGAGGTAAACTCATCCCCCTCTTTTTCTATTCCCCGTTATCACCGAGCGGTGGCGAGTCGGCTCCTGTGGATTTTCTGAGAGAAAAGCTTTGGGAGATAAGGGGAGAGGAGTCGATCACAGGGTGATTGAACGAGATCTGCATTTGAAGAGTGGACTCGGATAACATCAGAGGTTCTTGGAAGATGACCGTGGTTCTTGGAAGTGCAAATAAAAAAGAAGATGGAGCTACTCGTCATCACGCTTCATTTGATGAGGAGAGAAAATGTGATACGTGTGCCTGTTATTGAACACAACAATTATAAATAAGTCAGATTTAGCACTAGTTTTCAGACAATTTCAAAAAGGAGCTCTCACAAAAGGAACGGGGAAAAGTACAGTGCCAGCTTGCGATCTGGAACATCACAATGTAGGAAACCCAGCAGGGAAACAGCAATGTCCCATTAGAACTGAATGGGAGTTGTTTCCAAAAGACACAAGTCGAGAAATGCCCTAAAAAGTTCCATTTCCAAGTGAAACAAAACAACTCAAATGGCTCCCTTGGTACAATATTCCACAATCTATTAGTTTTACTGCTAATCACTTTTCTCTTTCACGCTGTTGCTTTTATTGACCTTTTATCGGTACCAGCAGCCTCCTGCTATTTCACTGTGTGTCGCGTATCCATCTACTCTGTTCATTCCCTGCAGCAAAACAAAGAGATAATTGAATTGCACCCAACAGGCCACCTGACAAGTCAATCTCATATTCAGAATTTTTGATGAAGTCTCACAGTATGGCCCGCGTCCTTATTTTCTGCCCGGTAAGCCTATGCCTAATTGTTATTATTATAATTACTGGAATGGTAACAATTGTTTCGTAGGGGACTGTGAGGAATGCGGCGTGGCTGTCTTTACGGCATTGAATTAAAAACAGCGAGACACCTCGATGGTAAACGATGTCAGTAATAGAGACCGTACCCCCAGACTGGAGCTGGAGAACCACATGGAGTTTACTATTTGAATTCTGATTATCAAATTATAGTAATTATACTTGTGTAATTATAATAATTTAGCATTGTGTGAATCTGGAGAGGTGTCCAAACGTAATACGAGTAACCCTAATAGCAAAGAAAAGCTTTTCGTGCCCAAAGTAAACACATAAAGGGAAATGAGACGGAACATATTCTGATTGACTTCTTGCTGTAATGTATTCAAATATATGGTGCTATAATCCTATAAGGACTGTATAGTGGTATAGAAGATAAAGGAAAACTGATTGCAGATCTGGGAATGTGGTGATGACAACCCGCCAGCTATTTCAAATCGTGCCTCTTCTTGAGTAAAGAGCTTAACTTGAGCCTTTTGTTGTGGTAAAAAATAAATAACAAAAAATGCAGAGTTAAATCTTGAAATAAGCTTTGTGGACGAGGAGTCACCAAGAAGCCTGTCAGCATGATTGCCTCGGAGAAGAAGATGGTCCCTCTCCCTTCTCCTCCAAGACAGACACTACAGATCTTTTCTTAATTGGGTTAGCCTCTCTAATCAACGGAGCAACTCGCTGCAGGATGTACAGTAATGGCATCCTGAGGTGAAGTGCATGCTGGGTTACCGGGGGCGGGGACGCTGTTTGCCATAAATTGGGGCAAACAATGAGTGAGAGTTATAACCCTCTTTCATTTAATAAATACTGAACTCATGACGAATATGTCTTGAATCATTACTCATAGAAAGGATTTGATTGAGAGCGTGCATGTGCTGCAGCAGGATTCTTCCAGAGACACGCATGGCGGCGGGTGTCCGGCGAGTGGTCATCAACTCCCGTGAAACCCCCTCTGGAAGTGCCCACGCTCTGTCGTTTGTTAAATTCGTCTTTTGTTTGAAAGCCATCATCCCTTCTCCATGCAGTGGCTCCACTGGCTGGTCTTAAAACGCAGGGTGCCAAGAGGATGGAAGCTGTGAATGATGCAGGCTGCGTGACGCCACATGTATGGAGGCACTCCTCGCCAATGACAGCAAATTAGAGTGAAGACAAAATGAGGCCAATGCCAAAGCCTGTGGCAACTGATTTAATACTATAGTTGACAAAGTGGCTGTTAATGTGACTCCCCCTTCACTGTCAGTGCTGCTGTAGTTAAAGACTGATTCCAGCTTGGTCATATTTTGGTAGTTTTGTATAGGGATGAGAACCGATACTTCGGTACCAAGGTGATGCCAAAATTATGAAAACAAGACGGGCCTCGTGTATTCTACAGTAGCGCAGGTACCGTTAGGGCTCGAGATTAATGGTTACATTTGTAAGGACGCAGTAAACTCACTATCAACTATTTTTTCCAGATAATACGACATTGTGAACCACAAATCTGTGTCGAAAGCAAGAGGAAAGCTAGTTAACATTAGCTGTTAGCAGCCGGTGGCCAGCACAGGCCTGCGGAGCTAAAAGCGAACGTTTAAAGGAGGTTGCATTGAGTTTCAGTATGATGCGTTCAAGCTCTATTTAGTAAAAATGTGTATCATGTGAAAGTAAATTACAAAAACCTGAATAAAATATAGTTGTTTGAAGATGTTTTCACAGCATTAAACAATAGATATTAAAGAAGGAATTGAGAGGGACCCGTTTAACTTTCTAACACTAACTCAAAGTGTTTACCGTTTTTGTTTTTTACCGTGTAATCGAAAATGGTGGATTTCAGTGGAATAGGTATGGAGGTGCACTCCATATCTATATATATAACATTGGTAAGATGGTATAAGAAATGGAAAAAAACATGATAAGTCAAACAATCCCAGTTTTAAACACCTAAAGCCCAAATAAAGTGGTTTAGATATTCTGACTCAACTGTTGGCACGTTTCTGTCTCATCATCTGACTGCTGATGCTTCTGGCCTGATTGAACGGTATCCCATGTTCTCACATCTCAGTTCATTCTGGTGGGTACAATGTCGTCAAAACCAAACGCAACAGTGGCCAAAGCAACCAAAAAAAAAACAGAACTATCCTTTAACCACATTATAGATTAAAATACTGAATCCAATTAAATAAAACTATTATCTTGACTTGCATGTCATTTTCTCTGCGCCAATATTGACATGCTTAATTTGCATATAAGTAATCAGGTCACTGTCTTATTAGGATTAGGTGCCACACTGTCATGCTGTTGCAAACCGAGCTGTGGCTTTGGCTGTGTTGTGTTTAATGGGGATCTCGATCTCTATCCTTTTTTTGTTCGGTAGCCTTGCCTACAAGGAAATCACTGGCGTAGCAAATCAGAGCTGACAGCATTAACACATTAAAGTCGCAGTCAAAAAATTAAAGCTTTCAAAACAGATGGTCTCATTTTATGCAAATGTTATTACGCAAAAACTACGCCTGGAGGCTTGGCTATTTCTTTTTTTCAGCCCTTTAATTGGCAAAGAAGAGAGAGAGGCGCCAGACGTTGCAGTTGGGAAGGTAGACTCGCTTTCTTTTGTCAGATCCTGAGAGAGAATTTTATTTAGTGTCATTTCCACCAGGGCCTCGTCATCGCCATCTGTAAGAGGGGAGCCCATTTAGCTCTGTGTGATGCTGCAGCTTCTCAAAGCCCAGTGAAGTGACAATGTAGCGCGCTTTTGCACGCAGCGCTGGAGGGGGTGGGGTGGGGGGGCTGGCTCACCAAGGCAACGACGGCTGAGAATACACCTTTGAGTAAGGAGGTGAGCATTATCCACCGTGCTCCTTTTTTCCCCCTTACCCTTTCATGCCTCGAACGCTCTCGACTGCTGATTAGCACCGCGTAGTCTGGAGTGTGTCGGGATAATTAGGAAATAGGATCTGAATAGACCTTCGCCTGGAAAGTTCTGTTCAAGTCGCCTCCTTACGAATTGAGTAATAAACATTTAGCTTCTGACGTTGGCTGGCCTCTAAAACAAAAACATATCAAATTGTATTATCCCGGAATGAAAATGTGCATCGCAGAGACAGTTTACTATAACTACACGATAAAAGCACTTTTAAACACGCAATGAACTGCCACCACATATAGTGCAGACTGACATCGGCTGACGAAACCAAAGTGGCTTACTGGTACAAAACACACAGTTCATCAACACACCATGTAGTAATCCAATTGAATGGAGACTTGAGTTGTGGGTCCCCTTATTTTTGTTTTGCGGCCTGCAGAAGCTGCACACATCAGCATCAGCCCTGCGGAGCTATTGAGCCCTATAAGAGACGGGCAAAACCAAGCAAGCAGCTCATGCGAAATTACCTCAATCGCTCTTGATGGAATCCAGTTTTTTGGATGCTGATCAGATAAACCGATTCAGAGGACATATAGGACTTTGAAATCCTTAAATATATTACTCCTTCCTAAAATAATAAGAGAAAGCTTTTGATGTCGGCTTCTCGTCGCAAGATCAATCTTTCAGAAAATGTGCTCCTCATCAGTGGACTCTAGGATGCTGCGTGTTGCTTCTATTTTCTTTTTTTTCCTCCATTCTTGAGAAAGTCTGCTTTGTGGGCATCAGTCATCTGCTCACCAGGGGATTGGAATTACAGGAAATAGTGCGATTAACTGTTGGCGCGCACTGCACGCGTCGAGAACATATGTGAAACTGCTGTATCTGTGTTGGTAACCTCCTGAAATGTGATCGTACAACATTCGGATTTTGGCAGCATAAATATGCCTTTGGCACTTTAGTGAGGTTCGGTTTTCCAACAATCGAAACTGACTCTCCAAAAGATAAAAAAGATTAAGAATTTACGCTTTGCAAAAAAAAAATGCATTTCATTGTCCAAAACAGAGTTTCCAAAATAATTGATGTGCTCTCCAAATGCGTTCAATATGGGCGAGTGTAACAAAGACATGAGCTGTTCTGCTTGTTTCTGCATTCTCAGCGCTTGTAACAGGGTGACAAAGCACACGCGAGGTAACACTAGATGCCACGATCTCACTGTGGGCTTGACCTCTGGGGCAGCACAAACAGCTCGGCAACACCTCCGACTCTATAAATATGTAAAATCCCTGGCATGTACCGGGGGGGCCCCCGCAGAGCTCTGGGCCTCTGAATCATTCAGCCACCGCCTCCCTCCTCCTGCAGCGGTGCCCCTTGCTTGGCCTCTTTGGGGAAACAGTCGAGAACAAACAATGTAAATAAGTCATGTTGACCAGGACTTGTTGGCACACGCTCACACGAAACCTGCGACGGCGTTACATTCAGAGCAACCCTCAGTCTAGCTGCGATCAGGTAACAGGTCGCTGCTTGGAAATAAATACAATGATTAGAGTAAATCCTTTCTGAGTACTTTTACAGATTTTGGTATCTCCCAACAACATCATGGCCAATTTGAAAAGTGCTTAATTTGTTTAACAAGAGAGAAGACATTCTGCTGTTTATTATGCTTCTGATGCATCATTATTCAGTCCAAGCTGCCAAAGTTGGATTCAGTCTTTTAGCAAACAAGACAATCTGAAGCAAGCAAGCTAAGAAAAAATAACAAAACGGGTCCAAACACACCGTTGATGTGCAAATATCAACTCGAGTGCATGTCTAACGTGGCTGTAAATTATAATGAAGCTGATTTTCTTCCTGTGGACATGTGTACCCATGTTGATATATTTCCTCTGGGTTTGTTGAGACAGTAAGGCTGGACGCTTGCCAATTATAAAGCTGCCACTCAGGTGCTGCCAGATTGAGTTTTGCTAAATAACTTCACGAAAAAGGACCCGAATTGATGTATATTTTTGCCTGATGGCTTAAAAGTATTGGTACAAACTGGAAAAGACTCGTAGTCATTGGCAAATATATTTGTCTTGTGTGTGAGAGCCAGCCCTTTCACCTTAGATTACGTTCAATGACGGCCCTCTTCTTGCGTCCCACACCACCATTTTCTTACTATACTATATACAGTATACGCACCAACAACTACAGCAGGTTTAAAGTTAAGGAAATATTGTGCCACCGAACATTGACGCTGGGTATAAATCGTTAAGTGCATAATCGTCCAATAAGGACATAATTCACAGGGCTGTTGGGAGCTCATGTCTCTTCATAATCCAAAGAAAGGAATGCTCTAACATGAACCTTCAGATGCAAGTTTAAATTTGAATATACTAAATGTACAATGCAATACATCAGTGTATGATTCAATCTTCTTTTCGACATGCATTGAAATAAAACATGAATAAATCCAGCTTTACAGGCATTAAGGTCAAGAGTGTCATTAGTGTCGTGTTTCAGCATTGTGCTCCCTTTATTTTTATGTAATTTTGTTTTTGTAGAGCATTCAACTTTCAACACTAATTGTGTTGGGTTGCTTATAAAACGTGAGGTTTAATGTCATGTCTATGAAGACTTGTCTAATGGGACTCAGAGACAACATTTGGCTGGACCCATTGATTTCTCCCATTTTCATGAAAACCATCTTCCAAAATCGAATCATCTGTTGCTCAAAATGAAATAATTGCATCAAGGCGAGCATCAGCGCTGGGCTGCAGAGCCATTCGGTGCCATGTTGGCGTTTAATTGTTGATGGACTACATGTATTCTGAGGCATTCAGGGCAGAGATGCAATTGCCAATAATCCTGTATTGTGAGGCAGGAAAGAAGAAAATGACTTGAATGGTAGCGGCAGGGGGGGGGGGGGGGGGGGGGGGGG
>NW_022280093.1:869430-872460 GCF_004355925.1 Anarrhichthys ocellatus
GGGGGGTTCTCTCTGGTCGAGAAGAATGGCTGTACTCAATGAAATAGAAAATGGACATGTGAGAGGAGATGATTAATAGTGAACTCCATTATTGAAAGGCCTCACTCATAAGATGTTCTCATCTCCCTGGGGAGCCGGCGCAGGACTGCAGGCTAGGTTCACACTGTTGTTGTTTTTTTTGTTGTTTTTTTTCATTACTAGAAATTTCCTCATAACACCATGGCAGCAAAAACAACACCCCTGAGGGCTCCAACACAGGAGAACGGATGCTCTAAAAACACCTACGAGGCCTCCAATTAATCCTGAGAGCATGTTACTGATTCCGTTTTTGTCCGCTCAATAAAAAAAAAAAAAGTCCAAACTAAAAGTGGGCCACCGAGAGCGACGATGGGAGCTGAATTTACGGCCAAGTTATTGCCCCGGTCACTTAGGTTTACAAAGCAGGTGAGGCGCAATAACATGTTACGTCTTGGAGTGTATTTTGACTTTTAGTGACACTTGTACCGGCATTCAAAATTAAAGCAATTAGTCAAGTCCTTGTGCCAAGTGTACTGGTCAACATATGTTTATTTGAAATGTTTAATCTTCATTCAAAATTCAAATGGCCATTGGCACTCTTGTGAATAGGCTATTGGTTAAGTAGACTGAGTGCTCAAACGACATTTTGAAAGCTTTTTTGGAGCCAATAATGGACTGGGATGGATGTGGAGTGGACCTGAACATAGCTCATTAAACGCCGGGGTGAAAAGCTCTCGGCAGGCTCTCGACTGCATGGCTGAGCAGTTCCAATCACCGCCGGTGAACCACTGGCTAGAAACTCTGGTTAAAAAGGAGCTGCTCCAGTCAAGAGGTGCCCTGTTATGTTATTATGTAGCATACGAAGTGAGCGCCTGACGACGCAAGGTCAGGAGAAACACCTCTAGTGACAAATCATTGTCTTGACAGAGCTAAGAAAGGACTCCTTGTCTTGATCTACTCACAGCTTCATGGCAGGGGACAGATTTTTTTATATTTACATTTTACAGTTGATCATAAACCAAGCCTATATTTAGATGTCTTAAATGCCTCTGTGGGGGCAAAGTAGCTGCCCCCATAGGAGTGATTATTCTAGTCTTAAATGCCAAAGTAACAAGTGATTCTGGCATTTAGCGTTGACCATAAAAACATTTTATCCGTAACTCATGTCGACTTTACATTCGGCATAATGTGTGCGCGCAAATGCACCGAGACAAAAGACAGCTGGTTTTTATTTCAGTAACCTTTATTCCTCCCAGTTGGTCTTATTAACCACACACTTACTGGCTCCCACGTGCCTTGTTATCAGGGTTTACGTTAAAAATGAATTTGCAGGTTCTACCGGCTGATAATTCGTCATTAGGCTGTTGTAAGCTCCGCTTTATCGGCTGTTTAATTCTTTATGCAGATTGCAGGGTCAGCGACCTTACAGGATGTGTCTGGCTGCGGTGAGCAAAAGCGACGGTCTTGGTAATTATGCTGTAAAGGGGCCGAGGTCAATTAGAGGGGAAATTCTCTAAGTGCAATTAAATTAATGTTAATATATATTCGTTGCTACCTCAATTAAGTGCCTCGGCTGTCAGCTTATTCTGTTAGGAAGGTGTCAACGATTGGCTAAAGGACGGCTCCTTCCACCTTTACAGAGTTAATGAACACTTCAGCTCAGCATCAATCACTTGGCATTTTCTCTTGATTGCTCAAAAAGAAAACGGCTCCCCTTTCCAAATCTGAACCGACGCCGTCTTTTTTTTGCGCTCCCGCGTCTGCATTTTACAAATTTGTTAATAGAAAGGAGGATCAAAGTTGACCCAGATTGACTGCCAATAAGTGACACATTCTAATAGGCGGCGGGAAACGGGCAGAAATAAAGAGGACCATCAGTCAGCCACAGACAGATAAGTGAGGGAAGCAGGTAGTGGGAAGAAGCCGGCGGCGGCTGGCATCGGTGGTGATATCTCTATGGAGCAGACGGGATGCTTGAGAGGATTTGGGAGACTGGCTGGCAGGAGGCATCCGCACAGGAAGATAGATACTGTAGCTGTCTCAGCGGCTAACAAACGTCGACTGTAAGCAGTTTTCAAGTGTTTGTAAATGAGACGGCTGCGGCCTTTTGAGGAATTTCATCCTATTTCATATGAAAGAAATGTGTTATTCCACCGAACAATCGCTGCCTGAAGGTGTTTCGATACAAAACTGATATTTTACCATAATCCAGTTTATAACAAATTAAGGACATATCCTTGAACAATGCAGATAATTCTTGAAAGCCCCCCCCAAATAAAAAAAGTCTTCCTTCAAGACTGACTGCGACTGCCCTTTACCTGACAATGTGTTTCACATAAAGTCAGACCAAGCCATGGGGAGGAAGAGCTGTCACCGTATCCCTTATCATCCGCCACAGCATTGTGGATGTCTGGACTGCTGCTCTTTTCATTTCCTCCACCCCTTTTTTCTTCTCCTCCCTCCCACCTTTGCCGTTTCCCCCTGGTATTCAAGCTGTTTGAGCAACGCACATAATCTTCAACCACCCAGCCAGCCCTAAGCCTCAAAGAGTCGCCCAGATATGGGCAGATGGAGGTGAGCTATCAGCTAACCTGTAACCGCGGGCCTGAGGCGATAATCATTTCAAAACTGCGGGGGGAAATGGTTTTAATAGCCCTGTAAAGGCAACGTTTGTCTGCCTTATCACACCTGGCAGATGCATCGGCGGAGAGGGAAGGGGGGGGGGAGAGGAAAACGGGGGCAGGAGGAGGAAGAAAGAATCAGCTGATAACAGCCCCCCACCCCCCAGGGAAGGATGAGTCTGGAATTAAAAAAGTGCTTCCTTTAGGAAAAAGTTTAGGTTAGTCGCTTTTCCCCCCTCTGTTCCACCTGCACCTCATCCTCACCTTACCTCATCCTTCATCCACCAGCCAGCTGTTAACCCCCTGCAATGAGCTTTTATGAGCCTTGCAATAGATTTGACAGACACCTTGTACTTTTACCCTCAGGGTTCAGTATTTTTCTTTCTTCCCC
>NW_022280093.1:872560-934085 GCF_004355925.1 Anarrhichthys ocellatus
CCCCCCCACCAGGACTGGAAACAGTTTTGTTTTCCCCATTATTTCGCGTCTTTCGTGTGTTTTACTGACCGGTGGCATGGCAACAGCGCGTGACACTCCACCTGCCTCCATCCAGAGCTCCTTTCATGTCGGAAAAGTTTCCGTGATGGCAAGCCTAAATTGAAACACCAAACCTGCAGTTTCAAAGGCCCCTCTCGGCTGGTTTATATTTGACCTTTTGGGTAGGTCACAGGTGATTCAGAAAGCTTCAATTGATGTTTTATGGGGAGCATGGCCCTCTGTGTAGAGTTACAGCATAACTGTAATATTCCTCTGTGGACGGACATGGACTCATTCTCTGAGCTGTAACTCTTGGCATTTGAAGGCATTTCTCTCGGAGACGTTTCAGTCGCTTACATCAGTCTTGTGTGCGCTGCTTTGGATTAGTGTGCGACCCAACTTCTGCTTCAATGTGAAACTTTTATTGAGTAGTTATGGAAAAAGTTTGTTTTGTTTATTGTTCCCAAACCAAGAGTGGACTCGCTTTGGAAAGAAAAGACAGAATCTTAAACAAAAGACAGTTTTGGCGGTTGACTTAATAAATACTTAAGTTATATTTTAAATGTGCTTCTTTTACTTGAAAATGTATATTTATTTATTTTACACTGTGGTATTTATCTTTACTTGCTTACTTAACTAAATGCTGTGAATCCCTTTTACGCCACTGGGCCAGGTCTTTTGACAAACCAGAATTGTATCATGAGGAATTCATGATATGATAAATGGTTATGGTTCTCTGTGGAAAGGTTGGTAAGAATATTTACATTTCATGACAACCACCATTTACATTCCCGCCCCTTTCTTTAGAATTCAGTTTGCACATACGTATGGCTGACATGTTTGTGTAACGCAACTCGATGGTCATTTCTTGTGTGATGTAAAAAGATTTTCGCCAATTTAAAATGTATTTTTTTGTTGTTGTTAAAGTCGACTTGATGTCCATGCACCAGTTGCAAATTGTGATTATGACGCCTCAGGGAAAGGGCCCGTGAGGACTTCTGCATATGGTCAACCTGTCCAGGTGGACATGAAGCCAGAACAGGTGTCACATATTCCCTCTGCTGACCCTCACCTCCCCCTCACCTGCTGCTACACAGGGGGGGGGACACACACACACGACCTCCAAACAGCGAAGGCTGTCAGAAGCAGATAGAGCAATCTCCGTCATGTCGGAAGAGGACCGCATGATTGGCTGATATTCAATATTTAATAAAGGACCAAGACTCCCGCTGCACGACAGAGCGCTCATATACTGGTGCGACCCTAAACCGCATGCCTCCCTTGCCGTCACCTTGAGTCCAATTGGGCCTTATGAGCCTCCTCCCCGTGATGACTGATTGTCAGCAGCCATGCATCGCTGACAGTGATTTCTCTTTAATGGCTGATTGAGCATGTCACCAGTCACACTACAACCTGGGGTTTGATACGCTGCAGGCCGGGGCCGTTTGACAGCCCGTGACAGCTACTGTCACCCTCAGTTAAAGCAATAACGTCCCAGCAATCAGCTGGAGATGGAAGAGCATCAGCTTCCTGTATACCTTGTAGGAAGAAAGAAGAAAAAAAAGGAAGAAGAATCTGAACTCTGCAACATCTGCTGAAGTTGGAACTGATAGGAAGAAAGCGAGGGAGAGAGAGTTGGAGGTGATCTATAACCGTACTCGCATCCAGACGCAAAGTAGAGGTCGTTCCGCTGAGCGCCTCTCTCTCTGTACCGAATCGCACTTTGAAGTGTTTAGCTGTGTTTAACACTCCAATTGTGCTGCAGGGTAGAGATAACTTTTCGACACACCGATCTCTCGCTTTGCCCTTTCTTCTTCAACGTCTCTGTTTTCTTCTCTCAGAGGCATTGAGACGGTTGCTATCTGCACCTTTTAATGCTGTAATTAATTCCCTGACAGCCTTTTCATCTCACTGGTGAAAATGATCCTGCCGCATGCCTCTAGGTATTAGCTAACACGCTTTATTTAGTGAAGAACTGAGGTGAAAATTAAAAGCTATAGTTTGCAGCAGACAGGTGATGTTTCTGACAGTTCAAGTTTTTTTCTAACCTTTGTTATTCAAATGTCTTTCAATTTGCATAACTTTCGGTTATATTTTTGTGCCGCCGTACGTGTACGGAATGATAAAAAAAAGTGTCTCAGCAACAGTGATGAGATGAGGCGTTCAGTGATCCATTAAAGAGGGATGACATCAGACTGCAGATGAAAAATCAGCCCGTCTTCGAAAAAAACAGTCGACTGTCTGAGGTGGTACCGTAGTGATTCACAAACAAGAAACATGGTCACGGGTCATTTCTCGGGCACACTTGGTTGAATTATGGAAAGCGTCCACATTTGGGGAAGCGGGGCGTTTGCTAAATATTGAAATGAGACTAATCCTGCATGTTTGAGATGCCCTCTTTGCTGTTTTGTTATGCCGAAGGAAAGAATGGGTCAGTGTTCCGCATCGTGCTGCCCTGACGCTAATACCCAGAAGTCTGACAGCGCTGTCTGGAAATTCAGAAAATCTTGTGTTACGTCTAAGAGGTCTGGCAGTTTGGAACCAATTCTTTTTTTAGTGTTCCGAAGGTTGTTTTTGATGCTCGATCTGGCTGAGCGATAAAAGGATCAAGAACATTTTCACAAATACATCTTCCACGGTGACGATGATACATTTATGAGATTTACTTAAGATAAATAAAAAGATGTAAAACTGCAACTGGCCGTTAATCAATGGATTCATTGTTTTGAGCGTCACAGCCCCAGCGAAATTATTCGTTTCACTGTCAGAATCAGAACAGTCTAACGAAGCGGCGCTATTGAATTATTTCAACCCCATCCATGTTAGCATAGGGATAAACCCCAAAGTCTGCGGTGCACATGCTCAAAAGTAGAGTGCAGCAGTGAGACGGCCAACACGTGATGTATATATACTGTATACTGACTGACCCAACCCATTCAGCCCTGTCTCCTAAACATTACGTTCCCCCAAATGATTATAAAACATATTCAACTTTTGGGTTTCTTCCTTCCTGTGGTTCTGCCATAAGCACAGTATTCTTTCACAACTAATAATAATAATATTTCTGGCCATGTGGTCCAGCCCTGGCACAGAATAGAAACATATTTTTTCAATGCTAATTTGTTTGTATGAACAAAATGGTCCAAATGCACCTTATGAAAGGCAATATCCCAAAATGTCTTCTGAATGTGCTTATCAGGCAGATATGATTGTTTAATCATTAGATTCAATTATTTTCTCTTTGCTGTAACCACGGACACACTTGAATCACTGCAGATGATATCGATTCTTTCTACAGAAGTAAACATTCCTCCTGTAGCTCCACTTTCTCACTTGACAAAAAATAAATAGGATTTAAAGTGAGCAGATATAAAAAACGTGGAGGATGACTGTGCTGTAATGGGAGGTTAGACGCGGGTCTTCCTCCCACTCAAGTATACTGAGCCTCGGCTGGGGCCGCCGCCAGGTTTCACTGCCCAGCATCCAGCAGAAGAGCGCTGTCAGGCCTTGCAAAATCTCGCTCGCCTCGATAAGCCTTACTGCTCACTGTTTTCCCTTAATTCTCACCGTTTGGCTACCCATCAGCGGCATCCAAATCCATCTTCCTAATCCTGCCTCACTCTCCCACCCCCCCCTTCTCTCTGTCTCTCTTTCTCAGCGCGGCTGTCTTGTTGGACAGATCAACAGTGGTGGAGGCTTAGCTGCAGCAGCTAGCCTTAAACCCTCCACATGACTCCCGAGTCTGGATGAAGTGGAGCTCAGCATCCCTGGTGGAGGACTTTCATACAGCTCTGGTGTGTCCCGCTCTCAAGACTCGACCCCCGTCTTCCTCACACGATTATAAGCATGATGGACTTTGATGCATTCTTTGCTGTAATTTAGCTTTACTCCAAAAGAAAAAAAAGCAAAGAACTGATCATCGCTCCACATTTTCTCTGATTGTGTTGCTCTTGACTGTCCAAACATGAGTAATTGCCATCTCAGATGTCAACAGCTGCCTCCTTACACTCATAAAAACTGGGTTGTTGGCTTGTTTCCTGTAACTGCCTTGGATTACCATCTCACTCACAACTTCACCGCGGTTGTCTTGGGCAAAAAAAACAGTGTAAATTTCACGCGTCTTGGTGCATTTGTTGGCTGTCACCGGAGTGTCGTCACCTGCACATTCAAACGGATGTGGAGGAGGAATTTTAGAAAATATTTAAAGAGAAGTCTTTCGGGGGGCTTTTGCCTCGATTGAGCCAGACTATCATTCTCAGAGCGTGGTGGTTGCCACATGCTCACCCCGTTTCAGCTCCTGCACGTTCCACCCGGTTGTCAAGATCCGGAGCAGGTAACAATGCCTGCCTTGGCGCTTCTGTTAATCTCCTACTTCTAAACATTTTGTTCAGATCTTTCCATTAGTTAATCTCCAGACAGCTCACTCACAGCATCCTGAGGACAGGGTAGACTTCACATGCTTGGATATGGTTTCCAAACGCAGCATCTGTTTGACGGTGGATGGAAACGCAGCTGTGTTGCGTAGTTTTTCCTCCCCCTTCATGCCCTCCGCTCTCACACTAGACGTTGTAGTCATGACAGCCGTCGGAGGGTCTGGGGGGTCTGAAGGGAAGACGATTTCATCACTGAATGCTAAGCACTGAGGATCTTTGAGTGAAATGAAAGCAGAGAGCTGCAGCCTCCCACCAGCTTCCTGACAAATCATTTTCTTCACATGCCTATGCAAATGTGTGTGTGTGTGTGTGTGTGTACAGTACGCACACCAGCTTGTCTGAGTCTGTGCAGATTCGGTCCCATCGCTCTCGCTCTCTGATACATTCTGCTGAAGAATAGCAGGTGGAGTGGCGGCCCACGCTTCTCGCTCTATGTTTAACCTGCGAGATTCGACACCCCCTGAGGTGGTGTGACATGTCTCTCCCAATGGGTGCCTGCCTTGAGTATAATTAAACTTCGGTGGAAACTTAACTTGTGTCAGTAACTGCCGCCATCAGCGATACGACTAAAGTCGGCCTTCTTGTTTTCCTTCTCTTGTTAGTGAGAAGAAAAAGTGGCATTTTCTCAGATTGATGTTCTATTGTCCTCAGTAATACAATTCACTTTTAACTGGGGCCTATGAAAGCCCATTTTCATACACAACTGTTAAGTCAGCTAATTGATGAACTATATTCTATTCTGAAGAGTACATCAACACTGCAAAAATTGACTTCATATTAAGTCATTGTCGTCGTGCCCCCTCAGCCACCATGTTTAAGACGCTGAACACAGAGACCAATTGCAATGTCACCAGTTCGAGGTCCAGCTGGAGACGTTTTGGCTCGTCATAGCAAGTAAGGATAACATTGAAAACGACTGCATTCCATTTAGGCGAGCTCTTTCCAGGGTCCTCGTATAGGCCCTTTTCCCAGCAGCCATCTTGACATGTCATTGCAGGGTAAACACACGTGTAATTAACATGAATTACGGCCCCGTTCCATTTAAGGTGGGTCAGGGCTTTGGTATTGTGCATGCTGGCTCACTGGAATGTCTGTGACACGCTCAATAAGAACGGGACCATAATTACCTCTATTAATTACACCTGTGTTTACCCTGCAATGACATGCTAAAAATGGCTGTTGTGAAAAGGGCCTATTGTGCAGGCTGGCTCACTGGAATGAGGAGAAGGACCATAATTATTTTTTATCAATTACACCTGTGTTTACCAGTCTAGGACATGTCAAAATGGCTGCTGTGAAAAGGGGGCCCATTGTGCATGCTGGCTCACTGTCATGGCTCACTAGAAGGAACCGAGCCGTCGTGAACGGAATATGCGTCACCTGTGCTTCAATGTCTGCTGTGAAAAAGGTCTATTAAGAGAGTTTGGTCATAAGTATCAGGCTTGCTGCAGTAACTACTGCTGCGTCCAGACAACTTGGAACGAAGACAAACAAGTCCATCGACCCCGACTTCATGAAGAAGTTGTTTGACGTCACAATAATATAAGCGAACATTGTAAATTGAAACCATCAACTAAAAGAAAGCTTTTGAGTATATTTAATTAAAATAATACATACTCCAAAGTCCAAGGTGACGTTTTTTAAATGTCTTGTTTTTGTCAGTTCAAAACACAGAGATATTCGGTGTATTATGACATAAAACAGAAGAGCAGGAAATCTCCATGTTTGAAAAGCATTTACTGCCATTTTTGCATGAATAATTACTTCAGCGATTATGAAAATAGTTGGCGATTAGCCAACGAGTAATTGATTAGACTTTGACCAGAGCCTCGAAAAGCTATTTATGTTTTTGACATCATCCCAATCTAAGGTATTATAATATTTTGTTCAATTTTCTTGACTCTAGTGCACTGACCCGTCACAATCCTTGTTGGATGATACAAGGATTGTGACAGCTGGAGCTTCTGACATACATTTTCATAATGCACTGGCACATTTTATAATGTTTTACGGCTCAATCACAGACTTGGTTCGATAAGAAGAAGGTCTTTCGCTTTGTATTTTTGTGCCTGTAAATATTTTTCGACCACCTGCATAGCGACAGAGAGACCACGTTGTTTAGAACTGCTGTGTGTGTGTGCTAATGGCACAGTTGCTTATGTTTGCTTAAAAGCTAATTCAATATTAGTGCATTATCCATGGAAAAAAAAAATGAAGTCAGCTGATTAACTTGGCAACCAGAGAGAGAGAGAGAGAAACAGAGACACAGAGACAGAGAGAGACAGAGACAGAGAGACACACACACACACACACACACACACACACACACACACCCACACACAACAGCCTGGAAGGCCTGTATGGAGCATTTTCCTTCCACCTCAATGGGGTTCCTTATGTCTGACTCGGTTATCTCTTTGGAATAATGCCAAAAATGTCATCTATATTCCACTCACGAGACATAATTCAAAACAGAGTGTAGCTTCTTTGGCGACGGCGACACTACGCAGCGTCACATTCCCTCAGCACTTGGAGGAGACCGAACAGAAGGCTCGATCCTCCAGGAAAATCATCTGTGCATCTGTGTCCCTGGCTATGCATCGTGCATACATCTTCTATCTTAGGGGATTTCAAACACCGTCAACAACAGTGACGGTAAGTTTTAGAATTGAAAAATAAAATTTGGCATTGAAAATGTACAACTGAAAAATAAATGTTTTATTTAATTTTTATATTTTTTTTGCATTCTGATCTATTTTTCCAATGACAAGCTTCTGATTTTTTTCTTCATGTCACTCTTCTCTTTTTACGCTGACACTTTTTTTTTTACTTCCGGTCACCATTTTGACTTTGAAGGGAGGGTTGTTAGGGGAGGGGGCAAAGAGAGGGTGACTCACATACGGAGAGAATGTCACAGTCCGCTCCAGCTTTCCTCTGGGATCACCACACAGCTAGCGTGCGATGCCTGGCATTGTTATAATCCACTGAAGATATGTAGAGTCACAAGGTTTTATACATGAAAGTTCAAATTGTCCAATTGTGCTTGACCATATATACATTGCTCTTCTAATTCAATTGTTGTTAAATCATATTGGGACTTCTTTGGTGACGGTGTCACAGATACAAGCCTTTTTCAATTTGTCATGTATAAAGTGTGAGAAGTGATGAGGTCGTGTGCTGCAATACACTCATATCACTCAGTGCATGAATAGATACGCATGTGTAATAACATTTTTTAAAAACTGACATAAGAGAAGAAAAATCTGAAGAGTGTCATTCAAAAACGCATCAGAATGCAAACATTTTTTTTTAAATGCATTTATTTTTATGGTACGTACGGTTTTGGAAATATATATATACATATATACATACATCTCAACACAGGCATTTATTTTTTTTTATTTTTTGCATTCTGAAGATAGATAGATAGATATCCAAAACCGTACATACCGTCCCTGTTCTAGCTGTATAACATCCAAACAAAACAGACAGATCTGCTGAAGACTCATGTTCTGACAACTCTTATCTTCTGAATCAAAATTCCTATGTTTATTAATTCCAAGAAGACTCCTGCTTAACACAGAGTATGCAATTCATCACTGAAGACTTGGATCCTGTACTCCAAACACTGATCTCACTTCATTTACTGGAGTGGAATGCAACACTGTGTGGCCACGCAGCTGAGAAAACAGAAGACAAAAAAAAAAAAAAAAAAAAGTGTCGAGAAGACTTTCAGCTGTTGAAATTAAAAGCTGCAATCCACATTAAAAACCCATGACACGCCGGCTTCATGGAATATTGCTATACTTAAAAGTAAATTATCACACATAAGGTGTAACGTCTTAATCTCATTGGGCTATAAAACTTGTATTGGCCCTCGTTCATCTTGGCTTTCAAGGCGCTCGGCTGTTATGTTCAAAGTCATTTTAAATATCACTCTGCCTTAAAATAATGTCACCCTCAGGCAAAAAGGGAAAAGTCTGGCCATTAAACTGGCCCTCTCCAACAAGACGCACCATCTGAGCCTCATTCCACAACAAGCACTCATCCGGAGCGCTCCTGTGCCCGCTTCATTTTCCATCTCATCTCCATTTCCTTCTGGTCATCCCCAATGTTCCGGTCCGTGTCCTCGCTAAATAATTACAAGAGGCCCGTCCTCACCTGTCAGGGTGGTCAGCCCCTTCGCTGAGAGGCATGACAGCCATCTTGCCCCCTCGCTCCTGCACCTCCATTACCGGACGGTCGTCATGTCTGCAAGGCCCCTTCCCGGGTCAGGGCCCTCCACTACGGGTTGTAATTGCATCGTTGCTTGGAGCCACCTAATGAATTGTCACCCGGTTGAATATGAAATCACGCGAGGGTGAATCGTAATAGATTAACAGGGTCGGCGAGGCCACTCTCAAAAGATAATCCATTGTAAATTGTTGATTACCTGCCTGAAAGTATTATTAGGAACATGTGAAGTGGATTACTCGGCCAGAGTGATACAATCTGATCACCCTCACCTATCGGTGGATTACTCTGCGCATGCTAATCCTTCTCCTGCTTTAAGAGGTATTGGCCATTAGCTTATTCTTAAAGTGGCTGCAGAGGACACTGGAACTTGTTATCATGGTGATGGTGGTTCGATCATTGCGACCTGCCTTTATTTTAAGTAAGTTCAGCAATAACCACCCCTCACACACACACACTTTCATTTAAAGGACAATTCTGGTATATTTCAACTAAGGGTCGTATTGGTTACGATAACACTGCTTTCTTTGCACATAAAAAGGAGACTAATGCTAATCCTCCTCCTTTAAAAGCTTTTGGCGGAGGAACTTTTTATCATGTTGAGGGTGTCTTACTTATTAGTATTAAAGATCCCAGTTTTGATTTATGTAATCAAAACTGGTTCACTCACTAACACCACAGCCCGAGGCCATACAGATGACCTGCCTTTATTTTAAGCTGTTAGCTCAATAACAAGGCCTTCCTTGCTTCCATTAAGGGACTACTCCGGTGAACACCAGAGCCGACAGTTTAGCCAGTTGATCCAAACTACCTGATGTGGAGGTACAACTCACAGTGAGCACATCTGAGAGGCCAGTAATAATCCCTCATGTGCATTTCCAATCACGATACATTCAGATTTGTAGAACTGCACCATCGTGGCACAATACAACAATCCACCGAACAATTCGTCAACTTTTGAATAACATATACTGAAAACAAACATTGTGCATATCATAGCTGCATGACTGCACCCGTCTAGTGTATTTTTTTTGTTGTATTCAAAAACACATGCAGTGCAACAAAGCGTATACTCTGATACAGGTAGACTAGATATCAGCACGGAACACTGAAACGGGGAATTAATCATCAACGCTTGTATCAAATACATTACTAACACACTCTTATCCACATGCTTTTTGTTACAATAATATTTTATATTGCACGGCAAAACTTCACACAAGCAAACAGCAGACCTTGAGCCCATTTGGGTCATTCACAAATCCCTCTCAGTCAACAGGTGACTGGACAACCAACAAACGCAAAAAATGGAGAAATCCCACATCATTCAAACCACTGCAGACTACTTGCTTCATTGTGTTTTATGAATAAGCTTTATTATTATCAATCACGTAAGATGTTTTTTTAGATTAAACCTTCATTGCACAACATGAGACTTATAACCTACAATCTAGGGTTAAGTACTACAATTACACAAAATAGGATTTTCTGCAAAACGTGGTGTTTGTTGTCAAATCTAAGAGCCAATCAGCGGGACAAGTCGGGACACAAATCTAACCGGCATGCGTTGTGTTGCGATCACCGGTGATCTCATTAACAATCAACAACCACACAGCGAAGAGTTGGCTAAACATACACAAAATACCACAACGGTCAAGCAAGCCAGAGACAGATGATACAAGACAAACAGGCAGACAGGCAGACAGAGGGTGTATCTGACTCGCGTTTCGTCATGTTGAAGCTTGACCCTTCACCTTTCTTTCCATGGAAATGGCGTAGCATGTCCCACTGCACTTGTTGGGATGGTCCTTTTGTTTGTATATAAATAGAAGTCCTCGCTGACTGCTCTCCCAAACACATTTAAATTAGCTCGTATTATTAGCAGCTCTGAGTTAGTCTTCTTATGCATTTGCCGTTAGGCCACAGTGTCGCAGTCTTCTCTGTTCACTGTCTTCTCCAGAGTCCCTTTCGTAGTAGCACAGTCTCATGACCGTGACTGTGTAATGGCTTTAGCTCCTTGCTAAGTTCTAATCAGAGGATGGCAGACACACCTGTGCTCCCTCTGAAGACCAGTTAAGGGTACATTGCTAGTACTGACATCCAACAACCTGGAGGGGTGCTGTTTGGCTCACTTCAGGAAACTCAATGAAAATTGGAGAAGAATTCGTGCCTGTTTTGTGTGTAAATATTTTCATTAAAAAGTATTTATTAGAATATAGGAAAATTGAATCATTGTAATATTTTTAGCAATTTGGTGAGCAAAAAAATGTCGCCCTTGAACTGATGGTAAAACCTAGAAAAGTAGGATAAAAGGTTACGCTTTGAAGTTTCTCTGTCACACAGTTGATGCGGGTCAGTCAAAGTGTTGAAAAATGAATCACAATGACCGCTTGGGCTTCGTCTTCTTCATGGGCACGCCACCATTAATAATTCTATGTATGAAGGCTTATGTTTCGCCCCCCCTCACATCTGAATCAGGAGATGCATTTTTCATTGACCAGGGACTCCATTAGACATGCTGATAGATGTTTCTGACACTTGAGGAGCACATTTTCACATAGCCACACAGGGATGATTATGAACAGAGATAAGCGCAGCGAAATGACACCCAATCACTGTCTCGTTTCTCCCCCTCCCGCCTTCTTTCTCTCATATCACATCTCAGTTTTGACGGCACTCATCAAGCATTTCACACCTCGAAACCCGAGCAGACAGGCCAGTGCTGTCAGGAGCGCTGACCTAGAATCAGAGATTCATTTCCGATATGAATAATAGCAGGCTTAGTCATATTTCTGGCGACAAATCCCATCATTATTTGTGCCCGCCACCAAGTAAACATAGGAAGGGAGAGGCAGTTATAGCCAGACAGTGACAGCACCTCAGCTTGTTTACTCCTGATCCATCAAACAGCAGAATCTAAATGACAGTCATCTATTGACAAGCTGCGTTCTTTTGTGACGACAAGGTAAGTGGGAAAAAAAAACAGTCCGAAGAAGAACACATCCCAGCTGCTTTTTTTCTTTTCAGTTATCTCTATCATCCTCTGTGATTTCCTTCCATTCAACAAACAGAGTCGCGGTGCTTTGTTGTTCTGCGAGGAACCCATTCAGGTTTCAGTCCAATCAAGCAGCCGGTCCAAAGCATTACCGAGCACGGCCAATGTGACGCCAATATTTTTCACTTCTTTCCAAAGACATGACATCCTGGTGCTTTTTAAGAAATAGCTCAAACAATTTCGAAAAGCAAGTTTAATTCAGTCGGCGCAACACAGCTGGAGGAATAGCTGCAATGTCTTTGCCGCTGTATTTTCTAAACGACTAATGCTGCGTTCACACCAAACGCGTCGCGAATTATTCGCGCGATTAGATTACATACAAAGTCTATGCACAGACGCGATGAGAGTGGCGCGGCGCGAATCTGCGATGGCGCGTCACGATGGATGTGAATTTGTGGCGCGATGAATTCGCGACGCGTTTGGTGTGAACGCAGCATTATGCAGCGACTGCATCTGTATCATAACGTAAGCGCATGAATAATGGAATGGACTCTGAGGGTTCATCATCATTACTGTCGGCCCCGTATGGCAGCAATCATCAAGTCTCACACCTTGCTGCTCTCTGGCCCCGCGATGTTTACAAAGATGCATGAATGATCTCCACTCTGAAAAGCCAATCCAAATAAATGGTCTTATTGATCTGTTGTTTGGCCATATAATTATCTGAGAAGTGTAGCCCTTTGAATAGTTTTAATGGACCTCGGCCAAGCGTGCGGGCTTGTGCTTACAGATGACAACATGATTGTGTAATTATATCAGTACAATAAGTTGGAGACAAAGCGCGGCGCTCCCTGTTGCCAAGTGCAACGATCTCCACTGCAGTCGCTAAGTCCACTTGTAAATGTTCTGCTAATCTTTTTTCTACCTACAGCCTATAATCTGCAATGTATTTTGCAACTCCCGTGTGAAGCTTTATCCCTGCCGCACTCATCTGGTTACATTCCACATCAGTTTTTTCCTGTGTGAGCTTGGATCAACACAGGCTCTCAACCCCCCCCCCCCCCCCCCCCCCCCCGCCTCTGGAGATGTAGAAAAAGGCCGTCCCGTGGTCACCACACTCCATGTTCTCATTCAGAGAAATCCCACTGCTGTTCTTTTCTCATTACCCACAAGCCCCGTTTCTGTGCAAAAAAAAACCTTCAGGACAGCGAGCCTCAGCCTCAGGTCAGAGGTCAGGTATTATTGAAGTTGTTTTTATTTATTTATTTCTCCTCCACACGCTTGAATTTGTGTCACTGTAACCGTGGACAATGTTGTAAATCAACAGAAAAGGATTGGGACTTTTTTTTTTGCCCATCTTCTAAGGAACTTGAGTCTGTTCTCATGTCCCCCCCGTGACTGCCTGGAAAAAAAAAGTATTATTTATTCAGAAAGCAAAAACTTGTGCAGGAGGGATTAAGACCAACAAGCACAGAGGGGGGGAATGAATAGGCTTTTGTCAGCCTCCCAATCCACACAAACATGAGCAGGAAAGAAAGAACAGCTGCTGCCATATTCCCAATTAATAATGTTCCAACACATGAAACACACGAACTATTTGAATGCACATGTGAAATATGAGATTTTATTCACAAAGAGATGAATATGAACCACTGTATGTCATTAATCATTCAAGTAGAACAGTGCTGTAGGTGCCTATATAAGCCACTACAGGCAGGGTATTTCCATGACTCATGAGTACAGGTGCATTGGGCTTGACGATTGCCTTTTGGTCATTTCCACATCCCATTGTCAAAGACGTTGGATTGAAACATAATCAAACACATCTCCTATCATCCACTGCTTTACAGCCATCAGCCATAGAATCATGGGAACTTGGTGAGTATGAAAACAGTCCATCCAAGCTTCTCACAGGAGGAAAGGGAAGTCCTTGATAAACATGATCAGGGTGCTGTTGGATTTGATTTTTAAGCAGGTTACTTTGGTCCCATAGGGGAACTGTACCAGCAAGGGGAACTAGTTCAAAGTGCTGTATACTGACTACACAGTACTATGTAGTGTGATGTTGTAAGAAAATCATTCACACCGCAACATGTTGTGTTCACACAACACAAACTGTTGACTAAGTGAAAGAAAAGCCCAAACATGAGTCATTAAAGAGGAGCAAAATTGTGGACAAACAGTGACATAAAGTCTGCTGATCCGGCTGGGAGTCTAACTCTAACACAAGGACCATCTCCATCTCCCGGAGAGGCCATTTTTAAAGAAAAATGCTGTTCATATCTTAGCTTTGACACATTGCACCTTAAAGAAGCCATTTATTGTTCTTGTCTTAGCTATAAAATCCTTGATCGGACTGTTGACATTCATTGGGTATGGTGTGTGTTGCTGACATGATAGCAGTTTCTGCTCCTGCGCATTCTTTTTCTTTGTCTAACAAACACATGCGATGAAGCCAAGTCTGAATCAAATGGAACGTGCCCAGGGAGCCGTAATTCACTTGAAATTGTTATGAAATCTGCCTGGATACCAAAAATTCGCCAATATTTTGTGAAGAAACTAACTCATCATGAACAGAGCAAACCAATTTAGCAGACAACGCCACATCCATTTGACTGCTTCTGTAAATTAGCACAATGAAATGCATGTTTAAAGCAATGGTTACGTCATTGGTCAGGGTGGTTCGTCTCTTACTTTGGGAACAAAATGCTGAATTGAATATATTTGGCCAAATGAGACCAGTGGGATTAAACCTTTAAAAATATACATCCATGCTCATGAGGTGAAGGATGGTCCACACCATGTGGCAGTAATGCTAAAGTAAGGGCATACATTTCTACCCTTCGATTGACAATAAAGTATATTTATTGGTGTGTATTTCAAGCTAACCCCACTATATTCTCCTCTGAATACACAGTGATTTAACAGGGGAAGCGTGTGTGGTGGACCAGCCCCCCCCTCCTCACAGCAGCTGTTGGTGCAGATGTAAGGTGACAGTAATCAATACTGATTATTAAAGTGGGAACACCATCTCTAGTGTGTGATTAATCTTCATTCCCCCATGTTTACAGAGCCTCCTCTGGCCCGTTTGCCTCAGAAGGGGAACGCTCCCCCATTATCCATCCCCAGAGACGAGGAAAAACAAAACAGCGTCACCATTAAAGATACTCACTGTCACTGTGGAAGAAAGCAGGCACACGCCGTCAGTGGGCCGGCGGGGCCCACACGGGCTCCAGTATCAAAGCGCGGCGTCAGGTAGCGCACCGGGAAGGAAGTGGACGGAGAATATGTGTGTTTGAAAGTCTAAAACTGAGTTAAAGAGCGTCTTGAGGAAACGAAGAACAAATGGAACTTGATTTTGTGCTCATATATATATAGTTTTATGTTAATTGGCTTAAATGGTGAAACAAACACACATTTCCAGCCCTGAGTGTGCCAGTTTGTTTGAATATTAGTGATTTGCAAAAGCAATGTGTTTTGAAAGAGATGTAAAGCTGCCTGGATTACATTTTTTCCATCATCATAATAAGGAAATGTTTTGGTTAGATGTATTTGCAAAGTCTGCCAATGTTCATACTGAACATATCTGCAAAACCATAAGAATGTATTTAAATTGTTTTCTCTACAAAATCTAGGTCACTGTGAAAGCATGATAAATGGTTTAAGGTGACGTTTAGGCAACTAAAGAAGCACTTGGTTTAGGTGAAAGAAATCCCAAAGCAGGACATGTTAACTTTTTTTTAAAAACGTAACCAAACCACAACCTTTCCTTCTATCCTTCACCAAAGTGATGTATTAGATTTTGATCTTTGCAACTTTCTCTGCTTGTGGGACCTGGTATTAATGCTGCAGGTCATGTAAAACCACAACGCCGCACGCTAATGTGCTATCCAGCCAGGAACCTTGCTGGTAACTAACAAAGTGTCTGTGTGAGGCATGTTGCACCCAGTTGCTCTTTACAAAAGTTAAGTCCTGTAACCTTGCCGCGTGGCAGCTACTGTGGAACAAACAATTCATCATCCTTGCTTCACTGCATCCACAATCAAATTCAGATTAATGTTTAAAACAGAAAAACAAAACAAAAATCAAATTACAGCCACTTAGGGGTATGGATTGTTTGGTTTGGGGGCATTTATGCTACCAGGTCAATTAAAGTAAGAATCAATAAAACAATAATGAAACAATAATGAGACTCTGGCGTCACGTGGAGGGGGAGAATAAAAACAACCCGAGGTGATAATGCTAATCGCTGGTATACGACACGCGCCCAGTGCCCATGTGGGAGCAGGTATGAATGATGTATCTACAGTGGGGAGGAGAGCGCTGCTCTGTGCGCAGATGTGCGTTTGATATGCATCGTTGATGCACCATTAACATTTTTGGGAACTGGGCTGAAGGCTCCTGGTGCCTCTCGTCTCCATCGACTGTGACTGCAACAGATGGTCGGCAACCTTTTCTCACAGGCTCCACCCCCGCCCCCCCCTCTCCTCCCCCCTGTGCACACCCCCACAGGTGTCAGCCTCCCCCTACCCATCCCAACCCCATCGTTAAATAATCCCCAGCAGCCGCCTCGCCCCGCCTCCCTTCCCCATCCTTCCTCTGTTTAATCCGCTCTCACCCCTCCTCTCCTCGCCTCCCCTCTTCCTCTAGAGTACCCCCCCCCCCATCACTCAGCACCTGTGAGGATCCCACCGAGAGAAGATAAGGCCTTCTCCCTCCCTGAGTGGGGATGGGGAGGGGGGTCAGGTAGAACAAAGAGGGAGAAAGGTCATGGAGACATTGGGAATTCTTGACAGCTGTTTCATTCGGAAAGCAATCTCCTCTCGCGGGTGCCATATCTGAAAACGACGAGGCGAGGAAAGAAAAATAACAGAGTGGCTGCATTCTCAGGCAGAAAAAGGGAATAGACGGAGATCTTTAGGAAGGTTCAGAGGATTAATTTGACACAAGGCAGAGAGGACGGTAGAAGGCAAAGAGGAGGAAGAGGAAGAAGGGATGAGGGAATAAAAAAATGCTTTCTTTGTCGGAGTAATTGCTCTCAGCCAGTCTAGTGTGCAAACTGGGGAGAGATTATGGGATTTATTCCCATGTAGATTTTCAGCAGAGACGCTTTGCTGGAGCCATTCTGTTCCCTTCAGCGGAACGTGTGGCCTGGGATGTTCTTGGTATAAATACATAAATACATAAATACTGCTGGAGCACCATGCCTTTTATTCCCCGGGACAGTGAGGCGGAGCGGGTGCACACCGATCAAATGTTTGTGCGTGTCAAGGCAGACAAATGAAGTGTCAACATCAATGACAGCATATGTATTTAGCGTATGGGAAGCGGAGTGGCAGCCCGCAAAACTCGCATGGCCTTTGTTTTGCAGCGGGAAAACAAGGCTTTGTTCAGTGTCAGAAGGCAGAGACTCTTTCACAGAAACATAATAATCTCTGCAGTTCAAAGGTGGTTAACGCAGAAGCCAGCGAGACGGATGGAAATACTAATTATAGATGCTATCGCGCGAGTACATGTTCGGCAGAATTATTCATTCATTTGATGTTGAAAACGAAGAAACAACCTGGATTTGGGGGAAGAGATTATTATGAGATCAAAACCGCGGCGCATATTTGCATTTGTTGTGCTACTTTGTTTACCAGAATACTTCAAACATGCATTACCATTTCAAAGCTGGTCAAGTACGTGTAATTCCTTGTCCACACATGAAAACAAGATAAAATTGTGTTTGTCGATTTCATATTTCCTAGCCGTGCCCGCAAGCTGAGAGTAAGAGTGCAGCTGTGAACCACCAGTTCGTCTTAGCGGTGAACATGTGCCGACTCTGTCTGACTCAAACGGCATCGCGTGCATGAGAAGGTGCCTCGCGTGGGACGGACGCCTCAAAGGCTCCTCCCTGAAGAATCAAAGTCGGCCTCTGTTAGAGGAGAATCATTCCTCACGTTTCCTTTCCACACGTGTCGCCAATCAAACGGCCCACAGAACACCTCCTGTTTTCAATCGGGCTCTTTGATGGGCTTGAGCAAAGGGTCCTGAATGTTTCCCTGTAGTGTGTGTGTGTGTGTGTGTGTGTGTGTGTGTACGTGACCTCGGAACATGACAGGTCCTATTCCCTTCAACGCAGCCCAGCAGGGAATGCCCCGTAGTTGCCCACAAGCTTCTGTTTCTACAGTGACGTGTGTAATCATACTAGCGAGAACAAACACCAGCAGTTTCCACAGTCCTACATTACACCAGAGCTGAGTCGCTGTCCCACAAACAGTTCTGAGGCTTCAGACGAGACAGCGCGTCATAAAACCGTTCTAATGAAGTTGCATCACAACCTAAGCAGAAACCCCGAGTGTTTCATGTACTTTGTAGCAGGTTTTCATGGCGACCTCAAATCCCACTGCAGCGTAAATAAAATGCTTCAAGTAAAACATCAAGCCCGAGCTTTCAGGAGAAGGGTTGGGGGACTCTTAACACACGCTTGTTATCTTAATTGTTTCTCCTCGTTTGCGTCGCCTTCGGCGCTGCAGCCGAACCCAGGCAGCGTGTGGCTCTCCATGGGTGGCAGGATGGGAAAGGGCCCTGAGGTTAGATTGGTACAGGAAGAGGAGGCCTGGTGGTGGGGGGGTACTGTAACCTGGTTGGGACCAATTTTGGCCCAAGGGGACCTCATTTCATGGTGTGCTCTGGGGTCAGCGATGTGGCGTCATGTCAGATGGTGACCTTCCAGTTGATGATTAGCGTGTGCCCAACAGCAACACAGTTCAATAATTGTAATCTGCTGTTGGAGTAAAGATGAAATGTGTTGCTAAGAATCCTTGCAACCTGTCAAAGAAGTAAGTCACATGACATAATCTGACTTTGCAGCTGGACGAAAATACTTTTTGCAGATGCAATTCCGGAAATTCAACAGAAAGTTTCTTAAAACCACAATAACTAATCTTTTATTCTGCCAAAACCAATCATTTATAAGACCTGAATTCTTCTACTTCTTTGTACCTGACGGGGAGGAACTTCACCTGGAGACTGTAAAAGTGCAGTCGCCCAACAAAACGTACTCGCAACATAACTAAAGGGTAATTTATACCATCACCGAAATTGAAGTCCAACTACATTTAAAACCTGTACTGTATATACCACTTACTTAAAATGTGGTTCTTCGCATGGGAAAAATGAATTAGTCTGATTCATGAAATAAGCACACTAATCCAGTTTCTCTGTTTGGGATATGACTGTGACATTAAATCATAATTTCAGGCTTCTTTCCTGTCAGCTACAACAGAAAAAGATTGAATATGACGTGGACAACATTAAGAAATAATCTAATACAAATGGTTTCAGGTATTACTTATGTGCCCTGTTTTTATCATAAAACATTGTGCTCATACAGCTTGAATACATTAAAATATTTCCCATATTGTAAATTATGAGAGACATTGGACAAGTATACATCCGTACACCATGAATTAAATTCCCTCAAATTTACGTCAGTCTTAAGGGTTCAGTAGTGAACCAGTTCATCTGTGACTCGCTCTGTTTCTCTCTCTAACATACACATGCACACACACACACACACACACACGCAAAGCCCACTCCATGGTCTAGAGAGTGAAAGGCATTAGCCTTCCCTCCTCCACCCACACATTACAGAGACCAGCTTCTCTCCTCTGATACACACGCTTTCACCAGATGTTGCCCAAAGCTTTAGGGAAGAACCCCCAGGTATGTGTGTGTGTGTGTGTGTGTGTGTGTGTGTGTGTGTGTGTGTGTGTCTGCGCCTGCGCCTGCGTTCACGTCAGCCTCACACAATTGGCTTTTTTTTTTGCACATCTGCCGAGATTTATGACCACGATTTTTCCTACTACGTCGGCTTCCTCTTTTGAAATCCCACAGGGGCAGCAGATCGGGATCAGAGGGAGAAGCTGGTTCTTCAACCCAAAACAGGTGACTCAGACTCACCAGGCTGAAAAGAGGAGAAAAAAAAAGATCTCCCAAATCCCTAGAGACTAGCCTTTTTTTAATCTAGTGGCGGTTCACACAAACCCCATCTGCTTCTCATATCAGCACACTTGCACTTGGCAAAACGGGATCTACTGGTCTGGCCTGCAGGGGTCAATAGGACAGAGTGGAGTAATGAAATCACACTGAGTCTGCTGTTGATCACTGTACAAAAAGGTTTTCATTATGGAGTATTAAGAAGGCTGGAATGCAAAAGGGGGATATTAAAGACTAGGCAGAGCTCTTTCTGCGTGAGTAATGATCAGACAGAGTGGGGAGGGGGAGACAGCTTTACTGTTCCCTCAGGCCTTGAAGTGTTAAGGGTGCAAGCTGATACAGCCCGCTAGGTTATGTGCTGCGTTGTGTATCATGCTAGGATGAGACCTATTGTGTTTTGATGGCTTTACATCACCTCTGTGGATACATCGACTTGATTTGTGTCCGTGATGTCGGTTCTGTAACGATGACGTTACTGTAGATGAGAATATCCCTTCTAGACATTTCCACAAATCACAGTAGAAATATAGCGACAGACTGAACATTTTATCGTCCATAAAAGCTAACGTTTCTCCATACCATATGGTATCTATAATCCTAAATGCTATTTCTAAATCTGGAGAGGACCATATTGTCTGTGTCCTATTAAACTCTATCAGTCCCAGTGGAACGCCACGGTCCCATCCACTGTTTAAGCGAGGCTCGCACATGAACCGATATATATCTGAATCTAATGAGAGACTTTGAGAGGCTGATAAGAGTCTTCATGCAGATTGTGGCCTGGGACTGAAGGGTTTAATTGCTTCACTTTTCCATAAATTAACATTATAGCTTGAAACACTCAATATTCTTCTTATATGCTCCCCGAAATTGGCACTGACCAGCTTTGTAACGAACAGAAGGACGTCGTCTGCATATAATGTAATAACGCAAGATATTTCATACACTGAAATCCTATAAATATACTGATGTGTACAAATCAAAATAGCAAGGGGTTCATTTGCTATCGCATATGAAAGTGGTTTAAGACAAGGCCCCTGTCTCGTGCCACACCTCAGGGAGCATTCTGTCGATAAAAGCTCTTTGCATGTGACCAAGGTGAAAGCTGAAACGCTGCTCGGGGCTTCCAAAAAGCGCCCGACTGTAAAGGCGGACTGGACCAAACGCAGGATCATTCCTCTACATTTGCTCTATTGACACTCAATTAAAGGTAATATTGAAGGAATTGGACTGTGGCTCTACAGGATAGTTCAAATGCAGCTACTTCAGAGACGATGCGTTTAAACTCCCCCTTGAGGTATTGCTCAGGGTAAAAGCTCCTCTCGGTCCATTCAGTCTGGGCAAAATTCCACAGTTTGGTTTGTTCTTCCTCTTCACCTTAATTTTTACCCGTATCCACAAAGGTGATATATGGATGAGTGGATGTCTTTATCCCGGATGCGTGTGCTTTCTAGGGTATTTCCACTCTGACCACATTGATTCTTTCAAAGGCCTCTCCCTTCCTCAGGATGAAGACTGATCTGGCAGGAGCTCTGTGATGCAGGGCCAAATCCTAAAACCTGCTCCCCCAGTTGAACATCATAAATTTGACTATTGTCTTTATCACCGAGTCACCAGAAGATGTTATTAGAAGTTCAGCCAGTTTGAGGCGAAACCTCCCCATTGACCTATCAGGAATGGAGATTAAAGAGATGGAGAGACAGGGAGGATGTGTTCTGATCGGACTTTTTCACTGCCGTCTCAACAAATGTGGGAGCCACATTTTGAGCTCGTGCCAATGGAAAGCTGTAGCTATTGCAGAGGTCCAACGTGTTGTAACATTCCTCCTGTTAAGAGCAGCAATGTTCAGAATGTTCTTTTTTAGCTGTTAAAGGTATGAGGAAGGATCTGGCCACCAGATGACTAAAACTATTAATACATCTTCTCAACTAAATACATCTGAAAGACCCAAGGCCAGATTCATAATTACAATGGGGAAAAAATGGAAACAAACTGTTTCATTTTGATCCCTAAATCCTTAATATCATATCTTAAAAACTGCAGTATGGAAGAAGCAAGAAATTTAAAAAAAAAACATTTACTTCCTTTAATTATGCATCTTATTTCACTGGTGTGTCACAAGCAGAGACACCATTAGTGAATGTTAATGCAGCACAATCAAGGGAAATTATTGTTACAAGAATTTGAATCCACCCTTAATTTATTCACTGAAAAAAAAGAAGTTTATATCGTATGTACAGAGAATGGCAGAAACCGTTCTTAATGATACAATGTTGTAAAAAGAGAAATTGCACTGTGCTTACATATAAGTCATTTTTACCACCATAGTACCATATTGTGGATAATAAAATACAATGAGGGATGGTCATAAAAACACAATGGAACAATAACAATATATTTTCTCATTTCGCCCAGGATAAAAAAAAAAAAGAGAAAAATCCACCGAAACAATAGCTTTATGGGAAGAATGTGTCACAGAGGTGCTGCACAAACATCAACTACACAAAAGAAATAATAAACGTGCATTATGGGATATTATCAAATTTGCATACGAGGAGAAGAAAACCTGTTAGATATTGCAGGCACTTGAGCCCCTCCCCAGCTCATGATGGGGACTCATAAAACATGGGAACGTCAGTTAAAACCACTTCTCTGTCAGAGTTGCCCCCCCCCCCCCCTCCCCAAACACACACACACACACACACACGTGCAAACAAAACCCAGTCTGACTCTGCCCCAGAAGAACAAACAAACATGTGAAAGTGACAGATGAAGGAGAGAAATGAAGAGAAGGAGAAGAGACAGCCAAAATGAGCGCAGCCTAGTTGGTAACCTCGTGTTTGTACTGCAGACTCAGAGGAATAGTTGTGATTACTCCATTGACTGAATCATCTGCAGGGTCAGGCCTCCCATCTTCTCTGCCTCCTACTCCTCTGCTCTTCTCCCACTCAGCAGCCAAGTGGTTCATGTGGCTGCCAAGACATATTCATAGACATATTGGAGCATCTAGTTACTGGCAGCGTTCACAGATACTTAAACACATGCCCACCTACACACACTGGAACATTGGTAGACAAACAAACACACTGAACTGTATTTCACATTCCCTTTTATGTGTGAGAACATATTTTTTCATGTACTCGTGAGGCTCATAGACCCTCCACCGCAATAATTCTCCAGATCCTACTCCTAACTACTCTAACCATTGCATGCCGAATAGAAAACAGGAACCTTCTCTTAGTCCTGACCCCAGGGCTCTGGAAATAACAGCTTTAGATGCACACATTCATTTGAATGTTTATTAATGACACATGAATCTTTCATTTACTTAAAGTTACTACAAGGAACTTTCATTTTGTGTTAATTTTGGCGGTCCTGGCCCTTTCCTCCAGCGGGCCCAGCAATACGTCTTGGGCCTCCAGCAGCGTGTACGCAGGGGGCTGGTCGCTGCTGGAGGCCCCGCTGGAGTCTGAGCTGACAGAGTTTCTGGTGAACCTGCAGGGTTTTGTCGGATTTCGTGATTTCAAATCAGACCTGGTGGCACCGACAGCAAGCATTAAAAATAACTATAAAGGAGTACATCGCACTGATGGTCTCGTTTGCTTATGCAAGTCATGTACAGGCCTCAGTATTAAACTGAGACTGTTTCATTACCAGTGAAAAGTTCCTCACTTCCTGCACTCTTTTCAGTTAGCGGTGTGTTTACATGCACTTACTGTAAGAAACCAGGCAACGGTTGGATTTTTCCAGCGATTTCATAAAACGTCGTGTAAAACCTGGTTTCCATAATCGGGGTAGGGGATTACGGAAACCTGATTTCCCCAGCCAGAGAAGTCTTGGCCATGTATACGAGTAACCAGGTTTTACATGGAGACATTTGCATGACAAAGACTTCCAACAGGGGAAGTGTTGCTGGGCCAGCTGTGCAGCGGGGAAAGATCATTTCATGCAGCAATGCATTCCCATATTCAATGATAATATCATCCCAACTGACATACATACACACACACACACACACATGCATATACACTCTCACACACCACACACTGAAAATGCACCAGTAGTTATTGATTGAACCACAGACAGACCTCCCAGTGGTTTCCTACCAATGGAAATGATCAAGAAAAAGAACAACAACAATCAGCACTATTGTATCGGCCCGATGGATAGGCGGAGGTGATGTGGTTTCCCATGAAACCACCCTAATGAAATATTCAGAGGAACAACTCAGACACCTCGAGGCCAGCGTGCTTCGGTTACAGCCGAATCATTGTAGGCGAGGACGGGGCCAGAGCCACGCTAGGCAAGGTCGCCGCTTCTTCCTTTCTCGTCATACATGACAACATACACACACAAAAGGGGCCCATTCATTTTTAATGAGGTCCATTAATTAATAACCCAGACCTGACCCCGTTTACACTGCTGGATTCCCGGTGTGGGCGGGACAGGGTAGGGATGAAGGAGATCTAAAGCTGTTGTCCTCCTCCGAGATGGCCGTATGCTGAGGGTGACAGTGTGAAGAGAATGAAGCAGCCAGCAGAGGAAGAGAGAATTCAGGATTATCATATTGAATACCGGGGGTGGGTGGATCTGGAAGGAGGTTATATGCTCTGGGTAAATATCTGAAACCAAAGGGGACACCGAGGGTGGGGTGAGCGGTCACGCTCAAAACCCCCCAGCTCTGACTCCACAGTTCACACACACTGCTAAACACTCCGCCCTTTGTCACCACATGCCAACTCCTGCCAGCACGCACACAAACAACACACTCACATGAACGCGTAGTCAAAGTCCCAATGAACGGCAAAAATAAAGCCTCATCCACACAAGCGTTGGACCGACTGAGATCCCTGCCGGCATGTCGGATGTCTGGCCACTGTGAATGTATCAGATGGATGGCTCACAGCTGAGTCGAGCAAAGCTAAAGGGGATGATGCTGACTGAAGGGGAACAATCGATGGACTAGAAGGCACTTTTACACATAGTTAGATGATCACGTTTCTGGACAGTAAAACATCTCAAAATCAGTTAAAAAGGATAATGGTTCATATCATTAAAAAAAAAAAATCTTTTTTTTAGTTTTACATATTAACATTTTTCTGTCAACAGTCCTATAAAAATCTTTGTATCTCAGCATTTCATAAAGCGCACAGTCTCATTTCCCTCTTTGTAATTTTCCCTGTTAATGTTTCTTAGAATCAGTCCTAATCTCCCAAAAGTCTCGTCACTGTCTCAGGAGTAAAAAAGCCTCCCTTTCTCAGAACCCTGGAGCCTGCTGAGCTTGGCGAGCTGCGAGGGCGACGGGGGTACGTCCTGTCTGTAGGGGCCCTTGGACTGAGGTGGGGCCTTCACCGGGGCGGAGCCCGGGGCCTGAGCGTGGTCTCTGCCGTGGTCGTAGATGCTGCCGCTGGGGTTCTCCTGCGCGGGAGGCGGCCTGGTCTTGTTGGCCTCCTGCTCTCTGCGTCTTTGCTCCTGCCTCAGCAGCTCCTGGGTCTCCAAGAAGGCGCGGGCATTGAAGCTGGACGTGGCCAGGTAGCCGTTACGTGATCCATGGCTGCCGGAGTAGCGGGGTTTCTCTTTGGATGTCTGGAATCCCTCGGCTGGCATGTACACCTTGTCCCACGAGTCCTCGGACGCCATGCTGGGGTTCTTTTGAGGTTGCCTAAACACACACAGAGACAGGTAAAGAGGTCAATCGCTCTGTTGAGTGAGTCACCTTAAATAGCGCCTGAATCTAAAAGGGACCAAAGTAGGAGAGCAACCGCTCAGAAAAGATTGCTTTTTTGTCCGTAGCGGCCCCTGGGTCAGTGCTATTGAAGGGGGATTCAAAAGAAACTGCACTTCAGCAGAGAATGTGGCCATTTTCACATTTTGTCGGATTAAAAGGGGGGGATGCGGTCGTGGCGTTGAGTTAAAATACTGAAGACAACCCGAGTGGAGCAAAGGGAGATGTGTTATAGTCTGCTGCATGATTACCCTGAATCCTGGGACATGGGGACATGAAAGAGACAGGAAACAAACGGGGGAAGCCTAAAAATGCCCACAGCACTATTAGTTCCACATTGTAAACAAACACAAATGTTAAAACCTCCCTGAGAAAAATGGCTGCTTTCATCCATTTAACTACTTTTTTCTGGAGATGCAGACGGGTGCACTTACACCACAGACGGAGTAATGGCAGGCCTCGCGGCGTTATCCGCCTTCTACTCATCTTCGGTCTGCCCGCCAGAACCCTGCACTGACAGGACAGCCCGAGATGCACGCGTATTATCTCTCATACAAAAATAAATAAATAACGTCCAAGCATGCCTTCCGCCATGCATGCTCCGCTTTCTGGAAATTGGCCCCGGAAAGCTGTCATTGGGAACTGCCAGGTCTTTGGCTAAAGTGTTGAGGCTGCTCCTCCATTATTAGGATCCATTAAGGGCTCGCCGTGCGATGGTAGACCTGTGACAGTGTCTTTTGCGTCAAGGGTGCTAAGAGAAATCCCATTCACACCTCACTGACCCACTGAGCGCTTAAAAGGCTTTTGAGTTCACGGCACACAAGCCTTGAAGAGGGAGACAGGGACCTGGCATGCTTTCTGGTCGAAACGCCTGCATGTCTTATCTGGATGGGTCTCACTGCAGAGAGTCTCAGGACAGGAGGGGCTATTTATTGTTCAAAGCACTTTTGTTTCGAACACAAAAGATTTAGTTTTCTCGACAACTGAAACCTCACAATGGAGATGATGACAATCAATTCTACCTTGCACTTTGATTTCTTAAGTTTATACATAGTGCAATGTTGCTTCACGGGTAAAAAAATGACTTGGATGATAAATTTGACTGTACCAAAAGAACATAAATTCTCCAAAAGCTTGATTTATACTTGTATGTTAAGAGCGGACCTCATAGCTATATGGAGACTATACATGTAGTCACCTGAGATACATCGTAGCCAAAGTGTTTTCCCGAACTAAAAACAAAAGGAACGACGCCCTGGGGCTAGGGCGGACACAGAGATACCACTTGGTGACCATAAGAACCTGCGGGATGAATCAGAGACGGTTGACAGTGAAGACAACGTCGAGGTAGTTGAAGACGTGTTAGAGTCAAAGGTTTTTCTTTGTATCACCCCATCAATCTGAAAATACTGTCAACAGCCATGTTAGTAGAAATTAAATGTTTTATAAATCAGGCTATGAATTATAGATAAACAAAAAAACGTTGATGTAAGTGCAACTGAAGTGGAGATTTCTGGCTCAGACTAAGAAAAAACTGACTTAAAAGATATGTATTTTAAATTCCATACATTTTAAAGCCACTATAGGTGATTAGGGTACATCATACATTACATTAAGACAATATTTTTTTGTATTACAAGTTTTCTGAAATGTGACGTTTGTATAAATGAGGCAAAAATACAAACTTTTGATTAATTCAAGAGAAATCGTATGAGAATAAACACCTAAATGTGTAGTTTGGATGTTTTCTTTCTACCAGTCTGAGTCCACTGTCATAGAAGCAAAATAGCCCAAAATCTCACAAATAACAAGCGCAAGAAAAACAATGTTCTTGGATTTTGCGATTTTCAATCAAATAGTAAAAAATATGAATTACTGTATTTTCTTCCCTCGAGCCAGTTCGTTCAAATCTCCATCTCTGTCTTATTCTAATGAGGGTCTCACATTTCCAGCATTACTAATGAATGCCCAAGTGGTCCACAATATCTAAGCACATGTCACTGTAACGTCAGTATCTGAGCCTGAGGAGCTTCGGACTACATCTATGCATGCCAGGACAAACGTGTACGCATGTATGTGCTGTACATGTGCGGCACAAACACATGACCCCGTTCGGCTCCGAGTGTGTGTGTGCGCACACATCCGGAGCGCGTGTTTAGTACATGGGTAAATGGCGGAGGGGCAGATGCAGGGACAGACTGCAGAGAGAGCCCCACCACATGCTCCGTATCTGGGTTTTGCTGTCTGGGCGAGCCGCCATGCATTTACACCCCGGCTTGGCTCACAGAGCAGCCTGCGCCGCTCGCGAGGGAGAGACGCCGGGACCGCTTGTTTGCGCGAGGCCTGCGATCTGCGTTTCCAGCGTGACCTCTTCGGTTTGTAAGGATGTAAAAAAGAAAAGACGGGAGATTTAAGGGTAAAGTCTTAAGGTGCGATGAGGGGAGAGCAGAAATGGCATTGTTCCACAGGAATGCGATGGTGATCGATGGGTCAGGGGGAGCCGGCTCTCTTATCACCTCTACTCCTGTGCCAGAGCATGTCACAAAGTAGATTAGTTACATCTACAGAAGGGAGGGGATGGGAAAATGCATCATGCCAGAGAGCGGGGTAAATTTAAAATGACAGAACATAACAAACAAAGCCAGGAAGTTGGCTCGCAGAGACGTTTGCGGCTGCAGTGTTGTTTCTTTAAAACAGCTGGGAAGAATCAGAGTTTATGAGGAGGAGGAGGAGGAGGAGGAAGAGAGAGCACACATACACATACACGGACACAAATGATTAGATGATTAGAGGAACAAAAAAACAAAACGGCATGAAACTGGCAGTGGAACAATCGCTGCTACATTGCACAAATAAATAGACTACAAACCTGGAATAATGTTTTCGTTATAGTGCGGAATGATGTTGTTTTGGCTGCGAACTGCGAGAGCTGCATGGGTAGATGGAGGAGCTATACTGGCAGTTTGCTCAGGCCAGATTTAAGAACCTTATCTTGACCGCATTCATGTGTGTGTGTGTTTGTGTGTATTTCTGTGTGCGAGTGCGTCCCTTTCAGGCTAATCAGCGGTCTCTCTTTCCTACTAACACACTCTCCCGTCCCCTCTCGCCCCTCCACTGCCTGTCACCACTAATCCTGCTCCGACAACAAGCCTTCATTAGTGCTCTTCCAATCCTCAGATCCCAGACAGCCGGCTAAGCCTGGCCGTCATCAGATAACCAGCTACCATGGCTTCTTCTAGAAGCTCTTTGGGAGGGAGGTTGTTTTTTCTTTGGGAGGGAATGTCCCCTTTTTTTGGCTGACTGCTCAAGATGCCTGTTTTGGAAGAGAAAGACAGGGTGAAGGGGTTTCCAAAAGAGAGGTGGATGGAGTTAGAGGGAATCGTGGCTATTAATCTGGGGATGTACGACTTCAGCTCTTTAATGAGGGGCCGCGCCGAGGCACGAGCTCTGAAAAGCCTCAGTCGGGGTCAAACGTCAAACCTGAGCTCATGCGACTCTCTGCCAAAAGACGCTATGAGATTATGAGAGGAATGCATATCAAAGGCCATCCTCGCCGGGCCCTTTTGGCCGACCAGAACAACTTTCCCAAGAGAAGGAAGTCAGCGAGAGAGGGGAGGGCCAGGGGGGCAACTGTCACATCACATGAGATGCCAGCAGATAACACCTATGAAGGGGATGCACGGATCGGTCCGGCTTCTACAGACCGCATTGATTATGCGTCCATGTGGACCGCAAATCCATAGCCATGGACAGGAACATGTTTTTAATCGACCCGGCCGTGACTGTTCAGAGACAGCAGAGCGATGGAGGAGGGCTATGAAGAAAATGATTGCTGTTTGTGCAAGGGGGAGATTCAAATCACAGGAGAGCACAGTTACTCTGGCCAGGAAAATGAAAAGACCACACACACACACACACACACACACACACACACACACACACACACACACACTTTAATTGTTCTGTCTTTGTTTAAACTGGCAAGGCAGCCAAAGTTAAATAAATCAGACTTCACTTTCAACATTTTAGAACACACTGTACATTTCACAATGCAAAAAAAACTAAACTGGATTGTTTTCTATGTGGAAATATTTGACACAGAGAGGAAATTATGTTTATTTTATATATTTAAATCTGTCAGTCAATGAAAGTACAGAATTTGTGTCTTTGGTGACTTTTTCTCTAAGGATGTAAGACTTAAAACGTAGAACTTGTCCACCGGCACTGGTTGGCTTTGTAATTTGCATCGACTAAAGTGCGATTAGAGAGCTTCAGAGGATTGGTAGCGGCACAAACGCACACATCGAGAGCGAAGTCAGGAAATGCAAATACCCATACTAAACTCTCTCCCTCCCCCTACGCCTCCAGATGTAAGATATGGTAAGCTTTATTGGCATCTCTTTGAAAAATATGCGAGAGACTTGAAACAGGAAGATGGAGAAGATGAAGAGCAGCGGTTGTAGCTCTGAACTCAAGCTGTGTAAGGCGAGAGAAAATTCCCTTCTAAAAGCATGATACTGGAGCTCCCATTCATTACACTGGAAGAGTCGGAGAGGGTGGTGCCTGTGACAAAGTCACCACTTCCTCAGGGTCAACATTGACTTAATGGAAGTATATATCAGTCAAACAATTCCAAGTGATCACATTAAATGATTCCATTCAAAGAGTTTTGCTCAGAATCATTTAAATGTCTGGAGATGAGTTGAAAGTGGCTTTGTGGTGATTGACTTTGTAACCAAAGAGATACATTAAAGAAAGTGTGGAGGGAGGCGGGTAAAGGGACAAATATGAGGGGAACGAAAGTGATGGAAATCGAAAAGAAAAAAGTCAAAAGAAGAGGTTGAGAAAGGGCAGGGAGGAGAAGGGGAGGGAGAGAGGAGGACGGAGACGGACGGACAGAATAAAGAAAGGAGAAGGGAGGCGAGGTCTCACCGTGGCAGGGAGTTGTAATGTCTCTGTGCTTGTTGGAAACCATCTTTGTCCTCCTGCTGCTGAGTCTCAATTGTAACCGAATGGCGCCCGCTTGGCGTCTCCATCCCATTGCTCACCTGCAACATCCACGACATGACACGAGTCAAAGATATGCACAGTTAAGACACAGAAATGTCAACCATTTTGGTTTCTTTTTTCTTTTTATTTTACTGTCTTTGGACACAAATCTGGAAGCAGAGCAAACACACACACACACACACACACACACACTTAGATGATGGAAGATATTTCCCTCAGCGCAGCAGTTGGTTTGTCAGTGTGATGCCCCCTGTGTGTTGGGCTATACGTTCAGGGAACAGGTAGTTCGTAGGTGTGATTTCATGATGACAATGCACCTGTGCCAGTGGATGAAAAGTCCCCAGATACTTTTTAAAAGGCGTAATTCACAGAAATATGATCTATTACAAATCCTTGGTTGAGTCGAGCATTCTTACTCCAGAAGGAGGCCTCCATCAATGAAAGCAAAGGTCTAAAATAACCAACCGTACTGGGGTCGTCTTTGAGGACTTGACATTTACATTTAACAGCAGATGTTCTCTCTGAGTTGTACCGGTGCATAGTAAGTGTTGCATAATGAGTGTTGTATAGTGGGTTATGTGTAACCTTAAAAGTTAATCAACACTTAACTTAAAATAAATTCCTGACAAGTTATTCCAACACATCTCACAGTGTCTTCACAGCTGAGTAAAGGTCATTGGAACCTCACTTTCATCTGCACTTTGCTGCAGAAAATCATTTGCCATCCGCTTCCTAATTGCATTAAAAAAAAAGTTCTTTGCCGAGAAATTTCACGAGGCTCATCTGGTTAAAATGAAAAATACAACTGGGTGTCATTCTCATACAAATGATAGCAGATGTTGCTTAAACTGCTGATAATCTCCCCGAGTGGCAGCATGTATATGGGGAATAAAATGGGTCCCAAGGCAAATTCACCTATAAGGTCCTATCTGAGAAATAAGATGAGAGCCACTCCAAAGCAATGTTTTAAATAGGTTGTGCAGGACAATCTAGCTCTCAGGTCTACTGAGGGTACAATGCATTTTTGGTAGATGTGGTTAAATGACTTTAATGTCCTTATCTCTGACAGATAATTTATGCATCAATGATTTTGGAGCTACGTACGTGCTCCTTTGTTGGATTTAGAAAGCATGTCTCAGAATCAATCTACGCACTGGCCACATTACTGCTGGCCCTTTGCCTTTGGATCTTATAATCCTCTGCTCATGCTAACTACTCTCTCCACTCTCTGTTTGTGATATTCTGCTAAACGTGTGCAGTGTATTTCTGAACACTAGTATGCTGAAGACGTAAAATATCGATGAGTATCACCAGCCACTGCTTCATTTCACAGATTTTGCGTGTGACTTGACTACACACCACTAACCTGCGCCAGTGTGTGTGTGTGTGTGTGTGGGTGTGTTTGTTGTCTGATCATCGGCGGGGTTGACATGGAGATATCATCTCCCTCAACACTAGCACACCGCTAACGAGCTGGCTGATGAAAGAACATGACAAGCCAATTAAACAGAGGCGAGCTGAGGAGGTGTTGCTAGCGGGGCTTGACCAAGTGTCAGTTTTCATAAGGCTCGGACGGTAATGTGGTAGGCAGGTGTGGACGGTTAGTGTGCATAAAGTAGATATTAACCAAGAGTTTTCACACTTTTAAGTGTTTTTAAAAGCTGAACAGAGTTTTCTGACATGTGAAAAATCTGCGTAAAGGAGCGGTAATAGTACACGACAGATTGGATTGATGCGGAAAAGGTGAGTTGGCGGATGGGAAGGCTGTCAGCAAAACTGTCTTCTTAGAAACATCTTGTGCTGTCGAAATGGCTGCTTTCCTCCTCACTTGGACAGCTGCAATAACAGCGCAATTACATTTCGCTCAGCGCCAATAAGAAGTCCTTTCTCGAGCACTCCAAGTCCTAAAAAATAATAGTATTCCACGTGGGTGAAGTGAATTGGACTCATATGTTTCAGGTTTCGCTGCAACAACACGTTCCCCACAACTCAGAACGTGTAGAGCACCTAAACGAATATCAGATGAACAGTGAGGGGGAAAGGAGAACTTATTTTACTGGGGCCGAATGTGGTGGTGAGAAAATAATTAGTCACGCACACTGAAAGTTTTTAAATACGATTTGAGAGGAAGTGGTGAGGAATCCGGAGGTGCTTGACACGTCGGTTGAGAAACTGAAGTTGTTGAGGCGGGTGACGCCATGCCAACAGAAATGCATGAGAAATAGCCAGGAGAGAAAATCTGTCAGCGTAATATCATTATCCAGGGGAGGAGAATCAGATTATTCCATGTTGGGCCCGGAATACAATGCCATATAAAACATGACATTTGTTAAAATCGAATCAAAGAGACGTCCGTGTTCCTTTTTATCCAGTAATGTGAAAAATGATGTCGATACGGCACGCTTTTTATCGCTCCCCTGCGTCCTTGGTGGTGTCACAGACAAGGCAGGGAGAAAAAAAGAAAAGGAATCACCTGTTTAAACAAGAGCATTCACAGACGGTGAGTTGGAGGGGGGGGGGGGGTCGTAATTGTGAAAATTATTTGCAGCTATCAAAAATCCGGGACCAGGAAAGCAGCTGGGAAGACGTTTAGCTTTAAAAGTTCCAAGGTGTAATATTTCTTGGTTCAGAGCTGGTCACGGACCTTTCAGATATCAAAGCAGGTTGCTGCGATGGGTCAGCACTCACATGTGGCTTTACCGCCCACACTCCTCATGATGCTGTGTGTTTTGTAGCCCACCGCATAGGGAACAGTTTTGAGAAAGCAGCCCTGCTGTACACAAACATATGGAAGACATTTAAGTTGCTAATGGGCAGACAGAGCGAGACCAAAGTGAGAGAATGGTAGCGAAACATTACATCCTGACAAAAAAAAGGGCAGTTGGATAATGATCCTCTCTTTAAGTCCTCGAACCCAATTCCGACAATTTATTATAAGCAAAGCCCAGTCCATTTGTGGTCGCTGGGGTGTGTGACTCCGGGCGTAGTATCCATCTGAGAGCGAGCAGTGTGGTCTGCCATTTCCCCGGTCCCCTAGACCAGGAAACCATGGTGGATGGGAGGTCGGGCTGGTTATCGCTAGATCACTTCAGGACTCCACAGCATGCACAAATGGCACAACGAAATGTTCGAGTCTTATCTCTTTGTCGTGAAGCTATCTTTGTGGATGAATGTGTGGGGTAATAGTGCTGAAATGTACTATGATGTTGATGTAAGAGAAGTGTAATCGCCTTGTTCTCCTCTCCTCCCGCTGCTCTCTATCTTATCTGAGAACACAAACACACAGGTTTGGTATTAAAGCATATTTAGTGTGCAGGCGATGGCGTACATCTGTGCACACGCACGCTTCTGACTGCAGATGTGTTTTGAACAATGCAACAGTATTGCATTTCTAATAAAAATAAAAAAAACTTTTCCTACTCCCAACAAGCTGCGATTTGAGTGCGATATGTTGTTCAAATGTGTTGGCATGAAGTCCTTTTGCTTACGTCGGTTGTAATCATGGGATCAGTAAACCATGCTCGCTACTCGCACAACATCGAACAGCAATATCCATAATCATATATCACCCATGCAATCTCGACAGCTAGCGGTGCCGAGCAAACTGGAAAAGAAGCTGAACAAAAAGATCGATCAAGATATAACCAAGAGAGGTTAAAGGATTTCCCTGCTGCTTTTTTTTTTACAGTATGTTATGGTCCTCTTCTGCACGATCTGAGTGGTCAAACTGTTAAAATGCTCATTCACTTGCAAGTAGGTGGAATTATGGACAAAATGGCTTTGTTAAAACTAGTGCTGGGCAAGTTAACGCGTTAATTTTGCGTTAATGTATTCATTAATTAACGCCGACAATTATTTTATCGTGCGTTAACACATTTTTTTTATTTATTATAATCTTTTTTTTTTTTTTTTTTTTTTTTTAATTGAAAGACAAGAGACAATACATATACATAACAACAAGAGGATGACAAGAACAGTGGGATAAAAGCCAGCAAACATCCTATAGTCAGTAATTTGAGTGCACCTATATGCTGAAATTCACGGTAAACGCATTTAAACGGCACAGATCGGGAGCGAGCAAAGGACTTTGAAAGTTAGCGGAAAGATTAACGTGAGACAACATGTGGTTTCTTCAGACGAACATCCAGTTTTCAGAATAAGATGTAAAGTATGAATTATATTCACATGAAGTATAAAACATGCTACCTGCATCTCGTGAACCAAATGTTATTGCCCTTTTGTTCATATAGCAGTACTTTTAAAATAAAAGTGCGCAATACACTACTTTTGAATTCATTATTGAACTTTGCCATAACAATGCGATTATTCACGATTAATCGCAAAAAATCCATGCGATTAATCGCGATTAAATATTTTAATCGTTGCCCAGCACTAGTTAAAACATATACATGCAGCCCTGCTTGGCAGCATCACACAACACACTCCATGTATGAGAGTGACTGGCTTCAGCCAGGGACTCACACACTGTCATGGCACAGAGCTTTGTTGTCTTAACTCCTTAGCCCTGGGAAGTCAAGTGACTGCTGCTAAAAGCGGCTCAGTCTTCACACGATCGCATAGGAAGGAGTGAGCTGCACTCCCAGAAACATAGAGCACCACATTCACAGGAGCCTGAGATTCCATAAACACAACAAATGCCTGCGGACCCATGTAGCCTGGTAGCAGCAGATAGAGCGATAGTAAAAATCAAAGGAATTCACATAAACAAGGGCTTTACAGGCTGCCGTTGCTGCGTTTGATCCAAGGTAGCAGCATGGCGCTCACACTCTTCTGTGTGGTCATGCTCATTGGCGCTGCAACCCAACAGCACAAATTGATTTCATTGCCGCAGACAGAGAGCGAGTCTTTGGAAAATACATAGCGCTTTATGATGAACATCTGGAAATCCCCTCTCACGGAGCGGCGGGGAGAGAGAGAAAACACGCCAGCTCTAATTGTGTGTGTTGGCTTGGGGGGGGGGGAGCATGATAGACAGGGCTTCTCGCGTCCTGGTCATTATTCCATTAAGGAGGAGCCGGGGGTTCGAGGACTGACCTCGGCGTTGTCATTACAGGTGCTCACAGCGGACATACCTGAGCTCAGTCTCCAACACCCCGGAGACAAGCCGGGGGTCAAACTCACACAGAGGGAGCCTCGCACCTCACGCTGCTGTACCTGTTCCTCATTATGATGACCACTTTATTGTACGTTCGCTGTTTTTACCACAGAAGTGAAACATTTCTAAGGGGTGATATATCTTTAAGAGAAGAGGACACCGGGGGCTATTAAGCTACAAATAATTGAATTAAATATGAATATGACTTTAAGCTGGGCAAACATTTCATCTTGGATGTTATGTGAAGCCAAACTACACGTTTTAATGGGCCTTTCTGCGCAGCCAGAACCTGTGATTTTTAAGCTCACACTGACACACATGGAGCTCACACAAAAAAAAAAGAAGGCATGGAACCGCCAGTCGGTTTTGTCCAGTGACAATTCCAAAAAAATGATTGAAACACGACCACATCCTAACCAAAGAGAAAAATGCAAGAAAACAAGAAAAACATGGAGCAGCAGATGTCTGGAAGATGCAAACAGTCTGGTCCGTCTCAAGACTACAGTTTAAGCCACAACATGTGAAACACTCCAATAATAATGAAACAAGCTCACTACAGTTTATAACGGATACTTTGTCATCAGCCGTGAGGGGAAATTGGACCGTGGAACTGGTTGAACTGTAAAACAGCCGACCGGAATTTCTGACGTGCTTGAAATTCAACAGATTGTCGGAGAACAACTTTGGCCGTGGTTGAGCTTGTTTCTTAAATGTGACACTTGTGATCGGGTGCACCAGATCGTAACTCAGCTATGTCCATATATGTGAGTCCACAATTGTCAATTCAATGAGACCTGCCTGATCAAATAGTGATCGGACAGACACACTAAAAACACATTTATTTTCCTCTAAATTGTTCACAATAATAGTCCCATTTTATTTTGTTATTTAAAAGCTTTTACTTTGACGGGGCAACATAAGGGAATGATGGGTGTTCCTCAGCAGTAACTCAGCTGGGCTCCAGCCACGGTTTTCCTCCTCTTTTCTCTTTACTTTACTTTCCTCGGGAGAAGAACTCCCCTGTAGGAGGGAAGATGATGGACACCTATACATTTGATAAATTGTCCGGATTGTGCCCACATGCTGTCCACACCTGACTGAGATTGGAAGTCAACGCGCGCTAGGCTACCTTGGCATGTGATCTAACTGATAGGATCCATATGTGCGCAAGATCCGATATACGTACATTTGAGACCGACAGTACAGTTAATGCGTCCTGGCATGATCGGATGACCAAATTTGCATTGAGTCAGGCAATGAATCGGGTATCATGACCCCCACTCACAGTGTACATCAAACCATCTGATCTGGGAAATATTCAGCCCTATTCTAAAAGTAGTGGGAGGCGACCAATTTGGTGCCAGAATCTGGTTTAATCTGTACCAGTTTTACTTGAGTTTTAAAGTTCATTCTTGGAACCCGGAATTAGCTCCTGACAAAACAGCAAAAAAGGCTCATGTCTGGGTAAATTTAGTAGCCGTTATGCAGCTTTTTCGACGATTACAATATTGAAATTTGAACATTTCATTCCATGGCAACTGCGGAGACACCATCTGCTGATGAAGGTCATGCAATGTGATCAAAAGCCCCAGAACAGCTTCTAAATGGGTGTGAGATGGTTTTGTACACGGCTACATTTCCATAACATCTGGGAAAACTCCATCTGCCTGATGAAGATCATGTGATTTGATCCACAACAGCTACTAAATGGACCTTGAGATTGCTTCGTCAATATTACTGTCATCACAATATTTGGATAAGCAAATCTGAGCTGGTGCCGTCTGTTTTTATAAGTAATATGGAGTATAAATATTAGATCTGAGCCATGCCTTGAGATGCTAGCTCCTGTTCTGGCTGGTGGATCTGTGTGGAAGTCATCACGATGCAACCTTGAGTACTCAGGGACCGCGTGCATCAAAGTGCAGTTTTGCAGACTTTGATGTGGTAGGCATTCAACTGCCTTCTGAAGCATCTCGCCTTTTCATGGTTACATTCACTGAATGTTTTGAGTGGGGGGGTCACAGAGGTTTCACTTTCATTCCTGCAAGACAACATTCAGCAATGACTCAGAGCGCAAATTGTAAAAACCAAAGACATCAATTTCTGTACAAAAAGCAGCTTTAGTAGATTCTACAGTGTACGTCAACACTCTTTCCGAAAATGCTAATGCACTCCACTTATAAAACCCACAGTTGAATGAAACAGGTTAATTTTCTGAAAGTTATACAGAGTTTTCAGCTCGTAATCAGTCTAAAAATATGCCTTTGAAATCGAATCTGCAAGGGAAGGATACAAGTTTATTTTTACCTCTTACCACGGCCTCTGTCTGTACATCTCTGAAGGCTTTTTCTTTCTCTTTTCACCAACACACAACGGTCGAACGTGTAACCTAACATTTGTGCCACAGTTTCCCCTGTTTCTTCTTATCAAAATGTTTGCCCCATTCTTCACGAATAAAGACATCTCCATCCTGCTTTTGGATGCCGGCTAAGGAGGGACTTCCCTGGAGTTCCTCTAATCGTTAACACGTAGATAGCACGGGCGCGCCTGTATCTTTCCTAACAAGCTCAGCCATTGTGAATCCTTGTTCGCGGGACTAAAATAACATGAAAGGGGACTAATAAAATAGACTTCAATACTCCAGGGCTGGCTCTATATCTTATTACCAGTGGAGTAGTGGGGGTACGCTCAACAATGTCAACGATCACAAGCAATTAGGAGCTCAGAGACAGACTGAGACTGCTTAGTGCTGAACAAACAGTTAACCTCTCTCTTTGTGAGCGAGAATGGAACGAGGGAGAGATTAGGACTACAGTGGCGAGAGAAGTCCGCTTTTAGTGATTCTCAACCATCGGGAGGACGAACACTGAAGGAAACCTCTGTGTTAACAAATGGTGTCAGGCAATGGGAAAAACAGCAGAAGACCCCAGACACACCCGACCTCCACTCCAAACCAATTTCATTGACAAACTGACATTGATAATTGGATGCCAACTATTTTAACTTTCAAGGTCTGACACTCTGACCCTTAATTTAGAAAATAGCTTCGCTTGGTGAAACAATTAGACTTCTTTCCTCTACAACTAGGCCAGAAGAAGTCAGACGACAACAAAAGCTGCGTCGGTCTGAGGCCATTATACTGCAAAAAAATACACAAATATTTGACCTCTAAATAGTTTCTGCTCCATCTCCTAAGTTTGGCTCAATAATTGTTTGGTCAAAGTTAAAATAAAGAGCACGGTTGACCTTAAATACATTGTCATCCAATGAGTATTTACAATGTGTATATGTTGTCATTAAACCATAATACAAAGTAGCTCTTGGACATGGTTGGTTTAGCTGTTAGATAATATAAACTGATGTGGAAATGGCAGTAAAAATGTCCAGGGACGTTTATTTACGCTCAAATTTGCTCTTTTCATGATTAAAAGACAAGACTTATTGTGAATTGGGTCGTGAAGGGTTTTTTTTTTTTTCAATGTTTCCCCAGAAAGAGAGTTTGGTTAACACTAAATTATATCCCTCCTAACAAAGTTAGAAGTTAAGTGAGCGGCACCACATGTTGAGATCATCAGGGATATAAAATGGTCTGTGGAAAGATGAAAGTGTTTCTTTACTTAAAAACTCAGCGGCGCAGTTGCACAGCAGGAAGGAATATGAGATCAGGTCTGAATGAATTAACAAAGGAATTAACTTGATTACATTTTTCCAATTATGAGGAGTAAATCCCATTGTTGGTAGAGATCAATCACGGAGAAGAACGGCTTAAAAAAAAACCTCTCCAATTTTAATTTAAAACCTCTTAATTTAAAAATCCCTTTAATCAAGTATAATGGAAATGAAAATGAACAGTGTGGCTCACTGTCTGCAATTTCTCACCCCTTTCTTTGATTCAAAGACCTGAATAGTCACTTGTCATCGAATGTTCCCCTTGTTCTTCGGCTCTCCCCCTTTACGCCATACAGTAAAGTCTGTCATACTTCCAAGACAGAAAAGGCACCAGACAGATGTGAGTAATCAGCAATTAGTTCCAGGTCAAAGGTCGGAAATTAGTCCAAGAAATTTGACCGAAAGCTTTCGGGGACATGAGTCAGATAGTCTGGCAGCCGTACAACACTGACGCTCCGGAAGGATGACGGTGTCACACGATTCACTTCGAGGAACCATTGAAATGTTGTGCTGGGCTTCATACTGTGTGGAATCAATTATTATTCATTTCACAAGGAAGATTGTTATTGTAGTTGATCCTGGGATGCAGGAATTTATGACTCTACTTAATTGCAGTCTGCAGATATATATAACTAAATGTCTTCTCCTGGGAACCATCGCAGGAAACAATTCACATTCATGCTCAGTGGGGTTTATCTCACTCTCCATCACCAGCATGAATTGGAAAGAATCAAATCTACTGTAATATATTTTAATCTACTGTATAATTGATCAAATTAACTGATTAATAGCTACACTCATGTGAATACCAATAACAAATGACATTTAATGTTTTTTAGCAACATTGAAATACTAAAATCTTGATTTGTTAGTACTTGTTGCAAAAAAAAGAGAAGAAAAAAAGGCCAGTTGCGTTATTATGCCGTTACTGAGTAGTGCCCAACTCTGATCAAAGTAAGGTTGTGTCACAAGTAGATTGAGGAACTATTTGAGTGTAAGGAAGCTATTAAGCTGCCGGTGGATTTGGAGATAATCTGAGTCCAGTGGTGCATCGGGGGGGAATCACTCTAAGTGCTCCGGGTGTAGGGGTATTTTGGAGCATGTGTATCTGGGCGTGTGCAGCTCAGCGCCACTCTGCTGGAGCGCATCTCCTATCCAAACACTTACCCAGGACTGGTTGAAGCCGTAGGCGTGGCTGTGGTCCTCCACGTCGTCGTCCTCCTGCCTGACCTGCTCGAACTCGTGCCTCAGCATTTGTATCCGGTCGTGGTTACTGGGAGCCATGTGACTGCTGGGACAGAGAGAGAGAGAGAGAGAGAGAGAGAGAGAGAGAGAGAGAGAGAGACAGAGGAGGTGAGATGGTGGGACTAGTCGTTTTGAATCCAGATCGCACGCTTAGGCCCTGATCAGACAGAGCGCGTTTTAACAGCCTGTGACGGCTATTTGTAATGGATTTTAATAAGAGGGAAGTGTTTCGCACAAAAAAAAAGCTCCATGCGTCCCTTTTTACCAAATGCCTGTCTCTGTCTGATCAGGCCCTTAGTGGTTATCCGGAGGTGCTTTTCATCAAGCCCCCACTCAGAAATAATACCTGGAACATTACTCTGTTTCTACTGATGCTTTTTCATATCTGAATAATTCACTTGACCACCCTAACACCCCACTAAATTGTGTCGAAGATCCTTTTGATCTGACAGTTATGATTCCCTTTTGCACACCTCACTGACATCTCAATGTCCATCCCTATGACTGAAAGTGTCCCTCGTGCACCATTGTGAGTGATGCATGTCCCTTTTACACTGCAGGAGAATGTTGGCCTTTTTATGGCACACAGTCATTAAACACTGTGGAAAACTCTCATTTACATCCCCTTCATTAAAGGGCTTTGAGGGCCCTCTCAATAGGAATCAATAGCCTTCCCTCAGCTTAATCAGGCTCTCCTTTTATCACCAGCTACAGAGGCAGCACATGACAAAATGCATAATTATGGCGAGACAACCGTCTTGATAATGGGCCTGTATTTATGCATACCACAGGGATGAAAGTGACCAAAGGTTAGGAATTTGTGCTGGGAGGGGATGGGAGCTCGGGGATGTAGGGAGTGGGATGGATAGGGTGAGGGACGGAAAAGGGAGATAAAGGCATGAAGGCGCTGGGAGGAAAAAGGGAAAGGTTAATCAAGAGCATGTGAGGAAGGGGAAGGAGACAAAGTCAGCCAGGACCTGTTACCCTGTCGCTCTGCGTGTCCTCCTCAGGAGCACTTACAGGTGGCACGCCAGCGGTGGAAGTGATTGCTTATTTGGGCCCAGAGGATTGTGGGCGCAATTAAGGTGATAATTGCAGATTAGAATGAGCACATCCTTCTGATGATAATGGGCACTAGGACATGCTGCCAATCAAGCATCATTAAAAGCACAATAAATAGCATGTCATAAAGGCTGAACGGATCTCTGTGCATTACCCCTGAGTAGCACATGGCGAGGCGCGGTTAGAGTGTGATCCGTACTGTCTGATCAAAATCAATTGTATTAGTTATAGTCCATTTGATTCCTATAGCTTTATGTGTTTGGGAGCGCAGGGAGCGTGCATTAGGCCTTTTATGTGGATGTGGGCAATTAAGTGGCTCATTGGGGTGTGAGGTGGCCAATGCTTCTGTGGGGTGATGGTGAGGTCCTTCTATTACTGTTCATTACAAAATCAATGTTCCCTTTACATTGGCATGAGGTTGCTTAAATAGCATATGCGATGTTAAAGAAATGAAATGACTTAACTGAAGCCTGTAAACAACAGAGCAACATAGACTTTATGTACAATTCTTATAGCAACACTTAAAGGCTGATAAAGAATGGGAGTCAAAATGTGCTCTCTTTTATCATACAAGATTTGAATACGTTTAACTACAAGGGCAGCATGCAATAGTGATGTAAACCCATTAGTTTCTGTATGACTAACACTGCTATATACTCCATATGAACATTGAATCCATCTGTTGAATTTTAAAACAGCAATTAACCCAAAGGTTTCAAGATTTCCCCAAAGACATGTTCATGTCCAAAGACATTCATAAAGCCACACAGCAATTAAGAAGAAAAGAAACACATCTGCAATTCTGAATTCATTTTCTTCACATTTCCTTAATATATGCCTGCTAATAGATATGTTCAAATACAGTACATGGCATTTCCTCGGCTCGTGTGAGAGTTTTGATGAGACTGCAATGGGTGGGAAAAGACCAAACATAGATCTGGGCAGTCCAATGCGTGCAATTAGTTTAATCCCCGAGGCTGGTCAAAGAGAAGACCAAGCTGACTCCAAACAAACACACTCGTAAATTGTTCCCTTTGACCCTCCAGGGACGGCCAGTGCTAGCATCAGCTTCTCAAACATGCGCCACTGGACTACAGGAACCAGTGGGGGCAGTGGGAGCCAGCTGGGGATCCAGAAAATGGGTCACAACCCAGGCTATAAAACAAGACAGCTTGTGTCCATATACACTTCCTACACAAAGGGACTTATTGACCTTCTCTCACGCACTGAAGCATCAATCTAAGAAAAAGGGTCGGCCTGTATATTACCAAATTTCTGTGTGACAGATGAAGTGCTGGGGTGTGGAAAGGGAGAAGATCAGCGAAGACAAGATCTCTGGCAAATGAAAGAACTTGCGGCAAGGCACTTCGATATATTTTTCAAAGTGCTACAAATGGAAATTGCATCGCGTCGGGACTTGGAGCGGGGTTGGGATTTAACGAGGGGTGAATTTGTCATGGCAGTTCAAAGGAGGCCTGTGCAATATCTAGATTATCTGCAGGGGCTTCTCCTCGTGGTCCTCCACCCGTGGTACCCACGGGGGTACCAAGTTGATGGGATTCTTCGAAACCACTCTGTGGAATTCTCCAGTGTAAATATATTCATACAAAAAAAAAAAAAAAAAAGAGCTGGAGAACTTTGCGCCGGGAAAGAGCAGGAATCAAGCACGAAGAGGCGCCACTATCACTGCAACAGCCGTTCTGTCTCCATACATAAATAAGATGGATTCAGCTGCCTTCCCTGAGAGCTCCCCAATGCTTGGGCACCTCGATGTGTAATTAGTCAGCATGATCGTTGGCGATGCATCAGGTATCACCGCTTATAAATTCCCCTGTGGACACATCAACGTCTGTAATGGGCCTGAAGAAAAGAGCTGCACGGAAATACTGGGGGGGGGCAGTGGTGACTGGTGGCAATGTACGTCAGCACACCACCTCCGCAATTAGGATGAATGTGTCACTCCAACCAACAATAGACGGGTGTGAGGGAATATGAATGAGCGCTGCTCATCAGTTTGCTATAAGCCACATGTTTGAGCAGAAGGAAAAAAGGTCACAGGTTGTATAAGTGTACTCGGGGGTACAGGCAGGCTGTCTGCATCATGATCGTATGAGCTTCCAGGGCTTAATCCCAGTTTTGGAAAATGTGATGCCGCCTGCAAAGTAATTAAAAAAACATGCAGATAAAGTATCCGTGTGCCACAGCCTATCCAGAGCCCTGTCCATTCCCTCCTGTATATGATGACATTCACTCAAAATTCATCCGCGTGTTCACAGGGCGATATGTCAGCCCTCTCTGGTCCCCAACACATTCCAACTCGTCACACACTCACGCTTTGGCCCCACTTTCTGATGCACTGGGTTAGGAGCGAGGGGTGACCGTGTGATGGGGTAGCCCATTGCGCAGTCGCACCTTGTAAAATTCCTGGTTAACATATTGAATTTAAACAGAAACACTTACTCAGGTCCAGGCAACAGAACCACTAAGTTGGAAACAGATGGTTCTTAAAGGGTGTCTTGTGGGTTGGTATCAGACACCGAGGGGAGTAACAAAGTGCCGATATTTGACGCCATTGGAATGAGCTGCGCTCCCAAATGCATGCAAACATACCCCTGCAACACAGACTGCAGCCTATGGACGTAGAGAGAGACACAAAGAAGCCGACACTCTCCCTCTCCCCGTCTCTCTTCTCCTCACTATACAGACACCTTGTATTGTGTAACGTCACACTGCTGCTGTGTTTATAGCTTGCCTGAGAGCTTAAGGGCTTATTGGGAGAGGTGAATTTATGAAGCATGCAGAGTCGGGTCAAACAACAAGGATTCAGGTCCATCTGCACAATAACAGACCCTCTACTGATCTGCTGCTCCAACTCATCCTTTCCCTTTATTAAGAAAGAATTATAAAAACTTGCCGAAGTCGGAAAATGCCAGGGAACAACACCAAAAAACAAATAAGCTCCAAGCTTTTTGAACCTGTGATGAATATAGCGTTTTGATTAAATCACACTTCACAATGTATACATGAATCCATTTGTTAGAGCTTTTGTTTCAGAACCAATGGTGTCCATGTGCATACATATGTGTGACCCCCATCCCACCTGTGTTTTTCAACCTGACCTGTTGACAGGGGTCATGAGCCCTCTAAAGCTGCAGTTGGGGGTATGTGGATGCCTGTCTGTGTAATAGTCATCCTTTGATCCAGGTGGATTTGGCAGATGTCTCACACACCACGATGCTTAGGCCAAGGATGCAAACTATGGCCCTAGTCCCCCTATTTGCTTCTGTTGGTGGATCAAAGCCGCGCTGAGTCTCAGCATGCCCCTATAAACACTGCCACTGGCCAATAAAGGAGTAATCCAATCACTGAGAGTGTAACATGGGTCATATGAGCATACCCGAGGTCAGGGGCCAGTCCCAGCCAATCAGAATGAGAGAGACAGAGTGTTATGATCCTTGGGGTAAAATTTCAACAGAAGTTTGACAGGAGCTTCTGAGAGCTGTCGCAGACTTGCTCATTTCCAAGTAAAGTGAGAAATGCTGAACTGTTGGGGCGTCGGTGTGACTTTAAAATCAGACGGTCTGTTATTTCTTATCTGATCACTGCTGATTGAAATTCTATCAGATTATCTGGTTTCTTGCTCCGGCCCCAGTATCTCCTTGCAGCAGATGATGGGGCAGGCGTCTTAAGTTTGGGCCCTTTGGCAATCTTCCATCAAGGCTTGGCTCATCTTTATTCCATCGCCCTGTGGACTTTCATTTATTTCAAAGACAGAAAGATGAGGCATTTTTGGGGAGATGGACAGCCTTTGGGACCTACCGCGATGATAAAAAAAGATTAGATCTGCATTACCGCTGGTCATTTTCGAAGGGGAGAGGGACAAAGATAAAACAGTTTTTTAGAGTCTTCAGAGGAAATCCGCATATATCGACCAATCTGCCACGATTCTTGCAATCAAACGAAAGCATTTGAAGCATATAGCCCTCTTCTCTCATTTCTCTCCCTCTCCAATTTACTCTCTTTTCCATCTTCTTAAAAAATATCTTCTAGTTTGTTTTCTTTGCCTCATCTCTCTCCATTCTTTCTTTCTTTCTTTCTTTCTTTCTTTCTTCCCATATGTTTTATCTCTGAATGCCTCAATACTCCTCTGTGGTTACAGGGATAGGTCATGAATTCCCTTCTGTCCCCCTCATCCTCTCCCACTAGCCTGGTAAGTGACAGCTGCAGGCTGGACAAAGGCCTGATAATACCCTGGATTTGTCAGGCTCTGACTTCACCCATGTCCTCCTGTGACTGATGCACTGACAGTTGCGCCTTGCCAGCTAAAAATCCCATTTCGAGATGGGGGCTGTTGCTGTTGTTGAGCTGTGTGTCATTTTGAGTGAGTGTATCCATGGTTCCTTTCAGACTCCAAAGCAGCCCATATGGGGTTATTGGGGGTCCTAAGAGGACATCATCTGGGATGCCTGCCTAGGCCATGGTGGTGGCGTGACTGGGGAGTGTGGAGTTCGGATTAGCAAGGGAAAGAACCAGCGCTTATAGAGCTCCAACAGGCTGTCCAGCATGGCTGGCCCCTGGTGTACCGTTCATCTCTTGCTTCCCTAATGTGAGAAACGAAAAAACAGCTCTGCCCTGCATGGATCCACAGTTTACAGAAAATGAGCTTCAGATATCTCTTTGTCCCTCTAGAGAGCTATCCCCCTCTGTATTTCAAAAGCACCATTTGCCTCGGCACACATGCAGCCGGCCATCCCCCTTCACCCCAATTTGCTTTATTACCCCAAAGACACGTGCTGCAACCACTCTTCTCTACAAGTCATTACATTTAAAACACTTATTTTTTTCTGTCTATTTCATTCTTCTGTTTGAGCAATTGCCAAAATACAGGTTCAAGTTAGGAATTGGCCTTGCAGCTGTCTACATTTGAGGGAGACAGAGTCGATGCCTTCTGCCCAGCCTTTTCAACGCCAAGTTTTATGGCTTCAGTTCCAATGAGAATGCGCTGGAACTGATCAAAGGCGCTTTTGTTTCTGCATGTGTGGATGTATTACTCGTGGTTAGAAGGAAACAGGTGTGACCTTTTCAACAAAAGAGGAACTACAAGTGCTTTTGGTTGTTTTAAAACTTCCAATACTGTATGGTATACTTTTATGGTGGTGTGCTAAAAGAGGAAGAGGCCAACGAAATGGCTTGAGGCGATGTTCTGGCAGAGCCAGTTGGATGGCCAGAACTAGAGAATAAAAGTTTTTTTAAAAAGATGGTTGCTCAGGTGCAGTCTGGAAATGGATCAATTATTCAACCGATCCTGTGCAGCTGCTCTAACTTGGAGCGGAGGACAGACGGGAGGTCATAGTGGCTGTCCATTTGAAGTCAAGGGGCCCAGTTCAAGAAGTTTGTTATTCACAGTTAAAAAAAGGCATGCTATGCTTGACTGTAAAAATGTGGTAAAGTGAGGTTTGTTTGAGTGTAAAATGGTGTTTGTCAATGTATACCATACACTACAGTCAACTGCTAAGATTGAACTTTTACATATATACAACAAAATTCTCCAGTGTGACCAAATTTATATCCAACGGCAGTAACCTTTATTCCGAGTCTTTTCAGACCTCCTCATCCACTGACTTAAAATGCATATCATGCTTCTTTGAGAGCCGTTTCAAAAAGCACCCAACATGATGACACGGTGTGCACTATTGTATGGCCACGGCTGAAAATCCATATGGATGATGGACTCTGAGAACTTTCTTCACCTCAATTGATTGCAACTTTTCTATAAGTTATTTTCTGGTAAGGACAGAGCATGGCAGCTTCTGACTGACAGCTACGTCCTCCATGAAGGAAGAGATGAACTTTGAAAAGTTAAGGCCCTTAATCCCAGTCCATTGATTCAGAGGTACTCACTCACTCTCAGAGAGAGATAGACAGAGAGAGAGAGAGAGAGAGAGAGAGAGAGAGAGAGAGAGAGAGAGACACACACACACACTTGGGAGCATGGTTGGGACTGCTTAATGGGTTCACACTGGCACAAACACCCACCCACACATCAGGCGTTGCACCACAGTAAGTTCAGAGCAGTGCCACCTCCTAATGAGACAAAGCTGCGCTGCATGCTAATGATTAAAGCTAAACGCATGCCCCGAAACTTGCAAGAACACATAAAATTCCTTTGCTGGATCATGCTCAAGAACTCCAATTCCCCAAATCTTTTATTTTCAAAGACGCTTATAAACAATATGAAAGCACATGTGTGACAGCCTAAGTCTCATAACAGGGTGAATAATAGCCATTCAGTAATACATTTTCATGTACAGTATGTTACAGCTGTTTGTGTTGAACAGAGGCATCTGATGAGTCAACATTCCTCTTCAGGGGAAGTGTGAGTCTTAAATAAGGTGTGAAAGCCATAGGCTACAGTATCCATCGAAACAGGTTAGCTCAGCTTTTATGAGCCCATCGGTCCTTAAAGACAGCTTTTATGAGCGATCAGCTAGCTTGACACCAAGAGGCCAGAGGAGAAGTGAGCTGGGATATACTTTATGCTCTTTGGCTCCAAGTATACTCTTTTATGGACCCTGACACCAAAATGTTTGGGCCTAGAATAGGCTGGCGCCGTAAAATATGAAATTGGCAGCTGTGTTTTGCATTAGGTGACCTCAAATAAATGTCCGGAGCTGCAGCGACGAGTCACCTTTGCAGGTTCCTCTCCTAAGCAGCACTCCAAATCCCAGAGAGGGCTGGAGAATTTCGGGGGAAGCAGCGGCTAGACCCATCGTCAGCACTTAGACAAGAGGGAGCCATGTGGATCTTGAGACGAGTTTGTCCAGCCAAGTGTGGATGCCTCGAGTGCTTTGCATAAAACAGATGCCACGTCTGAAGTTTGAAAGTTAGTAAATTGTTGTGAAATTAAAGAGGAAGGAAAATAGAAGGGGATAACCTGCAAAACAAATCAGTTTTGGAACTATGGAGTATGTCAGAAGAAGCTACTTGTTCTCCAGTATTGGTGTACTGCTATAGTCATAGTCCCACTTAAACAGTCCTACAAACATCTCCAACCTGCCTGGCCAGGTCCAACTGAGCTCATCACACAGCTGTGTGATCCTGCAGCCCCCCCCACCCCACATGCCAGACCCCTCCTTCCCACTTGACTTACTTTTTAACTCTGCATTCTGAAACGGCCTCATCCTTCAGCTGCTCTCATGTGCTGGAATGCCCACAGGCAGCTTGTTAGAGAGGCACAAGTTTTTCCGAGCATGGCGCACCGCAGCGCCTCGGCACAGTAGCAAGAAAACAGAGAGGCTGGAAGGGAGCAGATCAAAGACGGGTCTTGGGGTGAGCCCCTGCTAAAATCCAGAGAATGGGATGGAATATTGCTCGGATGAAAAAAGATTGTGATGTCAGCAACCATCAAACCTCATCCAGTGTGCCATTCAAAACATCTCGGATATCAAGTGGCATGAATGAATTATGGACTATTTTCCCGAGGACATCCACTTTTGCATTATCCTACCTGCAGGCAAAACATCCCTGTATGCTGATTTTAAAACTTGCAGAACTAATTGAAAGGCAGCAGTTGACTCGTGGATGTCTGAGCTTCTCACCAACACTTTAACATATCCTTCCAAAACCTTGAAAAACAATCCCCATTTGCCACTGCATTACCATGCATAGTGTACTGTAACTCTGACCCAAATAAAATCAAGTGTGCCGTTTACTGTGTGTTTACAGAATACGGAGAGTTCACCATCTGGTCTCAGGGAGTTGATTTTCATACCGTTCTGTGAAGAATGTAAACCAATGTTTGCTTTTGGGGAAAAACAATCGATGGTATGCTTGAACACGGTTAACAGTGTGTAGAAATAAACTTGATGGATTAAAACACTGGTATGATCCTTTAATGCAAATGTATGCAAAGATATCATCATGTGAATGAGCAGATGAATCCACTCCAAATGCAGATATTCACATGCAACTCGTTTGCTATTCCAGCACGTTGCCAGAGTGACACACTGACTGGCTACCTATAATGAAAGGCTAATATTAGATTTCAAATGGGCCTAAGCAGCGGTGGTGCATTCGCCATATATTACATATGCATTCAGAAATGCATCATTTGACATCTGGTGCATAATTTTCAGTGGGATTAGAAGGTTGCCTTCTCTACTGCGGCATTTTTGGTTATATGTACAGCTGTTTTTTGTTTTTTTAAATCCCCATTTCACAACTGACAGGCCGAGCAGATATCTGTTTTTCATGAGGCCACTGAGGTCCCCCAGGTTTATTCTGGAAGAACTACACCTGTAAAGTATCTCAATTACTCCAGCGCGGCATCACACTGTGCTGAATGCAGACAATCGCTCCCTTTCCAAATGTCGGTGCCTGGCGCTCAACGGGCGAGCCACGAGCCGGCGGTAAATTATTAACGCCAGCCCTCTGTGGGTCTCCTCGCCGTCCCATACACAGGCAGCCCCCCCCAAGTCTTCCCTTCCACGACCCCCTGTTCCGCCGCTACTTCCTCTATACGTAATTAATGGAAGAGGCGCAGTGGGACGCCAGTCAGTCAGAGCCCGGCTACAGCCGGGGCCACTTTTAAACAATAACAATATTGATAGTGGGTGTAATAAAGCAGAATTAAAAAGATGGCTTCCAATGATTCTTTTGCTCCTGGTGCAGCTGGTCCCAGCTTAAAGTGGTGAGAGGAGGGAAAGGGGTGGGGGGGGTGGGGGAGACGACTGGTTGGTGGTACTTCTACAGAATGGATGGATGTACAAAAAATTGAAGGGAAGGGAATAGGAGGAGAGCTCCTATACCCCTTTACCCTCCCCAATGTCCCCTTGCGTCCTGTACTGGCTGCTCTCCTGTGTCCTCCATTACTGGATTAAGTCCTCAGAGCCCTCGACTGAGAGCCAGAAAGACGGAAGAGGGAGGAGGCCAGGGGTCGTGACCTTTGGTAATGGCCACGCAGACAGACGAGCAAAAGGAAGAAAAAGATGGGGCTGGCAGCATCGTTTCAATTTAGGTTATCAATGTTGTGTAATAATCAATGTGGGGGTCAGGAGGTGGGCAGATACTGACAGATGGGCGGACAAAAAGAGGAAGAATGAAAGGACAAAAATCAGAGAATCAGAGCTGAAAGGACTAATCAACGATCACATACCATACGCTTAGAATGATTCGTCTCCCATCCTTAAACATGATGACAAAAAATAGATCATGTATAACAATGTTGTTGAGCATCTGCACCAGTCCATAAAGTCGCAAAGTCAAACCAGCGAGGAGGAAATTATGCCACCATTCTCCCATCAACCTCCAGGAGCCTTACATATGTTAATGCCCCTTCAACCTGTGACCCTCACATTCATGACATCATTATCAACCCAGCCAGACATAATGTTGGCCTGTCACCACCATGATCTATGGCCACGGCGGCTCTCTGCCTTAATGAAGCCGTAACGTCGCCTTAAACTGCCGAAGCCTCGCCGGGCCTCGCCGTGCCCGTCATTCGGCTTAATGCGAGTACGCATCCATCATCTCGCATCAGGCATCAATCAATCAGAAAGCCCCTGTGACAGCTGGGAACCCCCCACCCCCACGCCTTCAATTCACCGCTACGACCACCGTACACACACACACACACACGCAAACTCATTGGCTGTGATTATAATCTCAATTATCATCATGACTGCGGGCCACTACTTCCCTTGTGACCGACATGCTAATCAGGAGCACTGGCAGTCAATAATCAAAGCATGGAAAAGGCTATCGGGTTAAGGATGGGTCAAGTGTAATTATATCTTTTAATTTCAATTGGTTTAATTAATAGGACTGGACCTCTGCGAGAAAATGATGAGGCATGAAGGAAAGCAGAGTCAACACACAAAACAACAACCTGATCAACCATGATCTTGTGACATTGCAGTGAGGCCAAAGGTGATCTCTGAGTGTCTTCATCCTCCTTAGAGATTTAGTGGGCCAGTCCATGTTGGGTGCAACAGAAAGGTACTAGGTCAGCTGTGACAAGCTTTTAGTCTCCAAGACAGCGGCGGTGGCAGCGTTCCCAGCGCACACACCCCCTGAATAAGAAGAGCAGCAGCTAAAGCAAGTGTCAGTGGTCATCTCTTTAAGCCAACATCAGTCCCGTCCTGTTGTTTCTTCTCAGCCATACAGGGATTTGAACCAGCGTAACCTAAGATGGGCTTCGGGTCTCAGCGAGCACACAAGATATCTGATAATGTTTCTCCATGCCTTTCAACAGACAGGCTAATAAGGACGGCTCTGTCATGAGGCCACATTGTTGGCATTTCACACAAAGACGTTTGTCTCTTTCTTTCCTTCTTTCTGCAGGTGACTATGTGAAGCTTCCCCCAAATATGAGCTGCTATCACAAACCACATCACAGTGTAATCTCTTCTAATCCTCAGACTAAACTGGCTCCGAGTCAGGGAAAAAAAAACAACACAGAGCTGTGAAGCGAGTGAGAGCGACTGAGAGGAATTCCTGTCTGAAGTTTCGGCAATCACGAAAAGGAAAAGAGAAGAACTTGGAATGGATATCACAGGGATGAGAAAAGGGAGAAAGGAGTTCTCACGAACCTCCTTCTCTCTCTCTCTCTCTCTCTCTCTCTCTCTCTCTCTCTCTCTCTCTGCGTGTCTCTCACTTCATCTCACAACACAGTACATCCCCCTTTAGCAAGGCTTCGTGTTAGGCAACAAAAAAAAGCCCTAAAAAAGGCCTGGTTAGGTGGCTCACATTGGCGCCCGGGGTTCGGGCTGCACTTTGAGTGGAGGGAGCTGAGAGGCACTGGTGACGACGCACTGTCACCTTCAGGTGGTTTGAGGAATGGGTGACGGGGAAGCCGCTTGGCGACGACGGTGCTCCCTCAGTCCCAGACAAGCTGCAGAGGATTAGCCCCCCGGCGCTAATAAGAGAGAGACCAAGCGGCCGTGGGTTCACCCGCAGATGGCTAGTGTGGTGGCTGATGTGTGAATGAATGAACCAGTGGGTCGAAACTAAAGATACTATGACTACATCTGCCTGCACACACACACACACACACACAAGTGTACGCACATATGTGCATGCACACACACATACACATACACAAAATGCTCATTATCCCTAACCCCCAGCATGGGGGAGGGGAGGGGTAGGGGGGAGGGCATGGGAACAAAAGCATTAAGTAGGAGTGAGCCCTTTAATTATAGGCCAGTGTTTGGAGAACTCTCAATAGAGCTGAGAACAATGGAGGTCTTTGGTAATGCTCAACCTACTGAGTTAACACATATCCTCCAGGTATGACAAAACACACACTCACACACAAAGCCAGTGGCCACACCATGGAAATGAAGCAGCAATTGCACCGGTTCAGTGGCTAGTCCAAGTGGAGGCAGGAATATCTGGAGCACATATAATTAGCCCCCCTCCACACACTAAGTGCAAACTAATACCCTGTTATTTACCATAATCTTTAGCACAAAGCTTTTATGTGTTGAATATCTACCTGAATATATAATCCCCAAATTGAATTTGATATTAAAGTATAATAACTGCAAGGAAATGAGACAATCAAGTGAAGTTTATTTGATATCATTGTTGCTTTTCTGTGTTCCTGGGTGAGTTCCTGTGAAGCCCAAGACCACCTCCTGAGATCCACTCAATGAATAAAACACAATACCCAACATCTGCATGCTCTACAATACAATGGAGTTGGCAGCTTGGAGGACGGCTAACAGTTGATACTGAATGAGTCTTCTGGAGTACGTGAGTTGTTATGTGGGTCCGCGCAGTGGGGAATGTGTGAGGGATGGGACCCATAAATAACTTGAGTGCTGATTGTGACCATATGACCAAGTGAGAAGTGACAGCTTTCCCTGTCAGTGCATTTGACAGGCTTAAGGATAACGCCACATGCCTGGCAAATTGGATTGGAGCTCTGGTGGCTTTGCAAAGAAAAAAAAAAAAAAACAAAAAAAAAAAAAGAAGAAAAAAAAGGGGATGAATCCTTCGTCCCTTCCCCCACCTTCAGACATGAAGTGAGTGATGAGCCGGTAATAGGTAATAGTTTCTATTTCATGTTTTAAAGTCGATGCAGGAGGCTGGCCAGGAGCTGATAAATCATCATTGGTGCAGATTAAAGACCATTGTCACCTTTAAACAGTCCTACCCCTCCACCCTTTTGCATCCATGCATTGGCAAGGTGATCTTCTGAAGAAGACCGGGACAAGGACAAGAGAGCGGGCTTTTAAAACTTCTGACGGTCACCGACACGTCTGAAGAACACCGTACGGGTCAACTGGGAAAGACGTCATGAAAAAGACTGAAAACGAACATCTCTAACATGACTAGAGATGGAGTCCAACCCTGGCCATCTTTCACCAATAACACCTAACATCCCAAGAGAGTGTCGGCCGTCTGCACACTTCCAAGAGCAATTCATCACCTATTGGGAGACTTAATGAGAAAAAGAAGAAAGTAGCTCAACAAGTGGTATCTTTTTGTCGTAGTCTAATCAAAACCAAAGCGTTATCAAAAATAGCTTTATAAGGCCTCAAAGGCCAGTTAATATGGCAAAGCTTAACTTCTGCTATACACAGGGATCTTGTAAAGATTAATGAGAGGGGAGGAAAGAGAGAGAAAGCAGATTGATGTGTCAAAGAGAGGCAACAACTTAAATAAGCAAAAGCAGCTGGTAGCAGTAAACAGCGGTTGCCAATTGGCCGCCTTTCACAGAATGGCAATCTCCAAAGCAGGGCGTGGCAGTCGTGCCAAAAATGGAAGCAAAAATAAAAGTCCGTTTGGCTTGGAAAAGTTGCTTTAACGTGGGTAACAGGAGGGATCGGGGTCTTTTAAAGTTCAGTTTTCTCTTTTAGATCTGACGAAAACAATTTATGGCAACTGGAAGAATGCATGCAACCAAGAATGCATTGGCTTTACCATTAACAGCAAACAGTAAATAAACAGTCCGATAAACTTAAGCCGCTGACTGACACTCGTCATTGGCAGATTTGTGTTGATGAATGGCCAAATGTCAGCGTTTACTCATGAATCAATTGGAAAATCCTTAAAATTCCATCACATCCTATAAAGATAAGTCATAAAATGGTTTCAGGGATTTATTTCAGTCCTCTTCTGCAGCTTTTATGTGTGCATTTTGATGTGCTTGTGTGTGTGTGTGGCCCACCCTGAGTTCATCTTATGATAGACAGAAGTTTTTCCTCTCCTATATGGTTGCTGTGTTTATTGTAAAATGTCTCCAGGCTGTTTTAGAAGTGAAACCTTGTGGCAGGTTACGATCGTTTTCCTTAGCGTACGACCATATTTGCACAAGGCCATTACAATATTACCCAAGAGGGTGATTTCCAGACTTATGTAGCATGAATTGGCCATTGCTCCAGTGAGTCCCATATTCTCCACTGCCCGGGTTATTTCAGTAATGGCGGCTTTGCACGACAAGTTTCTAATGGCCTGAAATGGCGATTTCTCAGTAGGCGCTTTCAGATTAATTCCCTGCGTTGAATGGGAATAGATACGCGAGACAGGCCCACTCCAGACGAGTCAGATCCCTATGTCTGGGATGTAAGTGGGCAAAGATTACGTGACAGCATCGGGGGTAATTAGGGCTCGCCGCATGCTCTGGTCGCCGTGTCCCTTCAAGAGGAAAATCTCTGATAATGAACTCTAGACCTTTACTCAGACTGAAAGAGAGAGAACTGAAGGAGCCTGACACCGCCATTGTCACGATCAGCATACAGACAGGCTGCCTCTCAGGTCTCCCGTCTTGCTGACACACAGTAACACACTCCCATGGCACATGGAGGGAAATGTGTTCTCAGGGAAATACCTGTTCACCCACATAAAACTTTCAACATATGGGTTCATGCACACAATTCCACTATCTCCACAAGATTTAGTGGAAAAAAGAAAAAGGCACCTAAAATCCAGCTGTGCTACAAATACAAACATGGCACCTTTGTCGAAAGCAACTTACACCTCTTCTATCCCCACACGCACACACTGAAAGCTATCTGGGACATTAAGGCATGTGGGCAGGTGGAGACGGGGACCTAACCACACAATCCTACAATTGATCGCTCCACCACCTGAGATGAACATAATTCATTCTCCATATACGTTTACATTCTATGCAAAAATTGTTGTCAGTTTTGATTGTCCTGACTGTAAGTTTATTATGTTGGTTTTTCTGCACACAAGACGGCTATTGCATGTCCGACCAGAGAGAGGGATCCGTCCTCTGTTGCTCTTGTTGTTTCCAAATCGAGGCTCTAAAGACTCGTGTGCTGTACAGATTGTAAAGCCCCTTGAGGCAAATTTGATTTGTGATAATGGACTACATCAATAAATTTGGCTTGACTCGACCAAAATCTGTTATTTTGAGATTAAGTTGTGAATTGTAGTTGTTGGCAATCAATAAAGCGACCGATTACGATTTGTGGGAAAACTGGTGATGAGAAAATTTGTGGATTTGGACACATTCATTACTCACACAAACATAATGTATCCTTACTTACCCAGACTCCCCATCTATACACTCTACTTTACTTAAAAGGTAAATTCATACACACCAAGAACACATTTTGCTCTCTCAGGCAGACTCAGGACTACCTGAGCCCAGCATCTGATTTCACATGGCCATCTCATCGATCACAGCTTACAACTTCTCAGATGGACAGCTGCCGTTGAGAGCCAGAGGTCCCGGCTATTACAGAGTCGTCTCATCCATTTACTTGCAGATCAATGGGACAGTTACTGAAACGGCCCTCGGAGCAGTGTGTCATCCAGCCCAGACGCTTTAACTGCTTCGGTGGCGCACTAACTCCTCTCTCGCTCACCTGGGCCCGCGTCCGTCTTCTCAGGGCCGTCCTCACTCACCTCGGCTGTTTGTTTGGGAGATGTACTCCGAGACAAGACCGTGACACGGGCCAGTGAGCCGTATTAAAGTGTGATGGCGCCACCGGGTGTTTTTTTTTTTGTTGTTGGCTCGTGTTCTTTAAAGCGTCGCTCTGATTAACAGGTCACACGGAAACAGAAGTCACTTTATGAATAAGTAATGGATGTGCCTGGACGCTGCCAAGTTCAGTTCTAATTAAATGAAGTCACATTTGGAAAGAAAAAAAAAAAAAAACACGAGGAGACGTGAGAAAAAAAGTGGACTCCCCTCCTCATTTGGACATGAAAGTGAGGTATGATTGCGGCGCGGTGGGGGATTAACGACTCGTCATTGAAGACGATGATGATTGTTGCCGAGGCTCCGTCTCAAAGTCACCACGCAGGGAAGAGGGGGACACCCGGGAACTCAAACTGAAAGAAATGCATGCAGGGGGTTCAAAGGAGTCCTGGACAACATTGTTTTCTATCGGCCTTTTCTCACGCCTGTGCGCGCACACACACACACACACACACACACACACACACACACACACACACAGGCATTCTCTTTGCGATGGACTGACCATTGAAGGCCCTCCAAAGAGACGGAATCGAATAAAGCCGTCAGTGGATGGAGATTAAAAGGAGTGCTACACAGTAAAAATCTGATTTATGAAGCTCCGGCCGGGTTGCTACGGGGGCTTTGGTGCCATGGTAACCCAGTGAACGGTGAGGTCGAAGGGGCGGCTGAATAAGGAGCCGTAGAAGGCGGAGAAAAGAAAGGAGACTTTTAACCTCTCACTGTTCACATCTTTTCATCCAGCCTCAAGCCTTTATCAGGCTAACACATAAAGGTAGAGTTTCAATGGAGAGGTCAAAGTCCTCTTCATAAATTACACAGGCCTTTTCTCAGTGTCTCATTCAGGGCAGAACAGAGCTGTTTGTGTGCTGAATGAGACAAGGATTTAAAGGCAACAAGTTCATGATTTTAACTTTATAGAATTGTTTCTGTCTGTCGCTCCCTTTCCGTTCTTCCCCCTCTCCCATCCCTTTGCTGTCCTTTATTGTCAGTCCACCGCTGTGCAGCCAGTCTTTCAGCCAGCCAGCCCGTGTGGCGGTTCTGAGACCCACCGTGGCTAGTGCTGCCTCAGTGTGTCGTTGTGTTTTGTCCGTGGGAGATGTCCTGTGCCATGCTGCTGTGTCTGGGGCCAAGGCCCTTTTCCTATTGTCTGCTGCCATATGGAAGCCAGCACCAACACGGAGATAAGCCTGTCCTCATGCTGTTCCCTGACCTTCTCAGCCACCCAGCTGGCACTAAATGCAGAAATAATTATTATCCCAATTACCCGGGCCAACTCGGTCCCCTATTTGTGTGCTGAGAGTGAATGGGGGTGTTCTCTGAAGTGCTGGGGGAGAAACTGTGGAGGGAGGTCCCACACTAAGAGGATGGCCTCATGCTGCCTCATACACTGTATATTAAGTTGTCTGCCTCTGTAGAGAGCTCATACAGGGTCTGTAAATCTCGCTGATGATTCAGTATTGTGCTGCTGAAGTATATGAGCCTTAACCTTTGTTTGAACCTCGTTGTTAAGCTGATGCTATTCAAACATGTCTTGTTAAAAGATGCAATGCAAAGTTATAGTTGCATGAGGTTGGGTTGATGATAATACATGGTGGATGCCACTAGAATTATTCTAGACTTTTTTTTTAAATAATCATAATGCTTTTTAAAGTGGATACATTTTAAAAACAATTCATAATGTGATCAAATATATTTGCATTTAAATGACGCAATTAAAATATTGTTAAAAATATATGAAATGGTCCGTTTAATATTTCAAAATGTTATTATTATTCATGTTATTATTATTCAGTCTTAAACGACTCTCTAAGCAACGATTAGGCTGATTTTTAAACAAGTGCTCCAATAGATTTTGAAGGGCTTTTACATTTTACTCTGATATATTCCATCATGCAGAAGAAAATAGAGCCCTCAAACACAATAAAAGGCCGGATTGTTCACCTGCCACAGGAAAGAAGTTAATAATGCTTCAGGAGTAGTTAAAGAAGATAAATGAAGCCTTTTGATAATAGTTTGAACTTCTGACCAACTCAGACAGCCACCACTCCAACAGCAGGCAAATACATGAAGATTTCAAATGGAATATGACAAATGATGAGCAACAGAAAAAAAAAACTTCACATAACACAAATACATGTGATGCATCTCCCTCTACTTTTGTTTAATACTGCATACAATGCATGGAATTATGACCATGTTCACTTTGCACATATTGATATATTGTACATAAAGTTATGGGAGAGGATACAACCTTTAATACTCTGTTAGTTCTGTTTAGTTATCACAATGGCAAACAAATCATCTTCAGTCACAACGATCTAACAGAAGGAATATTATCAGTTTTTTTTCTGGAGCTCTCTGCGTTCATGTAGGGGCCTCATTGAAATAAATAAGTGGACTGCACACCGTTTATTTCCACGTTCTCTGTACAGTATTTATATCTTTGTATTTCTACTATATCTCGATGTGTTTCTCTTTTTGTTGAAACCCATCTGGCTGGACTAGGTGTGATGTTCGGTGAGAGGAGAAGCATGTTGTCAATGGGCAAGTTCTTTTTTTTTTTTGTGAATGAGACATCCTGTCCCATAAATAAACATTGTTCAAAGGGAAGTCGTTGAATCCTGCTACAGAGACACAGGTTTAATAGAGTTGGCACCGGCCTTAAAAACCTGCTCCTTTCACCTCCTCACCTTCCTCTAATCAGTTCCTGGTGCACACTGGAGCTGAGAGACACCGGGGTCTGAGCAGGAATGCTCAACAGATGTTCCGGCCTTCCAACTGCTGGAGCATCTGTGTCATAAACACTGTCGGACACGCTGAAAGATGGATGGGCAGACGAGGCAAGTGCAGAGCTTCAAAGCCCGGGCAGAAAGAGGGGAAACGTCGGCGGATTTAGCTCTCTCACAATGGATGTGTTCACTGGACATGGAAAAAAAAAGCCCTGTGAGAAAGACGTCTGTGCTCTTTACCGGAGTGGAATCCACATCCAAGAGAGCCCGAAGCAGAGGCGGGAGAAAGTGGGGAAGATAAGCTGCCCTCAGTGGCAAAGCAATGTATAGCACACGCAAGACACTCAAGGGCTGAATCATCATCTGTGCTGAATGCCACATCAAATGGAAACCCATGTAGGCGAACCGCACCTCAAGAGGCTGTAATAAGATAAGGTGCTGTAATATTTGGGCACGACAACTTAAACACAGCAAAAGTACTTGCAAACGTGCAACGACAATAAACATATGAAGCGGGCCGCATTAACTCCCAGCCGGAATAAAATAAAAGTTGCAGAAGACGGTGGGGCGAAATATGCAACAAAAAAACAGTGAAGGCATCATTAGTGCCAAAACTGCACCATCCGCTCAGCTTATCTTTGCACTTTTATTGCTTTTTTCTCCCCGTGGTGAGACGTTAAGGCTGCCGGGGACGGTGCCGATTCCTCCCCGCAGATTTTTATCCTGACTGAATGTCACGGGAGCTTTGGGCGCTCAAATCACTTTAGAAAGCTGTATTTTATTGTGTCGTTTCTCTTCAGGGCTCGAGCTCCAAAGAATGAAGGGGAAAGGGGGGGAGGGAATATCATATCCATGCCAGGAGAAATGATCTCACTTATCTTCTCAGGATCTCGGTAAAGGTTTCCACTAGGTAGATAAATAATGAGGTAAATGCCACGATTGGAGAAAAATTGAGGCGGGATTATTTACATGGCTCTGTGGACCAATGAACACATCATGTCTTTATCGACTTTGGCCTGTCAAAGCTTGTCCTCTGTTTGATACATAAAGTAGATCCACAGCCCATACCCTACAGCCTGAGGTGCTTTATAGAGGGTTAAGCAATTTCGGTGCTGAAACTAGATCCGATCGCCGTCCTTCACACCGCGAGAAATCTCTGTCTGACTTGTGGCGTCAAAGGGAGTGACCTGAAAGAAAACAAAAACAACGCACACCTCGGCGGAGCAATGGAAGCGAAGGAGGGTGGATTCCAAGAGATTAGCGTGCCAGCACTTACATATAAATGCCTCTATCTGGTCTTGCCTCACTCCATCACAAGGAAAATGTTAAGAAGCGAAGAAAGGAACAGCGGGGTTGATTAGACTGGGGCTGGGGATTAGGTCTGAGCGAAGGCACTTTGAGTTATTTAAATCTGCCCCCCTTTGTCGAGGTACAAAGCCACTGTCGGGTAGGTGCATCATGACTTATTCCAATGAAGGGAATAAAAAGGCAGAAATAAAAAAAGAAAGCAGATAAGCGACCCCCTTTCCTCCCCCAGCTGCCCACCTCTGCAGTGTTCATTAGCTCGATGCTGCTTGGGCGAAGGCTTCAGAAGGAGAAGCGCCGGATTGGATCGTCCCGCGTTGGCAGGTGTGCGGCTATAAAGCGGAGGCTCCGTCCAGCCGGGAAAGCTGACAGAGTCCACTTTTAATTAGGGCCACCTCTGTGAGAGGTCACTCGGTAATGAAGAGGTGGCGAGGTAGAGAGGGTTTTGATATAACTGTGATCTAATGTCACCTTGAAAGAAAAGGAGAAAAGACAAGCTTCATACCGCAACACTGACTACAATGCAAGCCACTTTGTCAATCACGTTTCACATTAAACATGAAAGAGTCTGAAGAGTCCCGGCCTGTAGCTTCTCATGTACTCCCACCCATAGAGACTGCACACTGGGGCTTTCTTCTGTCTCTCTTGCCTGTGATCTTTTCCCTCAGTGGGTGTGTGGGTGTGTGTGTGTGAGTTGTTGCCAATGAAAGTCAGACTGGCATTGCCGCGGAAGACGATGCGAACACTGACCTTCTCTTTGCCGTTACATCCTCCACAAAAGATGAAAATGGCTCCTGTGTTTCTGATAACCACACTGTATCATCAGTATATCCAGGATGGATGGAGAGATTGTGTGTGTGTGTGTGTGTGTGTGTGTCAAGGGAGAAATGTGTTGCAGAGAAAGGAGATGACTCTGTGTCTCAGCAGGGGGACGGAGCCATCAAAGAGAATCCCAAAACCACTCATCTCCCTCCGCTGACGAGACACTCTGCGCTCACACTGGAAAAAGCTCAGCA
>NW_022280093.1:944085-950526 GCF_004355925.1 Anarrhichthys ocellatus
ACACACACACACACGAGTGTGAGCTGGTTCATTCTAAAATCCGCTGGAAAAAATGACTTCTCGGAGCGTCTGACCTCCATCTGTCGGATGCTGCTGGTGCCATATTTATTTTTGTTTCATCTGCTGAGAATCAGAGAGTGTAATCCTGTTGAAATGGGCAGCATCACAGGCCATTTTACACGAAGAAATGTGTTAAGCGGGCTTCTTTTTCTGTGGTTTGTGGGTGTGTTTTCAGACACAGGAAGAACATCCAGGACTTTGCTCAGATGGCAGCCCGACTTTCTGTCTGCTAACACACACACACACACACACACACTCTTTGTATCTCTGACAGAGCCTCAGGTCGTCTCTCACTTACCCCAGCAGACAGTGCCCCAGTCTGTCGACAGCACATAAAGACTCTCTGCTCTGAGTGTATGTCCATGGTGTGTATGTATGTGAGTGTTCTTCTGCCTTTAGGGGATTTGTGCGTACTTGGGATGGAGTTCGTAGAGCTCTATTGAGTGTCATCACATCTTTCTGATTGCGTCTGCTGGATTGTACCCCGGAGAGACTGAATTCAGTCAATGATCGAAACATCAACACGTGCCAGCAGCACTTCTTGGTCTTCAACGTCAATTGCTGAAGCGTTAAGAAGTTGAAACTGAGTGTTTGTATTAGAGTTATACCAGAAACAGACCATACAATGTCAAGCCAATCATGGCCGGTGTCAAAAGATGTGTGATGAGGTGTCAGGAATGAAAATGAGTGTTGGGTTAGTGTTCCTTTGAGTGTGTCACTGTACTGCTGCAGATTGATATCATGTCTGGGAAGCCTCACTAGGACCCTATCTTTCATGTAATTTGCCTTTTCTTAACCAGTTTGACAACATCTGCAACATCTCTGTGACTCTTCAGACTCCACAGTGGTTGACATTTATCCAGGACGTCTGTCCCTGACCCCTCCTGCCCCCAACACCTTTGCAAGTCATGCAAATAATGACGTAAGCTACAATTGGTTCGGGTCCAACGTACAGTCTGACATATTTGCAAAAGGAATCGTTAACAAAACAAAAGGAATCATGGTCACCTGATCTGACGCAGCGACCGCCTCAAAAGACATGAATGACTGAGCCTTACGCCACGCAGACGTTAGATATTTCTTAGATATCCCATATTAGCTGTCCACCTAATGGGTGGGAGGTTTTTCTCTGACCCCAGCTCCAGTAAAAAGGTTGTAAAACACACAAACATGCAATTTTTCATCATCGGACATTTCACAGTATCACCCAAATTGTCGCACAATATTTATTTAGTTAAGTTAATTTGTCTTTCTGAGATATCTATCCACTGATTTTACCTTACCAAAGATCACCCAGGCTAAAGAGCAGCTGATCCTTTTCTGGAGAATTTCTGGAATTCATTGCAAAGTATTGAGGGTGTCCAGGATTGTAACAAAGGGTATTCCTCGAAAATCTTTATTTCTGCAAGAAGCACTAAATTCTTCTTGCATGAAATAAACTTTCATGTGTGTGCCCAAAGGGCGTGGTTAAATCAAATGAGCGTTGTTTTGTCGCCATGCACAACATTTTTGCCCTAGAGGGACGGTTTGAGTGACCTTTCACACCTCCGTGTGACAGCAGAGGCAGCGGCAGGACGGATGAGCTGAAAGTCGAAGGGCTGGGACAGGTGGAGTCTGATCCAAAGTGATCCGGCTTTTCTGTCCGTCAAAATGTCAAATGACAAGCCCCAGCTCTCTCTCTCACACACACACACACACACACACACACACACACACTGAGTGAGTAACACTGCATGACATTTCACCGATCCTGACTGGGCCAGAGAGCATAGAGATTAGCATGCTGGCCTCTGAGCACCGAGGTCGATGATTCCTTGCCAAGTCAAGTTTAGAATCTCAGTTTGATGACTTAACGGAGCAATTTTAGACCTTATTGCAGCTGCTCAAAGGCTTGCAGGGCCAAGATTAAGGTGTAAAATGGATTTATTTCAGTCTTCTTATCAATAATGGAAACAAACCCACCAGTTTTTACGTATTCACAGTGGCAAAACACGTTTCTAAAGACCTGTCATCCTGCATTGGTGCACAAACATGGCTCCATTGTGTTTACTGTCAACGATGTCTGCCTGTTGAAGACACACCTTTGTACATAGGTGCCATTAGAGCTGCAGTTTCTTTCATTCAGCGGCTACAATCGAGGGTCCTTAGCTGATTGCTTTGATTGATCGCACAGGGCGGTACAAGGGAGTCGCTCACAAAACACCCCCGCCATCGACTCCCTGCACATGGGAGGGGCCGCGCGGCATTGGTGGAAATAAATCATGTGTTAAAATTATATTCTGATGTGGGGGCCTTAAGTGCATATTGATTCGTAATTATTTGTACTAACAGCGGCGAGGGAGGGACAAAGCCATCCATTACTGTGTGAAAATAGGCACGGGGATCAATGTGAGCGCAATAAGGATTGTGGCGAAAAAGTGCGGCGGCCGCTCCTCTCTCCAAGGCGATCATTACCCCGAGCAGAAGAGAGGGGCTTGCCTTTACAAAGCTGATGGTGAATTACATTCACAGAGGAAAAACTGACCTCGCTGCTCTTGTGGTGGCACAGGCAGCTATGTAATAACAGGGTCTCTGCTCTCTGGCCTTTTTTCCCCCCACTTTTGTCCGTCTTTTCCTTCACCACTGATATCTTGTCACTTGTCGTGTACATCAAAGACGAATGACGCAACAAAGTGAGACCATAATAAGAGAGCGCAGGGGGATGAAGTACGAGCTGCGCGCACACACGAGAATGAGGCGACGTCAAGATGGCCCGGCGTTGGGGTTAGAGGTGGAAATTAGACAGAAAATATCACACACACGTAGAGCCATGGCAGCCAGACAGACACAAAGGGTATCCATGGTGCTCTTAACAATGTGATGTCATAAGAAATTCGGTGTACTGAATGTGGAGATGACTCATTCATGTCTTTTCTGGAAACCCTGAATTCCCCATCGTGTAGACCAAAAAAGGACTCCGTGCTGCACAATGACCCGCACAGGCTGTCAAGGTAGCAGAGAAGTAAATAGGTACACTGTGAAATAATGCACCGTTTCGGACAGCGTAAAGCACAAGGCAACTTTATTCCAGGCAAAAAACTGAGGGAGAGGCAGATCCAGAGACAAGGCAACGGCAACACTGTTCCCAGTTTCTACTAATTAAGCCGGGGAGTTCTGAAGACAAAAAAACTGCAAAACAACAAAGAAAAACCACCTTCTCCTCAGTTGGAAAATAGGAGAACAAATGTAAGCTATCTAAACACATTAACCTGAGCCTACGGGCCCAGAGAATATAAACCTGCTTAGCTGCCCGCCATGTACACATTCACCCGCACACACACACACACACACACCACACCGAGGAAAGAAAAGGCAATCTCATCCTCCCATTATGATTTGATAGCTCAAATTGTAGCAATGATTCAAGTGTGGTCCTGTGGGTTTTGTGGATGAGCCCAGAGCCTGTTATTTCACCACTGGGCACCAGGGGATGGGCGAGGATGCTATTGCAGCCAACAAAATGACCGTTAAATCACCGGCTGCGAAGCCACTCTGGACTATGAAAGAGTGTGCACCTACTGCCTGATGTGGCAGGAGTGTGTATGCGTTGTGTATGCGTTGTGTATGCGGCGCTCTGCCACCACCGGACACTGCTCAGACAAAAATTGTGTGGACGCGTGGTTGATTAACTGAAGCGCACGCTGTGTCAGTGAAAATTGTATGGCGGCGTATACAGCCACTGAAGTGCAAATTGTATACAAATCCCGCGGACGTGCATGAAGCGTAGCCAAGGTTTGTTTGTGGAGGTCGTGCTTCACATTATCATATGAAACGTAGTGTGTATTCGCATGCTGTATAATATGGCTCCAGATAGAGCATGATGAGATGTATGTGTTTACGATGTAACTGTGGCAATCCAATACATAATGTACGCATCTACTGGGCTTTGGAATGTGGTGGTGTTTGCAAAATGGGACAGTTGGTGTTTGCCGGTGTGTGTGACAGCATGACTTTTGTTCCTGCGTCCCGCCCCTCTAACAGACACCAAGCTTGCCGCTGGCTGTGCAATAAGAACATAGACGCATGTTGTTGTGAGTCCCTGTTTGTTAAATGATTCAGCTATATGACAACACTAAAGTAGCCTCTATTTTTAACAGTGGTCTTCAAAGCACTTGGCGTATTTCTCTGAACTATGACCAGTGAGCATGAACACCAAACCTTGGGCACAAAGCCTAAATGACTCAGACATGGGACGCAGAACACGACAGATATTATAGATGTGTGCTCAGACTGAGCTGGTGTCTAAGGGCATCGCAGCTACTGAGAGCTACTCCTATGAACAGACTTCCACTCACTACCCATGTTTACAAGAATGACTTGGACATGCTGCATCTGATGCCCTGCAGCTAAGTGATGCAGATTTTCGTATCTTGTTTTGGTAAACAGGCTGATTTAGTATTGAAGAGCGTGCTAATTATAGCAACGTGACTTAAGTGGGCTCACTGAATTGTGAAAAAATGACGCGGCTCTTCCGTGATTTCTGCTGCCTGTGTACTCGGAAGGCAGGAAGAAGCTCCAGCTGTGGAAAGGCCATCCCTCCCTCTGCTTCACCCCTGGCAACATGCACTGGTTGTGGGAGGGAGGGAGGCTCTTTTTGGGAGATCGGACTGTGTTGGGGAGTTACCTTCCTGCTGGGCTGAGCGCCCTGCTAGGAGCTGACATATTGGGGGTGAGAGACTCCCCCCCCCTCCACCCCTTGTGCTTGGCTGAACAGAGAAAACACAGCGCTTTCCCCATGTGTGGCATCACATTGAGGCCCTCTACAAAAACAACAGGGAAAAGGGGTGCGGCATGTGATATCAGTTGCTACAGCGTTGTAAAAGGTAAACACACAAATCGTGAAAAAAAAAAAAACATTTTACGAAAACTGCTCAGTGACTTATTTCAGTCCTAGAAAGGAAGCAAACAGATGTCAGGAACCGAATCAACGAGCGACAATAAACCTGCAGAGAGCAGGAGTAGCTGTTGGCTACAATCTACCACCTGTGCTACTGATGATAGCTACCAGAGGCCAAGTACTTCACTCAGCAGACAGAAATACCTTGATCCCGTCGACAAGCCCCGGGTTCCCATAGAAACAACACGGAGGAGGTGAACGCAACAGCTTGTCCTAAAGAACGCCGTCCTCAACGAACATGCTCTGCTCTCGTCTCCTAGATCTTTCTTTTTTTAACAGCTAATGAAGTTTTACCTCTTGTTCACGCTAGTACATCTCGTAATAAAGCCAGTCGGAGCAGGTCCACGTTAGGTGACACTACGGCTCTATTTGTTCAAGGTTGTTGGAGACATACAGGTGAGGGATGGATCTCCCTCACGGTAACTTTATGACGAGGCTCGTCAAAGGCTCACAATAGGACATCTGTGGATATCTCAACCCCCTCCCCGCCTTCGGCCCACTGCAACAGAAAAGGTAAAGGAGCTACAGAGGTAGAGGCTTAGCCTTATCTCCTCCACGCCTGCCTCCCTCCAGAGGTATGAGCTTGGAAGGTTTCAAAGTGCCGGGGTTTGGCCCTTGTTGCCGCATTTCTCCGTTTCCAATCGACCTGTACGGTAGAGCTGAGGGAGAGGGTGCGTCTGAACCTAGATGTGTTGACAGCTAAAGGGCCTCTTCAAAGTCAGACCAATGACAGATGTGACTTGTGTGAAGGACATGAACACATCTATGTGCGGGGCGGTAGTCAACGGTGCCAAGTAAGTTCCAACGCAGGGCCAGTTGAGTTGGAGTAAAGGTTCGTGGGGCCAAAGCAGTTGTAACAGGAAAAGTTATGCTTAAATTAAAGAATAATCATGCAATGCAAGTTTGAATTTGAGGCCCCCCAAATGTCTTTTATGTATACGGTAGACCTATTTGCAAAGGCAGACCCAGTCATGATGCGCAAGCCTGTTCAGCTTTTCCCTCTAGCCACCCAGTTCTGTCAAAGCTGTCATAACCTTTCCCTACACCCTTAACTCTCTTTCCCCCCGGAGTCACAAAAAGACTTTCAGTTCACCTCAATCTCTTAAATCCCTGAGTGTTTACTCGGGAGCAAAGAAGGGCTGTCTTTTTAAAGTCCGGCTTTAGACGACATGTGTGTAAACAAGAGGACTTCTGGCTTTTCTCCAACGCGAGATGCGATGCCGTAATTTCTCCTGACAAGCGGGGCTTCAAATTGGCATTTATCTTAACCGGCCGGGGAAAACGGCACTGCAGTTAAAGTGACATATGTTAAGACTCAGCATAACAAAGGCAGCAGGGCTGTGGGGGGGGGCAAGTCAAAGGTCTTGCTCTGTGAGAGTTGACATGGTAAGGACTAAAAAAAGAGAAAATTAGTTAAGTCATTATAGGGGGGGGGGGGGGGGGGG
>NW_022280093.1:950626-953137 GCF_004355925.1 Anarrhichthys ocellatus
GGACATGTGCTAGCTTGTCAGGAGAGAAGTGTGGTACAGGTGGGACTCATTCTGATGGTTAATCCGGGTTTGTCATTTCCTGGGATCAAATAAGGAATGAAATGGAGTCATTTTCAGGACATAATTGAATCCAAGTACAAGATAACAGTTCGGTCTCGTTGTGGTCGGGTCGATGGTGGAAACAAAATAAACTATGATGCTAGTCAATTCCAAAAAAGAAGAAGAAAAGCTACAAAAAGAAAAGCGGACAAACACAGGTCACACTCTCCTTGGAAAAGTCAGACATTTGATTCCCTATTACCCCCCCCTCGCCCCAACTGTGCAGGACGCGTAATTCAAATGTCGGCTTGTGTTTCTATCACCGCCACCCATTCACACATGAATTAATTCCCATAAACACAAGCCCCTCTAGTTGGAATAAATTTTCATTACCGAGATGAGAGGGGAAATAATAATCTTTGACTCACAGTTACATAGCGAATGCAAGATGGTATCTCCTGGTGCCAATGACTTTCCTCACAGTTATTAAAATGAAAATGAATGCCTGAATGTCGGAGAATACAAAACAGCTGCATTCTCTGCCGAGAGCGTCGGTCAAAAGCCGCGATACTAACAACAAATAGAAAGTGTATTATTAGTAATTGGCAAAATGTCTTTTCTGATATCAGCCTGTATGAGATGGCACACATGACACGCGTGAATATGCATGCACCATGTATTAGAAATGACACAGTGAAGTCATGTGTGCCCTTGGAGGATTTTTTTGGATCCGTCTAAGAAACCTCCACCACTGCTCCGTACTTGAATGCACGTTGTTTTGCTTGCTAAGCGGTGATGAAGGCCGCAATTAATGCCGCTTTGACCATAACTTTGCTTGCCTGTCCATCAGTCTGACTGTGCAAACTGAGAAAGTGTATGTGTGTGTGTGTGTGTGTGTGTGTGTGTGTGTGTGACCCTGGGTGCGTGCTGCATTCCTTTTCCCCCCAGGGAGTCGCCACAGCTGCATAAACCTGTCGCCTCTCATGATCGGCAGGGCGACGCGTGGAGTCGTGCAGTGACAAGGCCCACCTAGATTCATTAGACCTCCTAAGGACAAGATCCACACTGCACTGCGGGTTGGTGTCACTGCTGGTTATCCTGACACACACAGGCACGCACACGGCACACACACACACACACACACACACACACAAGCATAACCGAAGCGAAGCGATTGCTCTAGATGGGAAAACGTGGCAGAAGACCTAAATCGATCTTGATACACAGCGAGACCAGCTTGCAGTCAATATCAGACAATTCATGTCAAGGAGCGTGATCGGTATGTTCAACTCCTGAAACTCGGCTACAGTTGACGCAGCACTGCTAAAAGTGGATGGGCAAACACGAAAACAACAGGGCATAAAATGGCAGCGGTAATGACACACTGGGTTTCATTTTCTGGAGGCAAAAGTCGACTGCTGCAGCGCGAGTATGTTCAGCCCAGAGGGCAGAGAGGCAGGCTGGTTAGTGACAGGCCGTGAAAAAACACCGGGCCCTTCCTCAACAACTACCTTCAAGATACCCTGAAGCAGAGCACTTGGACTGTGCCATGAGTAGTTAGAATATACAGTAGAGGGCAGCTCCAGGTGTGCATGTAAAACAGGATCAGTGTTAAACAGGCTGCTGAAGGAAAAACAGCATGCATGTTCACTACAGTTTCTTTGCATAAATAAAACATTTAAAAAAAACAACCAAAACCAAGCTACATTCATTGACCGAATGTTGCCAAAACGGGACAAAGTGTAAAGATGGCAACACAAAAAATCTGTCTCTTTCTGCATGAGTCTGTGTCAGTGTGCGCGTGTGTGTGTGTGTGTGTGTGTGTGTGTGTGTGTGTGCCGGTGCCAGGGACGGGCCACAGAGCTGGCAGCCATGCTGACTCTGTGTCTGCTCTGATTAGATGGGGCTTCTTACTACGGTGTGCCAGGAGCTCTGCCAGAGATAAAGACAGACTAACAGATGTTCCCCTTATCTCAGGACCAACCTCAAGCCCTTAACACACACAATCACAGACACACAGTTAGGTCTCATTCTGGGAGGCGTGAAGTCTCGCACAAAAACACTAGTTCATACACGGGGGGAAACACCAGCGCACATCCCCAGGCCCCGGTAGCTTCATTTGACAGACAGAGGAAACACATTTCAGCCACTCCGCCCCTCTCTGCCGTCCTCCAGTCGCATGCAGTTAGGGCTAAAGTGGAATGTTAAGGTGGCTTTGAAGGGATGTCTGCTTCGTGTCGGCCCGACACAACACACTTATTGTTCTCGCCACGCACGGCTGATTATATTATCTCTCTTCCTCCACGCGCCACGGGAAGAGAGAGCTGGAGAGACGGGGCGAGGTGTGGGAGGAGAGAAACGGAGACGGGAAAAAGTAGCAAAGGGAGAAGGAGAAAAGAGTGGAGGAGGCTCTAGATCAGGAGACAGAGAGAGAGAGAGAGAGAGAGAGAGAGAGAGAGAGAGAGAGAGAGA
>NW_022280093.1:953147-964125 GCF_004355925.1 Anarrhichthys ocellatus
AGAGAGAGAGAGAGAGAGAGAGAGAGAGAGAGAGAGAGAGAGAGAGATCACGGCACAAAGACGAGAAGCAGAGCTCCGGGGCCCCCAGGGTTTGGGGTCTATGTGTAGGCATAATGAGCGAAGCCAAACATATCCAGCCTCATTAATTTCAACTATCAAAGTCACCTTCTCCGCGCGCCATGCTGCCTGCTTCTTCTCCCGTCTGCAAAGAGCCCTCACTTGTCACCCGAGATCAAAACGAGAGAGGAGTGCTAGGCTAGTGGAACCGAGTGTTGGAAGAGACACTTTTTTTGTTTTCTTTAGACGAGCACTGCAAGAAAAAGGGGTGTCTGAGAAACCGTCTCGCTATCTGCAGCGTAACCAGCCGCAGTCTGGGTGCCTGAGAATATCCCACATCACCTGGTGTGGAACCGTGACTGCGCGTTGTAACGCGAGCTGTTCAACATCAATACTTACGACGGGCCTCTTGCTTTAGATGGTAACAAGGAAAACACCACGGGTCTCACATGGAGAAGTGCAATCAGACTGGCAAAGAAATACCACCATCCTCCATGAAGTGAAAAGTCAATATGCCAATTACTCTTTGTAATGAAAGCAAGAAACGGTCAGACTGTCAGCGCAGCGACGTACAGCTGGGAAGTAATCATCACTGAATGAATAAATGAGAATCCAGAGCAAGGACCAACTAAACCGGATTCATTCGAGACAATAAGAATAAAAGACTGTTCTTTTTTTTTTATTCAAACGAGATAAACCAGAGGAAGACAGTTGCAGAGGGTTGTTGTGTTCACCAGTTTGCAAAAGCGTTTTTTTTTTCTTTCTTCCCTTTTTCTTTTCTGCAAGTAAACACATGCCTCATTATGGGGATTTTGCTCAACAAGCCACAGCTAGTTCTCCAAAGCAGCAACTGGTTTGCTCTGTGATGCTTTTTTTTTTTCGATTTGTATTTGTGGTTTCTGTTTGTGGTGCGCACCCCCTCGGGGCACGTGGAGCTCGATTCTCTTCCCACAGCGGTCGGACAAGGTGGACATTGTGACGTTATCTCCATCGTGTTGCTGAGGACAGGCCCGGGGACATCCATAAACACAGAACACCCCCAGACCTTGGCATTTGTTGGTCTCCGCTCATGTCCCACCCCCCTTGTCTGCGCTGGCCAAACAAAGCCAGCCTTGATTTAAAAAAAGCAAATAAAATAGATTATGGTGTCCAACCACGCTGATAGTCTCGGCTGATTCACATGTCAAGCGCAAGTCAGATGCTTTATAGAGGCGGCTCTTCCTGTGGCTCTCCCGAGTTAAACAAATAAACCGAATGGTCCGAAAGCAGAGGGAAAGAAAGGTGGCTTTTGTGTGGCATCCACTTCCACGACAAAAGGATGTGCTGTTCATTTGACACACAGCGTCTGCCGGTAGATAACCTTTCCCATTAGCAGACATTGCCAGAGCCAACATTTGTAAACATATGGAAAAGAGTAGGGGTTGTACGTCATCCAAGGACACTATCAGAAGTGTGTTACATCCCCGATCTTATCGCCGGGACTTGATTCAAGTTCAGCTGTTGCAAAATGTCTCGGATGATAATGCGGCATATCTCTGCTCGCTCATGCTCCACGCCATAAAAAAAAAAAGAATAAAAAAGTGTGAGGGTGAAAAGTGGAAAGGCATTCAGGTAGGGGCCAAGTTTATGTCATGTCCTATCTCGCCAGGCATGTGGTGTTATCGCCATATCATCCCACTCCCTCCCTATCAGCAGAAGGAAAGTGTGTGATAAAAAAAAAACCTGTTGGAGTTTTAAAAAAAAGGCTGCGATCTAGCCAGCTCAGTTTACTGTATCTTCTCTTCCCTCCCACTTTATCTCTCCCTTCGTCTGGACTCTCCCGTTTCAAGCGGTCCTTTTCAAACACACGCATGCAAATATACGAAAAGTTAATTAAGAGTGAAAACGTTTCTATTGCAAAAGTCATTGGCCTGTAATCTGACACTGCTGATGGCAAATCAAGTCAAAAAGAAACAAAGAGGCCTGATTGTCTTTGGTCTCTGCCTGGTAGACTTCTAAAAGGTGTAGAGTGCTGAGTCCCGCAGACGGAGGTTCACTTTTTCACACAGTGGAGGCATGGAACAGAGAATTCACAGTGGGGGCTGCCAGCTATCTGAATGCCTGTGTGTGTGGGCGCTGAGGTAACTGGGGAAAGTTGCCACACTGCACTTTCATCAGGTTTTTTTTTTATAATGAATCGAATCAAAGCCACACCATCACACACAGTTTTTTCTTTTACAAAGGGATCTGGGGTGACCTATCCTTCCCTTGTGTTGGGCTGTCATTTTCAGTTAAAAGGCAAGCAGAGAGCCACAGCTGTGCAAATTATATGTCCTTATTAATTCCATCACTAACCACGAGTCATTTTGAAAATATGATCTTGCATTAGTTCCTCAACAGTTTTGTAATAAATGCATTATGGGAAAACTCGGATATGATTTGGTAAGCCGCTGAGAAGAGCTACACTGTTACATCAGCTTTAAACAACTGTCATTACATTTAATAGCTTTTTTTCCACAATATATTTATCGATTGCATTTTTCAGCACGTTTTGTAAACTTCTCATTTAAAGCTAGTGACCTCTCCACATGTTTCCATTAACTTAGGATGAGTTGAGTGGGTCCGGTCCCTTTGCCTAAAGTGATATTTCTTGTGATAATGCGGCTTCTTTAGAAAAAAGTGGATAAAATTGTTGTTTTTTGACGTATTTGCGGATACAGCGTCTAACGTTCAAGCTGCTAGCTGGCTGACATTTGGTATCACTAGGAGACGCCCTGTCAACTTCTGTGGTTGTGTGCTACTAACTGGAGAGCTAACAATCGTTTCAACACTTTTCCCTTTTTGTTAAGTCCACAAAGTGTTAATTATCAACGACTCTATGGATTGACTTCTTGGCTAATGTGAATCGTAATTTCATTGAGGGTGCTTTGATGCTATAGACCAGTTAATTTTCGGGGTCATTCCAGTAGCTCTCAGACAAGGATCAGTCAGCGAGGCTTTAATCCGGGGCGGGTCACTCTCAACGCGGTCACTTTCATTGAGCCGCGGCCCCTCTAAGCAGCCGGCACAGTGTGTCCAGTGACAGAAAACGTCAGCAAGCCACTAATCCCTGTTTTGGCCCGCAAAACAAAGACAAAAGGCTCTCCCTCCCTCTCACTTACTCTTGTTATCCCTCTTGCTGTGCCTCTCTCTTTCTCTCTCTCTCTCCCACCCCCCCGCCCAGCAAGCTTAGCAGCCCTAACACACATCCACACACAGGTCCATATGGAGAAGCCTGGTTTGTTGCCATTGTCTCCCAGGTTATCTCCTCTCTCAGCACCTGGTAGGGGAGGAAGGATTAGCGCCTCCTAACCGCTCTAAGAATGCTCTCTACTCTTTCACTCTCTCCCGACACACTTCCTGTTTTGTTCTCCTCCTGTTGCGGTCAAGCACCATACGTGGGACCGAATGAGGCTTATCCGTGAGGGGCAGGGCTTTACAATGCGGCGCTGTTCATCTTGATGGCGGCATGTGTCGAGATGAACTGGAGGAGATGGCAAAGATGAATGGGCCCTGGGTTAAGCCACTTGACATTCTGACACACACGGGGGCCAAACGGTGCACACGCACGCTTGCCCTTTGCATGCAAATGTGCCAACAGTGGCACATTTAGACACGATGAGATTACACTGGGCTTACTGGGCCAAAATAATGCGACTCTCATCATGGCAAGACAAATTGGGATCTCTCTATCCGATACGGTTCTATCGGATATTTTGTGAAGAATTTTTTATGCAGAAGAAACTTTTGTTGAACAAGTTTTGCTTATGTTTATTATTGATTTATTTATTATTAAAAAGGTCTATCTGAAAAATCATTCTCAACAATCTGTAAGGTTCCAAATGATAAGCGAATTGGTCTCTTTACCACGTTGCCTCACTGCTCCGAGTAAAGATCATTTTTCGCTTAAAACTTCCAAAATGTATTGCATTGTCTGGAATTGAATTGTTAACTACTACTACTACTGCTGTACCACCAGCTCAAATCTTAATGTTTTTACATTAAAAGCATGTTTCTGAATCGTCAGAATGTGCTCAAATATCCAAACCAAGAACCAAACTTTATTACTCCTTTTAACCTTGACAATACCAGATCCACTCCTTCCGTTCTTACCTTTCACAATAAAAGCCCTTGACATAAACGCTAAATGTACATCGGGTAACTCAAATTCATTTTGGGCACTTGGCAAAAAGGAAACTTATAAAATAGCTTACAGTAGCTTACAAATCTATTGGAAACTTTGATCGAGCAAGTTCGCATCGCAAATTAACATCGCTGGCGGTATGGATAGTCTTGATGCAAAATATTCACAGACAACTATTTTTCATTGTTGAGTCATTTCTACGTCACGCCCCCAGCGCGTAAAGACCTTCACACCATTATTCATCGGGGTTACCACTGGTGTTTTTATTAGGCTGTGACTGTGCGGCTGTGCAGCAGGTGGGATTCTGTTCATTTTCGCTGTAATCATTAATTAAATGTATATTGTGTTGTGTTGATCACCGGTTATGTAACCGTGACTAAGCCCACACCAAGGACGCATAGATGCCGTTTGTGATTCATTTGTTTTCCGACAAACAAACACTGAAGCCTTTGAGTTAGTGAGGCGAAGCCATCGAGGTCTGCAGATAACCTTGTTTACTCCTCTGTATGCATGTCTCACACAATATGAAACCCCCGACAGCCGTGTGGGGTTCAAAACTGAAAGTAAATAGCACTCCGAAGTTACCGCCGTCCTTTGCCACACGCCCCTGGTCGCCTCTATTTAATCTACCCAGAAATCAGGGCCTTATTTTACAGAGTGCTATCTGGGCCGTGAATTGCGCTGAGGCGAAAACAAAAATCAATAATTAGTTTAATTGTGTTCGGCTAATGTGCGGGAATCGCAAGCTCACATCAGCCAGCCTGGCCGCAGCACGCAGGCGGGCAGATAACGGAGGACGGCTCTGTTACACCTACGGGCTAATTACGAGCGATTCATCAGACAGATGCTGCGATGACAGTTAATTGATTTGTGAATTAATAATCAGGGGTGAAAGAAATCTGCCGCCAATGCGATTGTGGCGTCACGGTACCTGGCCGACGACGAGGCGCTCCACATGCTGCGGGGGTGCTGCCACTAATCACATTGACACGGTAGAAAAAACAAACACGCTTTATCTTACAACTCACTTCGCCAACATCCAACGTTTTGCAGCGTTTCCCATGACAAGAGGTAATGCTGCAATCACATGAATGTTCCCAATCGGGCATCCCTTTGAGTAAAGAAATCTCCTTGCTTTCGCTTGCCGGCTGAGCTTTTCAGCAGCTGACAAATCACCGAGTTAGTTCCCTATCTCTCTGACACTTAAAGACAAGGAAGCTGTGGGCACCATGCAGAGTGCATTGTGGGAAAACACTACTCTAAAGGCCCCTTGTAAAGCACTTCTCTTTTCCTCGGGGCGCCTTGGAAGGGTAAGAGAGAGAGGAAAGAGATTTAGGAAAGAAGGAGTGTGAAGCATTATCAGGCCGCATTGGGCCGCGACCTGCAGGGAAACAGGGTCATGCCAGTATGGTTGGTTAAAGGTTGGACCGTTGTTATGGCCAGGTATGGGGGATGGCGGCGTCGAGGGGCAGAGAGAGCACAAGGAGGTTAGGGGGTCACGGGGGACTGGAAATAATGAAGAGGAAAGCCTTGTTCACTTCCTTGGTTTAGCCTTTGGCCTATAATGAGGGCTCTTGACACCGGCGAGAGCACTGATATGACACATTTGGCAGCCTGGCAAATTGACCTGGGAGCCTGACGGGTGATTGACAGAGACTCCTCAGGGCGCCTAAGCTGCCCTGCATGTAAGTGTGTGTGCGAGAATGTGAAAGAGGGAGTCAGAAGGAAAGAGAGCGAGAGAGATAGAGTGAGAGAGAAAGATGAGGAGGTGACAAGGGGCTCCTGACAATGAAGAGGAAAACAAATGTCCAAAACCAGCCCTGGAAAAGGTCATTGTTACAGAGTCATTTAGTGCAGGTCAAACATCAGAATGGCCTGGACTGAAAGTGTGCACCAGACAGCATAATTCTAGATTGGTGTGGGCACTAATGCATGTGTGGATGCTCCTGTGTTGTCTCAATACATAATGCACCTCTACCTAATCTATTTTGTAGATTATCATATTTTACTGATGTTTATTTGATGCTTGTAATGATGTTTTATACTGACATCAGTGAAGTATTTAACAAGTTCCATATGCACCATCCCCGTCTATCGAGCACTCGTGGAGTATTGATTTTTCTACATATTATGAAAATAAAGAAATGGAATCATTTTAAATTGAATCTGACAAAAAAGGGATTGCCCAAACACGAAGCAGAGATTTTGACATCACATGTGCCTGTTTATAAATCTTCTCTCTTGTCATGTATCCTCTCTGTTCAGCATACATCAAACCCGCAGCCCATAACTCCCGTTCATATCTCTGGAATGATGGGCTGCGATGTTTGACTGCAGATGAGTAGGAGAATGAGATCTCCGGGTCTCTCTTAACCCGGGGGGGGGGGGGGACATATATCACTCTGACCCAGTTGTAAACACTGGCTAACAGTCTATTTATCTCACCAGCCACAGAGACCCTGACCTCGCTGCTACTCAACTCATAAAGTAGACTCCGAAACCTGGAGGGGAGACTTGTTCCTGATGTGGTGCATTTAGATACCGTCACGAGCCGAATGGATAAACAGTATTTTAGAGTAGAAACACGGCTGAGTTCTTTAAAGCTAGCAGCTATAGGCAAGATACGGTGTTCAAAATAATCCTGTTTTATACGCCAAAAATCACTGGCGCTAAAACAAGGAGAGCGATAATTCAGATACTACAAATTCAACCCATTTACTCAATTAAATCTCGTTCTTTTGTGCTGTTCACTGGCTGGAAGTGTCTCAGCACAGCAGGTGACAAACCAAAACATGCTAATGTTACTTTGCACCTCTTAATTCCAATTCCTTAATTAATCTGCACAGAGTTTCAAGGCATCGACATTGGAGGAAATGTTGCCATTTGTGGAGGAAATTCCTCATTTTTTGCAGCACAAACTGTTTAAAGGGTCAGAAAAGGAGCCTTTGGTCTATGATTCTGCGGGGGCCAATTCAAAATGCAACATGTAGTAACCTGATGACACATTTTCTTGTTATCTGCCAAAAATGTAAAACAAAAAACATCATCGGGCACCAAAATGTGGAGGTTAAATTGTCTATAACTGTTTAAACACTAAACTTCTGGAAGTCACAAGAGACAGATTCAAAACAGCGTGGAGAGGCCGAGATATCCTCACTTTTAGCTCCTAATATTGGTTAACCACCAAAAACAAATCTCACAATTTCAATCTCAACCGTGTCTTTAGTAAAAGCTTCCCTATGTCTTTAAAATGTTTCACCCAGTTTGTAAAGTAGTCCCTCTGTTAAAGATGTGCTGCTTCATGCCCGTTGTGGGATAAACCGTGATGATGTTGGTTTTTCAGACTGGCTTCCTTTAAAGCCACAGAGGACGTTATTGAGTAGAACTCCTCGTGGCGAGCACAACTGATCTAGTGTCAAATCTCTGCCTCCTCAAAAAGATGTCCCAACATCACAAAACTTATTCTGTTATGCTTTCTGTATTCTTCGATATTCCGAATCACATGCCAGCCAAGTGAAGGATACGTTATCAGCTAAATGTTAGATAAAAACAACATTGTGGCTACTTTTCAAATGTTGTCTTGCACCAATCACATTCATTAACCTCAGCTCCTCAATCACGTTGACAGGCAAGTCTAGACCTATAAACACAGATGTGTGAGATAATGAACTGCATCAATAAATGATGTAATGCTGGGAGCAGTTGTGTAGAGGACTCGGTGAACCTGTAGGAAACTGAGTCGACACGTGAAGGCTCCTCCGCTGTGTGTGCTTGCTGTCAACACACTGCAGGCACACGGCCACCTAATTAACATCTACGTCCTGTAAAATGTGCCAGTGTGTGTGTGTGTTTACTCTCAGTCAGATAGTGGGGGAAACAAAGCAAAACCGCAACAAAAGGAAAGCAAATGCATTTGGCCAGAGGCATCAATCGCACTGCCGTGATACAAACAAAGAATTATCAGCAGCGGGGCCCGAAGCTGGTTAAAAAGAAATAAGTAAATAAAAAAGAAAAAAGGATGCTCTCACGTGGATGTGAGCAATAATGACACGGTGACAGCTCTAGTTTATATGGCTAATAACCATGTCACAGCATCGTGGAGCCCGCCTGGTGAATTATAGCCCCTGTAGACTCTATTGCTGCCATTTTTCCTAAAGTCTCCCTGAAGAACAGCGCCGTCCGCATGTCTGCCACATTCTTCTCCCCCGGGCCTGCAGGGAGGAAGAGGCCGGTAGACATGTGGAGAGCTACGCTGATGGTCGCCGGCCGTTGCTTCCCATATCTCCGATGGTTGTTTTAGAGACGGACTGATGGGAGCGATGAGAGCGAGGCGGAGGGAGCTGGTGTTTAAGGGCCGTCTCTCTGGAGAAAGAGGGGCTGACTTATGGAGTGCGGTGGGGACTGGAAACATCTTGTACCGCTCCGCTATGTCCGGATGAATGATGGGATGGGAGTCTGCGGCGGTGGCCTCGACGGGGAGGTGCGGGAGGGTTGAGGCGCTCCTCGTTGCAGTCACTCTCGCTCTCTGGGAGGTGGAGGTCCGCTCGCCTCCCTGTGTCCTCTCCTTCTGGGTTAATCTTTGTCTTTTTGTCCACCTCTGTTTGGTTTACTGCCTCATTCATCGACTCTCTCTGTGTTTATATCTCTCCAGCTGTGTCTTCGCTGTGGTGTCTGCTCATCATTCTCCCTTGCGCTTGCTTTAATAGGTGCTAATAAAAAAGTTTAATACAATATCATCTAGTCAGGTTTAGATTTCCATCGTTTTTAACCCTTTGAACCCAGTTAACATGATTTGTATCATGAACACCCCCTTTTTTCAGAGTCATAACTTCCCTGGTGGCCATTAAATTGAGATGACACGATGCAGTGCCTTATAGGCTGCCCGTTTTCAGAGCAAAAGCTAACAGTAGCTCCGGTGTTAATTGTTAAGCCCCACCCGCTACCAGCAAGCCAAAAAGAAAGAAGGAACGACTAATATGACTACTAAACGTAGCATCAATCAAGAATAATGTAAATAAATGTGGACACAAAGCCAGGATTAGTTCAGACAGACCACTGAACTCATCACTTTTTTTAGCTATTTGGCATCAGATGCTTCATTCATGTTTGCATGGCTCATTCATCAGCTGTTTGGTTACCAGCTGACGAGTAACATCCAATCATATTCATGATTCTCCAATCAGCATCCTGCTTGGATTCTTTAAGAGCCCCATCAAAGAGTAGAGCCTTTTCCCATCAAACCTTACTGTACAGACTGTATGTCTTTGAACTGCCATAGATAGGATAACTCACTGACTCAATGGCAACATTGTCCTGCCTGTTTGCATTACCCAAAGCATGATGGGAGCCAAGGTGGCAGAAAACACATGGCAGTGAAACAATCAAAGCAGTAGGAGCGACACAAGAGAAGGAAATGATCACTACAACAGTACTGATGCTCAGAATGTCCCATCAACGTGGTTCTTATATCCATAAAACACTGACATACAGGTTTATGTATTAATATAGAAACGTGTGCATAAGGGCTAAAAAAATAATAATATTTAAATGGCATAAAACTTTCTTTTCCATACAAACTGTCCTATAAGCTGTTTCGTACCTATGGCATGTAAAATGATAGCATTTCTGAGTAGCCTTATTCTGAAAGTAACAACATATGATATGATATTCCTGTAGCTAAGATGAGTAAACAATGCAAGCGAGGGGTAAACCCAGCAAAAAACAGGGTTTTACAAGTGGTTAAAACTCTATTCCATAAATAATGAGGTGGTAAACTTTCTGCTTATTTACCTTTTGACTTTTACATCCCTGCTTGCTTTTGTTGTCCATCTCCCTTTCTCTCAACACTCTCACTCTCCTCCACTCATCCATCCGTCGTTTCCAGCTCTCTCTGTCTGCCTGTGCGGGGGGGAAAGTGGCGATGACACGGCACGCCATCTCGATTACGAGGTTAAAAGACACAGACGGAGGAGTCACACAAACACTGGCACCGCTGAAGTCACTCTCGCTAAAACAGAGACGACGTCTGTCAGATGCGGCCCTAATCCTGTTTATGATGTGTGTGCTTGTCTGACGAAAAAGCGTGAGTGGGGCCCAAAAGCGTGCACAAACACAGACGCAAACAATAAAAGACGTTCCGTAAACTATTTCATTAAAAACAGACATTTTGTTGTCTGTTTTTTTTGGCCACCTCCAGGCCAGCAGATCGAATGAGACAAGAGGTGGGTGTGTGATTACTGGGTGCTCATCCTGTCACTCTGCACCCCCCAGATAAGAAGTTGTCCCTGTGTGTGTGTGTGTGTGTGTGTGTGTGTGTGTGTGTGTGTGTGTGTGTGTGTGTGCTGCTGCTGCTTTCGCCAATGAGACACCTACCCAAAACACCACTTTCTCTTTTCTCTTTCCCTGTCATCCTCCTCTTTTTCCTCATCTCCATCCTTTTAACTAAGCTGATTAAAAGGCAATAAACCCCCCCACCCTCACCCACTCACCCCCTCACCCACTACCCAACCCGCAGCCCTACGGCAGCGCGGGGCGGCAAGGGGGCCCTAACTACTTTCTGCATGAATATTAAGTGCGGGATTTGTGTCGCGGGTTTGAAATTGGAAATCACAAGTTTGACTAATCAGCTTTGGAGGTTCCACATTCAGGGTTTAAGTGTGTGTGTGTGTGTGTGCGTGCTTGCGTGCGTGCGTGTGTATGCATCTCTTCTCTTGTCTCCAGTGGCAACAGAGAGCCCCAACACACACACACACACACACA